>NW_016819751.1:12799-14942 GCF_001698545.2 Rhinopithecus bieti | reverse complement strand
CTCCTGACTGACCTCAAGTGATCCACCCGCCTCGGCCTCCCAAAGTGCTGGGATTACAGGCTTGAGCTACCGCTCCCGGCCCTGCCACCACGCCCAGCCCAATACTTAATTTCTAAGTTACACCATAGAAAATTGGCCTGCGCGGTGGCTCATGCCTGTAATCCCAGCACTTTGGGAGGCCTAGGTAGGTAGATTGCTTGAACTCAGGAGTTCTAGACCAACCTGGGCAACAAGGTGAAACCCCATCTCTACAAAAATTGCAAAAAATAGCCAGGCATGGTGGTGTGCGCCTGTAGTCCCGGCTACTGGGGAGGCTAAAGTAGGGGGATTGCTTGAGCCTGGGAGATTGAGGCTGCAGTAAGCTGAGATCATGCCACTGCACTCCAGCCTGGGCGACAGAGTGAGACCCTGTCTCAAAAAAAAAAAAAAAAAAAGAGCGAGAGAGAGAAAGAAAATGGAAAACTCAGATTGAGAGGGTCCCCTGGTAGCCTTTAGTACACCTACATGTGCTAACATGGCATCTTAAAGCTCATTATGACAGCTGGCAGATCAAATCACTGTGATGTGCTCATCCTGTTTCCCTATCAAGGAAACTCATAACAATCTACTTCTGTAATTAGTGAGCCACAGACTCTAGGCCATCGAGATTTTCCACATTCCCTAATTGTCAAATGCTGAACCATACTTGTACTGAATAAGTTGTGATACAGTGTAAGCAAGGGAAAAGGCCTTATGTATGTCTAACCTACTCTGCAAATAGCTGCATTCTTACAGAGTTGTATGTAAATTGAAGTTTTACAAAGCATGTCAGCACTTCGATTAGTACATTTTTATTGTGTGCTTATTGCATATTCAGTGTTTACTGTGAGCTATACAAATAAGTATAAGGCATATGTTCCAGTGTCTAGCAAGAGAAAGAAGTTTAATACCAAGCAGAGAGAAATTAGGTACTACTAAACTATGAAACTGATTCCAGGGTATTCGGAATTTAAAAAGAAAGTAGCTAGGAGTATTTGACATGATTTTTCATGAATGAGGTGGGACTTCATTTACTTACTCAACAGTGATTTATTGAGTATCTACCATGTTCAATGGTGGTATGATAGTGAACATAGCACATATGGTCCTGCTTTTGTGGAGTTTACAGACTAGTGAAGTAATAGAACTTAAATATGTGTAAGAAAACATTCTAGGTGAGGGGACCAGTTCTAAACAAAGTCATAGAAATAAATGATAAGAGCATGGACTGCATGGCAGTCAGTGAAGGGACTTGCCTGATTGTAGTAGAGATTTTATGTTGGGGAGGAGCATTGCAAGTGATAGATGCAGACCATCTTTTGAATGCTTTGAAGAACTATCTAAGTCTGTCTAAAAGTCCTTTGGATACACTGTTCCGGAGAGAGTTTGGGGCTTTGGGGTCATACTGCCTTGGTTTGATCTCATCTCCACTCTAATTTGTTTAAGTTTAGAATTTTATAGTAAGTTTTCTCAGTGACCCAACTCTACAGGCAATAAAATGATATTTACAGAGTGGCTGGGGTCAGTAACCCTTGTATCAGTTAAGCAATGCACACATGAAGTGCCAGTAGGAAGTCCAAGGAAAGGTTGGGAGAAATAAAAGGAGGTTAGTCAAGGAAAGAGAAATACATTCTGTGATGGTTGGTAGAATGTCATCAGAAACGTCTTCAGGCAAAACAGTACATTTGCCTGTCTTTGTTTCTAGTTGCGTTTAATGGTACTGTGTTTTCCTTGTCTAAATATGAAGAAGAGAAACTAAACTGCAGCTATTTGACTTGGGCATCTGAGAGCTACCAATGGTTGGCTTAGGTTCTGTTCTACATTTGAAGCATCTGGTCAATTTTAGATTGTCTTCTATATTTGAAGCATCTGGCTAGACCAGTTGTGTCCTAGTTTTGTATTTTACCTAAACTCAACTTGGTCAGAAGCTTATGTAGTAAGTATTGTTTGTAACCTGTGTTAGTACTCTCTTAACATGGCTTAGGGCATGAATGGATTGCCAAATGAATACCTGTTATGACCTGTATTTTTTCTTGTTACCTTTGGATTTAATGTAAGTATAATAATGCTCCAAGAACATTTGACAGTATTGTTCAGGCACTTTTTTTTTTTTTTTTTTTTTTTT
>NW_016819751.1:5709-11141 GCF_001698545.2 Rhinopithecus bieti | reverse complement strand
CTTGCTCTGTCGCCCAGGCTAGAGTGCAGTGGCACCATCTCGGCTCACTGCAAGCTCTACCTCCCGAGTTCATGCCATTCTCCTGCCACAGCCTCTCGAGTAGCTGGGACTACAGGCGCCCGCCACCACGCCCAGTTATTTTTTTGTATTTTTAGTAGAGACGGGGTTTCACCGTGTTAGCCAGGATGGTCTTGATCTCCTGACCTCGTGATCTGCCTGCCTCGGCCTCCCAAAGTGCTGGGATCACAGGCGTGAGCCACCGCGCCTGGCCTAATTTTTGTATTTGTAGTGGAGACGGGATTCCACCATGTTGGCCAGGCTGGTTTCAAACTCCTGACCTCAAATGATCCACCCACCTCGGCCTCCCAAAGTGCTGGGATTACAGGCATGAGCCACTGTGCCCGGCCCCATTTTAACCATTTTTAAAGGTACAAGTCAGTGGCATTGAGCGCATTCTTAATGTTGTACAATCATCACTGTTATGCATTTCTAGATTTTTTTCATCATCCCAAACTGAAACTCTGTACCCATTAAGTAATAGCTTCTCATTCTGCCTTCTCTCACCCCCTGGTAACCTCATTCTACTTTCTGTGTGTATGAATTTACCTATTCTAGGTACTTTTTGAAAAATAATTTCAATATTTATTTTTGATTCGGAAGGTACATGTGCAGGCTTGTTACCTGGGTATATTGCATGATGCTGAGGTAGGGATACAATTGATCACGGCAACCAGGTACTGAGCAGAGTACACAATAGTTTTTCAACCCTTGCCCCACTCCCTCCCCACCGAGTAGTCCCCAGGATCTATTGTTGCCATCTTTATGTCTATGAGTACCCATTGTTTAGCTACCACTTATAAGGGAGAACTTACGGTATTTGGTTTTCTGTTCTGCATTAGTTTGCTTAGGATAATGGCCTCCAGCTGATTCCACGTTGCTGCAAAGAACGTGATTTTGTTCTTTTTTTAATGGCCATAGTATTTCATGGTGTATATGTACAACATTTTCTTTATCCAGTCCATCATCGATGGGCACCTAGGTTGATTCTATGTCTTTGCTATTGTAAATAGTGCTGCAATAAACATACAAGTGCATGGCTCTTTTTGGTAGGACAATTTACTTTCTTTTGGATATGTATTCAGTAATGGGATTACTGGGTCGAACTGTAGTTCTGTTTTAAGTTCTTTGAGAAATCTCCAAACTGCTTTCCACCATGGCTGAACTAATTTACATTCCCACCAACAGTATATAAGCATTTCTAGGTACTTTTAATAAATGTAATAATACAGTATTTGCCCTTTTATGTCTGGCTTATTTTACCTAGCATAATGTCTCAAAGTTTCATCCATGTTGTAGTATGGGTGAGAATTTCATTCCTTTTTATGGCTGAATAATATTCCATTGTTGGGTAATAACATTTTAACTGGTCCTCCTAACTCCAGGCTTTGCCCTATCAAATTTGTCCTTCATGATCTGACCTTACTTACCTTTACAATCTCCTTGTTGTTACAGTTCATGCCATATGCCTCAGCCATACCAATGGTAGTCCTTAAATATGCCATGCTGTTTGACAACTCTGTAACTTTATTCATGGCTCTTTTATCTGAAATTTATTTCCATTCTTCTGGAGAACTCCTACTCAATCTTCAAGACCCGGTTTACCTAACAATAGTGGATGGGTTAAATTATGATATGTTCATATAGTGAACTTCTAGTCAGCCGTTTAAAATTATGGCATATATATCAGTGGTTAAAAGCACAGACTCTGGGCCAGGCTTACTGGGATCAAATTTCAAATCTGTCACTTACTAACTATGTGACCTTGGGAAAGTTCCTTACCCTCTCTGTATCTCAATTTTTTCATCTATAAAACGGGGATAGTAATTGTATCTATCCCATTAGGTTGCTGTAAGCATTTAATTACTTAGAAGTATTAGCTAGGCCGGGCGCAGTGCCTCATGCCTGTAATCCCAGCACTTTGGGAGCCCGAGGCGGATGGATCACTTGAGGTCAGTAGTTCAACACCAGCCTGGCCAACATGGTGAAACCTTGTCTCTACTAAAAAATATATAAAAATTAGCCAGGCTTGGTGGTGGGCACCTGTAATCCTAGCTACTTGGGAGACTGAGGCAGGAGAATCACTTGAATCCAGAAGGCAGAGGGTGTGGTGAGCTGAGATCACGCTACTGTACTCTAGCCTGGGCAACAGAGCTAGATTCTGCCTCAAAAAAATAAAAATAAAAATATTAGCTATTATGTGTTTTCTTTTATTTTTTTTTTTACTTTTAAATTTTTTGTAGAGACGGGGTCTCGCTATGTTGCTCAGGCTGATCTTGAACTCCTGGCCTCAAGGAGTCCTCCTGCTTTGGCCTTTCAAAGTGCTGGGATTACAGGCATGAGTCACTGTGCTCAGCTAAAAGTGTTATTGTTATATATTAATATTTACTGTCATAGAAAAATGTTTATTATATAGTGTTAAATGAAAAGAAACATGCTGTAAAACAGAATAGTATATCATTTTTGTTAAAAATGTGTGTGTTGTTGGGTGTGGTGGCTCATGCCTGTAATCCCAACACTTTGGGAGGACCAGGCAGGAGGGTTACTTAAGGCCGGGAGTTTGAGACCAGCCTGGGCAATATAGGGAGACCTAATCTCTACAAAAAATAAAAAATTAGCCGGGCATGTGGTACATGCCTTGAGTCCCAGCTACTCAGGAGGCTGAGGTGAGAGGATTGCTTGAGCCTAGGAGGTCAAGGCTGCGGTGAGCTATTACTATGCCATTGCACTCCAGCCTGGGCAACAGAGTAAGACACTGTCTCAAAAAAATGTGTGTTTATATGTATACACACATATAATATCCTCCTAGACTTACATACACCCCCCCCACACACACACACAACCCTCAACATGTTAGTCTTCATTATTTCTCAGTGATAGACCAAATTGGTTGTTTATTTTTTATATTTGCTCATCTATATTTTCTGTTTTTCTCCATTTGACATTTACTTCTTACATTGGTCAGGGTGAAAAAAGACACAATTAAAGCATCTATTCTGTGAAGGCTTCCCTGATTTCCCTTCCTTCATCCTTTAGGGCACCAGAATACCCTGCATTCCTGACCTCCTTAAAGCCTGTGTTATATTAATTTACCTTTTAATCCCCAACTGGGACTAGTGCAGAGCCTAAAAGTTACATGCACTTAGCCGTATTAGTAAGGTGAAAATGGAATTATGTGCAAGCACTTTACACATGTTATTTCATGTACACCACTCAGCAGTCCCATGAGTAAGAGTTATATGTATTTTTCAGATGAGGAAACTGAGCATCAGAAGAGACCAAACAGTTTGCTGAAGGTGTACAACAGTAAGCAACAGAATTTGGATTCAAATCCAAGTCTGTCTGATGCCAAAGGTGGTCTTTTCAATGTATATTGAATGACTGAATGATCTAATGAATGTATCTGCTGTCTCAGATGACATAATTTATGAAAGACTTATTGGTAAATAAATATGCTATATGGATATAAAGATATGTTGTTGTTATTTTCTGCTATATTTTCATCTGCACCCTAGATTCTGACAAGGCAAATCAGCTTTCCTTCTCCCCATGCACAATTTTTTCCCTCTATTAGTCTAAATTGGCAATTTTGGCTCTCCATTTGTCTTTTTATACTGCCCATTCTCTTTCCACTCTTTAGGAACCTGACTCATAATTATGATATTAAGCTTTTCAGATTAATCTAGCCACGTCCATCAGATTTACTGTTGTGTGTGCATGTTGAGGAAACTCATTGGAAAGTATCTGGCCAGATATAATTTGTTTCAGTGATGCCAAAGTATGGTAATTCCTAGTTTAATGTGTTTACCTTTTCTTTTCTTTTTTTTTTTTTTTTTTTGAGACAGAGCCTGTTTTCCTTTTTTTCGTGTGCTGATATGTCCACATTTAATTTCCTACATTCATACTCATACCGCTTTCAAAAGAAGGTGTTGTCAATGATAAAACATTAGACAGAAATAGTTTTTAGACATAGGATGTTAATAAGTTCAGCCTATGGGTTATTTAGGTTTATGTTTTTGTGTGTATGTGTACATAGCCTTCATCATTTAAGTTTATGTTTTGTGTGTATGTGTGTGCAGCCTTCATCAAAAGAAAAAAGGGGATAGTCAAGAGGCGTTTTAATAATTTATTTCACAGCTACAACAGAATATACTAAACCAAAATTTAGAATTTGATTATAGCTTGACTTCCTACAATTTTTTCAGAATTAAAAATTTGAATCCCCTTTAAAGCCAACTAACTGAAGGGAAGCATCTACTTTGTGAAAATTGCCTATCTAAAATGGGGGGGTGGAATAACCCCCTTTTAAGTACAGCACGTTTTTTATTCTAACAGAACCAGGTTTCTAAATATTTCAACCGATTTTTATAGTCTCAGTGTTTTGAGATGACAAAGTTCATCTTAGTGATTTCTAACTAAGAAAGCACAACCACAGAACTGAAGAATGGATTCTGGAAAGGGAAACTTCCTGCAAATTATGATGAATTTATAGAAATAGTAAATATTTAAATTCCATAAATAGTAAATATTGTTGTTGATAGTTATTTGTCTTGATTTCTGTTCAACAAGTGTGCATTTGAATTAGCACATGATTTATTTTATTCCTAGCAATTCAGTATATTTTTCATAGCCATCAATATTTGGGATTCTACTCGCTTATGATTACAAATCACTTGAAACCTGCCAGTTGAAAACTCTCAAGGGTGTGAAATGATATGGGCCTTCTGTGAATTAATTCCCCTTTATCTGTATAAAATACCTGGCTAAACAGTTGTCTTTGACAATTTTAAAGTACTGTTTCCTTTCTTAAAAACTCCTTTCCAGAAGCTGATCTCGCACACATTTCCAGTACATAATTTTTCATCCTTATCTGTCCTGACAGTGATTCAGCTTTGAATAGGAGAGAATGTAACCAGATTTTCACCTTTATTGGCCTAAGTCTTTGTTTATTTTTTGAGACAGAGTCTTGCTTTGTCACCTAGACTGGAGTGCAGTGGCATGATGTCGGCTCACTGCAACTTCCACCTCCCGGGTTCAAGTGATTCTCCTGCTTCAGCCTCCCGAGTAGCTGGGACTACAGGCACGTGCTACCATGCCCAGCTGATTTTTGTATTTTGGGTAGAGACGGGGTTTCACCATGTTGGCCAGGCTGATCTCGAACTCCTGACCTCAGGTGATCCACCCGCCTTGGCCTCCCAAAGTGCTGGAATTACAGGCATGAGCCAACACGCCCAACCAGCCTAAGTCTTTAAAACAGGACTTGAAAAAAATTGAAGGGTTGGGTATGGGTGGGGATGTAGATCTAGACTATATTTCTGGAATGTTTGCTTCCTTCGTGCTGAAAATTGTTCTTTGGACCTTGGTATGAAAAGAGA
>NW_016819751.1:0-4566 GCF_001698545.2 Rhinopithecus bieti | reverse complement strand
CTTTTTTTTTTTTATCTCCATAAAGTGATCTCAACAAATTTCTCTAGAGTGACAAATCCACAGTTTCAGAATTGAAACTAAACAACTCTTTTGGGGTTTATTAGACTCTTCTATGTTAAGTAGAGCAGTTTTAGGTGAGCCTCTGGGAATCTCATGAAACTGAGCTTCCAGTGTGGCTCATAGTCTTTTGTAATCTATACAAATCCATAGTATCTTTTATTGAGTATCATTAAAGAATGAGGTATTTTGCAGAAGTGAATTTCAAAATAACTGAAGTATACCCTTTACATTTTTGTCATTCAGAGATCTTAAAGGGGATCTGATGCATGCATCCTACAAAGGTATCCTTGAAATATGTTAACTTTCCAAAATAAAAATACTTTTATTTCTGATTAGAACATTGATAAATGGTCAATGTAAAAACAAAATCCAGTCAATATTTATTTATTTATTTATTTGAGACAGAGTCTCATTCTGTTGCCCAGGCAGTGGGGGCAATCTCAGCCCACTGCAACCTCTGCCTCCCAGGTTCAAATGATTCTCCTGCCTCAGCCTCCTGAGTAGCTGGGGCTACAGGTGTCCACCAATGCATGTGGTTAATTTTTGTATTTTTAGTAGAGATGGGGTTTCACCATGTTGGCCAGGCTGGTCTCAATCTTCTGACCTCAAGTCATCCACCCGCCTCGGCCTCCCAAAGTGCTGGGATTATAGGCGTGAGCCACCGCGCCCAGCCCCAGTCAATATTTAGATATCCCTCCTTTCTGAGATTTATTTTTTCTCACAGCATTTATCACTACTTGACTTTTGCATTTTTTTTTTTTTTTTTTTTTTTTTTTGAGACAGTCTTGCTCTGTCACCCAGGCTAGAATGCAGTGGTGCAATCTCAGCTCACTACAACCTCCACCTCCCCGGTTCAAGTGATTTTTCTGCCTCAACCCCCCGAGTAGCTGGGATTACAGGTGCACACCACCATACCCAGCTAATTTTTGTGTTTTCAGTAGAGACAGGGTGTCACCATGTTGACCAGGCTGGTCTTGAACTCCTGACCTCAAGTGATCCTCCCGCCTCAGCCTCCCAAAGTTCTGGGATTACAGGCATGAGCCACTGTGCCTGGTTCACTGCTTGATTTTATACATTCCTTTGTTTGTTTATTGTCCATCTCCCTCACAAGAATGTGAGCCCCATGAAAGAAGAGACAGTGCTCCTCTTCACTGCTATATCACCAGCACGTAGATTAGTACCTGAAACATAATGGGACTTCAATAAATATGTGCTGACTAAATGAAGAAAGTAGAAATCACTCTTAATTCCACCATCCAGGGATCAGCCACTGTTAAGATTCTGGTATAATTTCTTTCTTCTTTTGTGGGGGTGATTTGCGTGTTTGTGTGATTTCTGTTGTTTTCAGTTATTTATAACTTTAGAGGCGTAGGTGTATCATATGTGTCAGCAACGTGTCAGTGTTAAGTACGATATGTTATTTAGTTTCTCTGTTCCATATTCGTTGTTCGCTGTTGCACCTCATTCGGTTGTTGTTGTTTCTGAGACTTCCATTCAGCACTCATTTCATTTTTTCTAAGCGCTCGTTCATTTATCATCAGGTATATAGCTCCCAATCTATGCCCTCCCCTCCTTCGTCTCCCCTGGCTGTCCACTCCTTTGTTCTCCAATCTATATTAGGCGCCTCGGGTGGATTGATTGTTTCCCCTTCTCCGATCTGAGTCCTATATGTGATCTCATTTATGTCTATAGGGTTCCGCACGCTATGGTGATGGAACAGAGCTGTGTTTGGTGTTTCTTGTTGCTTGTGTAGTAGTTTGCTGAAATGATGGTTCTTCAGCTGCATCCATTCCGTTACAAAGGACACGTAACTTCATTCCTTGTTTTATGGTTGGTGGCATAGTAGGTTTTCCCTTATTGTTATGATTTATTGGGTTGCCACATTTTTTCTTGAGGCGCAGTCTGTCAGCGGGAGTGGATCTAGTGTGTTGTTTGGATTATAGGTTCCAATTCTTGTGTTAGGTTGTGGGATATGAGTGTGGCTGCATATGATAAACGTATGTTAGGGTCATATTGGTTGTCTTATAGCGAGGTCATGATTTATGAGAGCGCGTTGGGTAGTGGATGACCCAGGAATCGGTGGATTGGCTGGGGTATGTTATGGTATTCTTTGGGGGTTGTTGGTTCTAGTTCTTAGTGTGTGTGGTTCGCGTTGGAGAATCTGCTCATATACTGTTTCCACAATGGTTTGAACTGAGGTTTTATCTTACCCAGCCAGCAGTGTAAAAGTGTTCCTGTTGGGCTGCGCACATCCTCGATTCCAGCACCTGTTGTTTTCCTGAACTTGTGGGTCATATGGATGCTGGGTGAATCTATGACATTTCTCAAGAAGATAGAGCAGTGCGAGGAGCATTGTTTCAACAGTACACTATAAAAAGAGTAGCATTCGTCATCTACTTGTGGCGCATCTGCTTTCATGAGATAATGCCAGAATTGGCATTAAACGAACAATGGAGGATAGCGCGATTCGCACTGACCAAGTTTGTTTATGAATGCTATCATGTTGTTTTTTTTTCTTTTTGGTGTAATGAGCAGTTTGAAGAGCACCCCTATTAACTGATCTGGTATGATTTCTAACAAAAGTATTTTTCTTTTATATACACATTCTCATGTGTATATATATATATTTATACAACATTTTAATAAAAATAGGACTATTGTCAATTGTTTGTAGCCTCTTTTTTCACTTTACTCATCACAGACATGATGTCATTAAGCAAACAACTCTGTGTTTTTAATGGAGATATGATAATGTATTTGACCAATTCCATATTGATGTTTTGGTTGGTTCCAGTTTTTCAATCACATAAACAACCTTGTGCTAAGCATCCTTAGCCATACATCTTAGTACAGTTGTCTGTACCTTTCCTCCCCTTTGAATATATTCTTAGAACTGGAATTTCTTGGTTAAAGGGTATGCATATTTTAAGGCTTTTCTTTGAGACAGGGTCTCACTCTCTCAACCAGACTGGAGTGCAGAGGTGCAAACGCGGTTCACTGCAGCCTCAAGTGATCCTCCCACCTCAGCCTCATGAGTAGCTGGGACTACCGGTGTGCACCACCACACCCGGCTAATTTTAAAATTTCTTTGTAGAGACAGGGTCTTACTGTATTGCCCAGGCTACCTATTTTAAGACTTTTGATAAATATTGCCAACTTGTCTTTTGGAAACTCTGTCAGGATTGGTGTTAGTTTATACTACTCTCAGCAGTATATCATAGTTTGTTAACTCAAAACTATTTTGATATTAATGATTTTGGAAAAAAAAAGACTTTCTAGAACACATTAAGTATTTTTAGTGCTTTATTGCTTTTCTAAGCAGAATACCTGTACCTGATTTAATTGTAACACACACACACTCACTCATATATATATGGCCTGACATGTGCTCGACCTGTTATTGCTCACTGTCCTTGAGTTGAGAGTAGTGTTCTTCCTTCTACCACTGCCTCAGGAAAGGGGCACAGAGGTCCTTTCCAGAGCTGAGAATGTCAGTAAGAGATATATGTTCCTTGGCATCTTGACTTCCTAATTGGAATTTATTATATGTTTCCCCACACGAAACAGTGTTATAGCACTATTAATATATAGTCCAGCTGCACTATTGTCTAAACTCCTAAAAGTGGGCTTTTGAACCTAGCTATCATGTATAAAGTTCTTCCTATGAGAAAACATGTTTCATCTTCAACGTTGAGAAACAACTGTTCAAGAAACCCATTTTTAAATTGAAGGTACTCATTCAGTAAGTACATATTGAGGGCTTATTGTATGTGTGAAGATAAATGTGCTAGGCCCTCAATGGGTAATTCTTTTCTTGATGATGCAGTGTTAAGGTACCCCTACTCCCTAGTCATTGTTTTGGTCAGATCAGGACAACCAGTTGGAATTGTAACCCAGGGAGAAAATATTACTGGAGTGTGTTGGCTAGGCAGGGGACCACTTACAAGGGTTTCTGCAGAACTTTGGAGGCCAGGATTAAAGGAATAGCTGCTCAGAAGAAGTAGAAGAGAAAAACATATAGGAAATGGTAAGGAAGTGGGAAAGTTGGAAAGATTAATGTGTTTCTTTTAGATTAAGGGGAGAAGAGGGTACTGTTTGTCTTCTCAAGATGAGTGAGGATGGACATTCAGGCTGACATTCTGCCATCGAAATGCCTTGTGTAGGAATATTAGTCTTTGCATATACCTTTACAAAACTGACCTGTCATTGTTCTCTTTTTGCTTGAGGACGGTGCCACACTGCTGCTGCCGTATACCCAAAGAATTGCTTAAACCCATCCCCTTCATTACTTCAACTCTAATGACCATTACTTTTCATTAATTTAGGCTGTATTCTTTTCAGACAACATAAGGTTGGGGAAAAGAGCATACTTTTTGGAATCTCTGACGCCTGAGTTAGAGTCAGATTCTATCATTCATTAACTTATTTGTATTAGGCAAAGGGGCTCTCATTATCTCTTCGAACTTGAATCTTCTCTAGAAGGAGAAAAGTTTTATGTGATTACTA
>NW_016819750.1:12187-13209 GCF_001698545.2 Rhinopithecus bieti | reverse complement strand
CCCCAAGTACAGTGCTCCCAAACTTCTCCATGAAAAGTATTGTGTACCTCTGTGAGATGAATTCACAAATCACAAAGCAGTTTCTCAGAAAGTTCATTCCAGATTTTATATGAGGATATTTCTTTTTTAACTGTGGACCACCATGCACTCCCAAATATCCCTTTGCAGATTCCATGAAACCAGTGTTAGGAAACTGTTCCATGAAAATAAAGGTATTATTCTGTGAGAAGAATTCAGAAATCAGAAAGCAGTTTCTCAGAAAGCTTCCTTGCAGTTTTTGTCTGAGTATATTTCTTTTGTCACCATAAGCTTCAATTTGCTCCAAAATATCCCATTGTGGATTACAAAAAAAAAAAAAAAAAAAAAACATGCTGGCAAACTACTCAAAGAAAAGAACAGTGTAACTCTGTGAGATTAACTCACGCATCACAAAGTAGTTTCTCAGAAAGCTTCTTTTAGATTTATCTGAGGATATTTTCTTTTCACCATAGGTTTCAATGCGCTCAGTAATATCCAATTGCAGATTCCTCAAAATAGTGTAATCAAACTGCTCAATGCAAAAAATGGTGTAAATCTTTGAGATGAATTGAAACATCACAAGGCAGTTTTTCAGAAAGTTTCTTTGTATTTTTTATCTCAGTATATTTCCTTTTCTCTATAGGCCTCAATGTGCTCCAAAATATCATTTTACAAAGTCTATGAAAACAGTGTTGGCCAACTGCTCCAGGAAAAGAAAGTTGCAACTCTGTGAGATGAATTCACACATCACAAAGAAGTTTCTCAGAAAACTTCTTTCTAGTTTTATCTGAGGATATTTAATGTGTCACCATAGGCTTCAATGTGATCCAAAAAGCCCTTCACAGATTACTGAAAAACAGTGCTACAACACTGTGCCATGAAAAGAATCATCACTCGCCATCAGAGAAATGGAAATCAAAACCACAATGAGATACCATCTCACACCAGTTAGAATGGCAATCATTAAAAAGTCAGGAAACAACAGGTGTTGGAGAGGATGTGGA
>NW_016819750.1:5657-8699 GCF_001698545.2 Rhinopithecus bieti | reverse complement strand
ATCCAAAATATCCCTTCTCAGTTTCTCCAAAACACTGCCAGTAAACTGATACATGAAAAGAATTGTGTAACTCTGTGTGATTAATTAAAAAGTCACAGAGTAGTTTCTCAGAAAGCTTCTTTCTAGTTTTTAGATGATATTATTTAATTTGTCAAGGGAAGCATCAATGCACTCTGAAATATCCCATTACAGATTCCAAGAAAATGTTATCAAACTGCTCAATGAAAAGAACAGTGTAACTCTGTGAGATGAATTGACACATCACAAATGAGTTTCTCAGAAAGCTTCTTTCTAGTTTTTATCTGAGGTTATTTCCTTTATCAACAAAAGAATCAATGCACTCCTGAATATCCCTTTACAGATGTCATGAAAACAGTGTTACCAAACCTCCATGACAAAAATGGTGTAACCCTGTTAGGTGAATTCACACATCACAGAGAACTTACTCAGAAACTTCTTTCTAGTTTTTATCTGAGGATATTTCATTACTCACCATAATCTTCCATGAAATCCATATTATGCCTTCTCAGATTCCCCAGAAACAGTGCTACCAAACTGTTCCATGAAAAGAATCATGTAAGTCTGTGAGATGAATTAACAACCACAAAGTAGTTTCTCAGAAAACTTACATTTTTTTTTACCTGAGGACGTTTCCTTTGTCACCATAGGCTTCAATGTGATCCAAAATATCCCTTCTGAGATTCCCCAAAGACAGTGCTACCAAACTGCTCCATGAAAAGAATCATGTAACTCTGTGAGATGAGTTAACACATCACAATGCAGTTTCTCAAAAAGCTTCTTTCTAGCTTTTATATGAAGATATTTCCTTTGTCAGCATAACCTTCAATGCACTCTGAAATATCCCATTGCAGATTACAAGAGAACAGTGTTATCAAACTTCTCAATGAAGAGAACAGTGTAACTCTGTGAGATGAATTCACACAACACAAAGGTGTTTCTCAGAAAACTTCTTTCTAGTTTTTATCTGAGGATATTTCCTTTATCACCATAGGCCTCAAAGCACTCCAAAATCTCCCTGTGTACATTGCACATAAACACTGTTAGCACACCACTACATGAAAAGGAAGGTGTGCCTCTGTGAGATGAACTCACACATCACAACGAAATTTCTCAGAAAGCTTTCTTTTAGTTTTATCTCAGGATATTTCCTTTGTCACAAAAACAGTGATGCTGAATTGCTCAATCAACGAAAAGGTTAAACTCTATGAGATGAATACACACATCACAAAACTGTTTCTCAAAAGCTTCTCTCCAGTTTTATCTGATGTTATTTCCTTTTCACCATAGGCCTCTAGGAGGTCCCAAATATCCCTTTTCAGATTCCATAAAAACAGTGCTGCCAAACTGCTCAAAGAAAATAAAAGTGGAACACTATGGGATGAATTCACCCATCACAAATAAATTTCTCAGAATGTTTCTTTCTAGTTTTTATCTCAGGATATTTCCTTTTCCACTATCAGCTTCCATGCACTCCCAAATATCCCTTCTCAGACACCACAAAAACAGTGATTACAAACTGCTCTCCCAAAAGAAAGCTTTACCTCTATGAAATGAATGCACGCATCACAAAGGAGTTATCACAAACTTTCTCTCCAGTTTCAACCTGAAGATATTTCCTCTTTCAACAATGGTCTCTATCTGCTCTCGAATATCCCTTTCCAGATTCCAAAAAAAGTGTTACCAAACTGCTCAATGAAAATAAAGATTTTACTCTGTGAGATGAATTCACCCACACAAAACAGTCTCTCAGAAAGCTTCTTTATAGTTTAATCTGAGGGTATTTCCTTTTTCACCATAGGCTTCTCTGCACTCTGAACATCACTTTGTAGATTGCACAAAAACTGGGTTATCAAACTGCTCAATGAATAGAATGGATTACCTCTGGGAAATGAAATCACCCATCACAAAGATATTTTCAGAAAGCTCCTTTCCAGTTTTTATCTGTGCATATTTACTTTTCCACCAACAGCCTCAATGCGCTCCCAAATATCCCTTCTCAGACTCAACAAAAACAGTGAGGCCATACTGCTCAATCAACAAAATCATTTACCTCTATGAGGTGAATACACACATCACAAAACAGTTTCTCAAAAACATTCTGTCCAGTTTCAATATTTCCTTTTTTGGAGATATTTCCTTTTTTGCAGATATTTCCCTTTTTGCCATAGGCCTCTGTGAGCTCCCGAAAATCCCTTTGCAGATTCCCCAAAAACAGGACTACCAAATGGCTCAATGCATATAAAAGTGTAACACTTTGCGACGAATTCACCCATCACAAAGCAGTTTCTCAGAAAGCTTCTTTCTAGTTTTTATCTGAGGATAATTCCTTTTTCACTATAGACCTCAATGCACTCTGGAATATCCCATGGCAGATTCCATGAAAACACTGTCAGCAAACTGCTCCATGAAGAGAAAGGTGTAACTCTGTGAGATGAATTCACACATCACAAAGAACTTTCTCAGAAAGCTTCTTTCTAGTTTGTATCTGAGGATATATCCTTTGTCACCGTAGGTTTCAATGCGATCCAAAATATCTCTTCGCAGATTCCCCAAAAACACTGCTAACAAACAGATCCATGAAAAGGATCATGTAACTCTATGAGATGAATTAACACATCACAAAGCAGTTTTTCAGAAAGCTTCTTTCTATTTTTATATGAGGATACTTCCTTTGCCACACTAAGCTTCAATGCACTCCAAAATATCGCATTGCAGATTCCAAGAAAACAGTGTTAGCAAACTGCTCAATGAAAAGAACAGTGTAACTGTGTGAGAAAAATTCACACATCACAAAGCAGTTTCTCAGAAAGCTTCTTTTTGGTTTTTATCTGAAGGTATTTCCTTTGTCACCATAGGCTTCAATGCACTCCCAAATATCCTATTGAAGATCCCTTGAAAGCAGTGTCATCAAACTGCACAATGAAAACACCAGTGTACCTCTGTGAGATGAATTTACCAATCCAAAAGCAGTTTCTCAGAAAGCTTCTTTCTAGTTTAAATATGAGAATATTTCCTTTTTCA
>NW_016819750.1:0-1856 GCF_001698545.2 Rhinopithecus bieti | reverse complement strand
TCCCTTCTCAGATTCCCCAAAAACAGCACTACCAAACTGCTCCATCAACAGAAAGGGGTTACTCTGTGAGATGAACTCACACGTCACAAAGCTGTTTCTCAGAAAGCTTCTTTCTAGTTTAAATCTGAGGATATTTCCTTTTTCACCGTAGGCTTCAATGTGCTCCAAAATAACTCCTCGCAGATACGATAAAAACAGTGAGGATGAACTACTTAATTAACAAAAGGTTAAACTCTATGAGATGAATACACACATCACAGAACCGTTTCTCGAAGAGCTTCTCTCCAGTTTTCATCTGACGTTATTTCCTTTCTCACTATAGGCCTCTAGGAGCTCCTGAATATCCCTTTGCAGGTTCCATAAAGATAGTGCTACCAAACTGCGATCCAATATATACCTTCTCAGATTCCCCAAAAACAGTGCTACCAAACTGAAAAATGAAAAGAATCGTGTACCTCTGTGAGATGAATTAACACATCACAAAGTAGTGTCTCAGAAAGCTTCTTTCTAGTTTTTATATGATGATATTTCCCTTGTCACCATAAGTTTCAATGTGCTCCAAAATACCCCATTGCATATTCCAAGAAAGCAGTGCTAGCAAGCTGCTCAATGAAAAGAACAGTGTAAGTCTGTGAGCTGAATTCACACATCAGAAAGCAGTTTCTCAGAGAGCTTCTTTTTGTTTTGTTTTTTTTCTGGGAGGATATTTCTTTAGTCTCCATAGACTTCAATATACTGTCAAGTATCCTGTTGCAGATTCCACGAAAACAGTGTTAACTAACTGCTCAATGAAAAGAATGGTGTACCTCTGTGAGATGAATTCACACATCAGAAAGCTTCTTTCTAATTTGTATCTGAGGATATTTCCTTTGTCATCATTGGCTTCAATGCTATCCGAAGTATTCCTTCTCAGATTCCCCAGAAACACTACTACCATATTGATCTATGAAAAGAATCCTGTAATTCTGTGAGATGAAATAATACATCAGAAAGCAGTTTTCATTGGGCTTCTTTGTAGTTTTATATGAGGCTACTTCCTTTTCACCAGAGGCTTCAATGCGCTCCCAAATATCCTATTGCAGATTACAGGAAAACAGTGTTATCAAACTGCTCCACGAAAAGAATGGTATATCTCTGTGCACACATCACAAAGCAATTTCTCAGAGACCTTCCTCCTAGTTTATATATGAGGATATTTGCTTCTGCACTATAGGCATTCTTTCCCTCCCAAAGATCTCTTTGCAGACTCCACAAAAACCATGATAGCAAAGCACTCTATGTGTACCTCTGTGAGTGGAGTTAACACATCACAAAGTGCTTTCTCAGAAAGCTTCTTTCCAGTTTTTATGTGAGGATATTTCCTTTGTCACCACAAGGGTCAATGCAATTCTGCAAAAACACTGCTAGCAAATTGATACAAGAAAAGAATTGTGTATCTCTGTGAGGTGAACTAATACATCACAAAGCACTTTCTCAGGAAGCTTCTTTCTAGGTTTTATATGAGATTTTTCCTTTGTCGCCATAAGCTTCAAAGCACGCCTAAACATCCCATTGCAGATTCCAAGAAAACAGTGTTAACGAGGTGCTCAATGAAAAGTACAGTGTAACTCTGTGAGATGAATTCACACATCACAAATCAGTATCTCAGAAAGCTTCTTTTTGGTTTTTATCTGAGGATATTACCTTTTTCACTAGAGACCTCAATTCGCTCTGAAATACCCCTTTGCAGATGCCACGGAAACAGTGTTAGCAACGTACTCCATGAAAAGAAAGGTGTAATTCTGTGATATGAATTAACACATCACAAAGTGGTTTCTCAGAAAGCTTCGTTCCAGTTTTCATCTGATGATATTTCC
>NW_016819749.1:0-1103 GCF_001698545.2 Rhinopithecus bieti | reverse complement strand
ATGGAAATTGTATAGAAATCTCATTTAAGAACATGTCTCAGGCTTTTACTTTTTCTTTTCAGTTACTGTAGTTGGAGGTTTAAATGTAAAACAGATATGTTACTACACATACATTTCCCCTACACAGGATAAGGATGTAGGCTGAAGGTATTTAAATAGATTTTTAGTTTAGCTCCTTTTGTTGGATAAGAAACCAACTCTTGATATTTTTATTTTAAAATGAAGTGAAGGCTTTAGGAATCTTAGGCAATAGATGAAATAGTATATATAAGGTGGATCACAGTAAGTTTTAGTATTTTCACAATGGTGGTTATTCATTTGAAAGAGGAAACGGGAACTGACTTTAGAATTCTATTAATTAAGGTTTATCTTATTCACAGATTCGACTGTTTTATCATAAAATGGCATGAAGTATCTGTTAGTATAGGTTGAATTGAATAGGAAACATACTTAGTATTCTTGCAATTAAGTATAGAATGTAAATAATCTTCTTGGAAACTAAGTCCTAAAACTGACACTGTAATCTTAAGACTTGGTTTCTAATTTGGTACTTTTTATTGTTATTAAATTACAAAATTACTTTAAAATTTGTCTTAAGTTGTAGCAATTTGGGGGAAAGGTAATACAGGCAGATTATCCCTAATCTGAAAATCCTAAATGCTCCAAAGTTTAAAACTTTTTGAGCGCCA
This sequence comes from Rhinopithecus bieti, assembly GCF_001698545.2. Taxonomy (NCBI): domain Eukaryota; kingdom Metazoa; phylum Chordata; class Mammalia; order Primates; family Cercopithecidae; genus Rhinopithecus; species Rhinopithecus bieti. The sequence goes on along the minus strand of NW_016819749.1, from coordinate 414 downwards.
ACATGACATTCAAAGGAATGCTCATTGGAACATTTTGGATTTCAGATTTTTAGATTAGGGATGCTCAACCAGTGTAATGCAAAATATTCCTAAATCAGAAAAATTTCTGATCCTAAGCAATGTCAGATAAGCGGTAATCAACCTGTACATTTAGGGGTTTAAGTACTTCACGCGTCAAGTGGGTAGAAGGTGAACAGAGTGTAAACAGGGGAGCAAGGAAATCCTGTTTTGAATAGAGTTCAGATACCCTTAGATTCATTGGGTTAACATGTACCTGCTTTTCTTTCTTTAGGAATTTGGAGTAGTTTCAAATACAAGATTGATTGCTGCTGCTACTTCTGTATGTAAGTGCAAAAATATATCTGCTTTAAGGATGTAATTCTAAAGAAAGCTCCAGATTACATAGTTTTTTTT
>NW_016819748.1:0-1851 GCF_001698545.2 Rhinopithecus bieti | reverse complement strand
GTATGTTTTCATTGTTGCTTTATAAGCTAATTATGGTGAAAGCCAAGAAACAAATGATTAATTCAACCAGTTTATTTTTTCCTACTAATGTATTTTTTCTGTGTGATCTCTGTAAACCTAGTCACAAAAAATTTTTTATTTATTTTGTGCTTAGATGTTGCTGAAATTGCTGATGAAGTTTATATGGAAGTGATCGTAGGAGAGGAGGATGCTGCTGTTGCAGCAGCAGCAGCTGCTGTGCATGAGCAGCAGATTGATGAGGATGAAATGAAAACCTTCGTGCCAATTGCATGGGCAGCAGCTTATGGTAACTTACATAGTAGCTAGAAGGATTGAGTGGTTTTTGAACATTAATTCGCTGTTGAAAGTGATTTCTGTGGTCTTAGGGTTTCATGATTTAAGCAAAAGTAGAGGAAGATTACATAGTCTCCTTGTTGCCTTTAATTTTAACATGAACTTTCATGCCTTTATTACATAAGCGTGGGAGCTTTCAGTCTAACATTTTAAATCTTGGTTTATAGGTAACTCATAACTTTACAATTTTGGGAGGTAATAAGGGAGTCCAATAGAGCAACATGCTGCAAGATATGGAAGCTAGGCATTTCCCATGGTCTTGCCATAAATATGCCCATAAAACACATTATCTGCAGTGGGGGGCCAGGTGTAGTGGCTCACGCCTGTAATCCCAGCACTTTGGTAGTCTGAGGTAGGTGGATGACCTGAGGTCAGGAGTTCAAGATCAACCTGGCCAATATGGTGAAACCTCCTGTCTACTAAAAATACAAAAAAATGAGATGGGTGTGATGGTGTGTTCCTATAATCCCAGCTATTCAGGATGCTGAGGCAGGATAATCGCTTGAACCTGAGAGGAGGAGGTTACAGTGAGCCAAGATTATACCTCTGTACTCTAGCCTGGGTGACAGAGCAAGACTCTGTCTCAAAAATACATTTAAAAAATAATAAAAATAAAAAATAAGGACTTTCTGTCATTCGTGAATGTCAGGACTTCTTGTTAATAAAGAATTCCTGATTGTTTAGAATTTATAATGTTGTGTAATTTTGTGTGTTAATGCACATCGTTAGGTAATAATTCTGATGGAATTGAAAACCGGAATGGCACTGCAAGTGCTCTCTTGCACGTAGATGAGTCTGCTGGCCTTGGCAGACTGGCTAAACAAAAACCAAAGAAAAAGAGAAGACCTGATTCCAGGCAGTACCAAACAGGTGAGTTCCACAGGAGTGTTATGATGGAGTTTTAGTTGCTAGGCCACGTGTATTTTTGTGTATTGAATTTGAAAGAAAAAATTTCAAAATTCAGTGATATTCATGAATGATTTTCTTGGATAAAAGAAACAGTTGTGCCTCAAACATTCAGGAAAAGAATTAAAATCCTCTGGTGATTTTAGTGAAAGGGAAAATAAATTTCTAAAATGTTACCTAACTTTAAGTGAACAAAATTACATGGATCTATGTATACCAGCATAAAGCAGGTATAATTTACAGAGAAGTGGAAGAAGTACCTAGGTTATTTACAGGACAGATTACTATCCTGTGTTGTTTTGAATGCTTCTTTGCATATTAAAATTTATTCATAGGTGCAGTTAAGCTTTACTCTTAGCATATATTTGGTTTGGAGTCAGTCACCAAAGAAGAAATGCGGCCTTGATTTTTGTGAGTTATTTGCTATACATTTCTAAATTTATGTTCTTTTATCACTGCTTGCTTGATTTATTTTTTTTAAGCTGGAGGGGGTGAGATTGGTTCATACTGAACCAAACCACTTCTGTTGATTAGGACATTACTGTAACTCTTAACATTGAAAAGCAATAAAAGGAATGTTAATAAAAGTAT
>NW_016819747.1:503894-545851 GCF_001698545.2 Rhinopithecus bieti | reverse complement strand
AAGTTGTAAGGGTTCTTTACATATCATGCATAGATACTAGATGCTTATCAGATATGTGATTTGCAAGTATTTTTTCCTGTACTGTCAGATGTCTTTTCACTCTTTCAATAGCATCATTTAATGCACAAAAACTTTTAAATTTTGATGAAGTCCAATTTTTTCCACCTTTCTTTTGCTGCTTATGCATTAGGCTTTATGTCTAAAAAACCATCGCCAAATCCAAGGTTATAACATTTACCCCTGTGTTTTCCTCTTCTTTTTTTTTTTTTTTTTTTTTGAGACAGAGTTTTGCTCTTGTTGCCCAGGCTGGAGTACAATGGTGTGATCCAGCTCACCATAACCTCTGCCTCCTGGGTTCAAGCGTTTCTTCTGCCTCAGCCTCCTGAGTAGCTGGGATTACAGGTACGCACCACCATGCTGGACTAATTTTGTATTTTTAGTAGAGATGGGTTTTCTCTATGTTGGTCAGGCTGGTCTTGAACTCACTCCTGACCTCAGGTGATCCACCCACCTTGGCCTCCCAAAGTGCTGGGATTACAGGCATAAGCCACCATGCCCAGCCCCCTGTGTTTTTTCCTAAGAGGTTTATACTTATAGGTCTTGTGGTCTTTGAAGCATTTTGAGTTAATTTTTGTGTGTGGTATAAGATAAGGTTCCAATTTCTTTCCTTTGCGTGTGGATAGCTAATTGTCCCAGTACCATTTATTTAAGAGGCATTCTTTCCCCATTGAATGGTCATGGCACCCTTGTCAAAAGTCAATTGACTATAGAACTATAGATGTACGGGTTTATTTTTGGACTGTCAATTCTAAGCCATTAACACATATGTCTGTCTTTATGCCTGTACCACACTGTTTTGGTTATTGTAGTTTTGTAGCAAGTTTTGCTAAGGTAGTGTGAGTCCTCCCACTTGTTTTTTTTTTTTTCAAGACTATTTTGGTTGCTTGGAATCTCGAAAATTTCAGGTAAATTTTCAGTCAGATTTTCCATTTCTACAAAAAAAAAAAAAGCCAATAAGATTTTGATAGGCATTGCTTTGATTCTGTAGATCACTTTGGGGAGTAATACCATTAACAGTCTGTTTGTTTGTTTGTTTTTGAGACAGAGTCTTGCTCTGACACCCAGGCCAGAGTACAGTGGTGCCATCTCGGCTCACTGCAACCTCTGCCTCCTGGGCTCAAACAATTCTCCTGCCTCAGCCTCCCAGATAGCTGGGACTACAGGTGTGCGCCACCACGTCTGGCTAATTTTTGTGTTTTTAGTAGAGATAAGGTTTGGCCATGATGGCCAGGCTGGTCTCAAACTCCCGACCTCAAGTGATCCACCCACTTCTGCCTCCCAAAGTACGGGGATTACAGGCATGAGCCACCACACCTGGCCAACAATGTTAATTCTTCCAACCCATGAGCACTGGCAACAAGCAGTACAAAATGGTGTATAAACAAGAACAAAAAAGCAATTTACAACAGGATCAGAAAGATTAAAATACTTAGGAATAAATAACAAAGAGGTACAGAACTTGTACACTGGAAACTACAAAACATTGCCAAATTAAATTAAAGAAGACCTAAAGAACACAGGAAAGACATCCTGTGTTCATGAGGGCAACTCTTTTGTGTGTGTGGATCTTATATCTGTAACTTTTCTAAATTTGTGTGTTAGCTCTAGATTTTTTTGTGTGGACTCCTTAGAATTTTCTATATATAAAATCATGTCATCTGCCAACAGAGGTAATTTTACTTCTTCCTTTCCAATTTTGAGGCTTTTTATTATTTTGTTGTTGTTGTTGCTATTTGCTGTGGCCAGAACTTTCAGTACAATTTTGATTAGAAGTAGTGAAAGCAGGCCTACTTGTCTTGTTCTTTATATTAGAGGAAAAGTTTTCATTCTGTCACCATTGATTATGTTAGTTGTGAGTTTTTTCATATATGGCTTTTAATATGTTGCAGGAGTTCCCTTCTATTCCGAATTTTTTGAGTGTTTTTTTAATCATGAAAGGGTATTGAATTTTGTCAAATGCTTTTACTTCATCAGTTAAAATCATGATGATTCCCCCCCAACTCCTGCCATTTTATTACTATGGTACATTACATTGATTTTTGTGTGTTGAACCATACTTGCATTCCTGGGATAAATCACACCTGCTCATGGTGTATAATCCTTTTGATAGGCTGCTGCTAAATTTGGTTTGCTGGTATTTTGTTAAGATACTTTATGTTTATATTCATAAGGGATATGGGAAGTTTTATTTTTATGTATTTGTCTGACTTTGGTATCAAGATAACCTGGCCTCATAGAATGAGTTAGGAAGTGTTCAGGTCTGCTCTTCTATTTTTTGGAAGAGCTTGAGGAGGATTGGTATTAATTCTTTAAATGTCTGGTAGAATTCACCAGTGAAGCCATCTGGTCCTAGGCTTTTCTTTGTTGGGAGATTTTTCATTACTGATTTAATTTCCTCACTTGCTATAGTTCTATTTAGGTTTTTTATTTCTTTTTGAGTCACTTCTGGTAGTTTATGTGTTTCTAGGAATTTGTCCATCTAGGTTATCTAACTTTATGGTGTACAGCTGTTTGTATTATTGTATTATTAGGATTTTTTTTTATTTCTGTAAGGTCCCATTTTCATTTCTGATTTTAGGAATTTGAGTCTTTTTTTTTTAATCAGTCTGCTAGAAGTTTGTGCTTTCTTGATTTATCAAAGATGCAGCTTTTGGTTTTGTTCATTCTATTTTTCTATTCTCAATTCTGTTTTTCTCCACTCTGATTTTTTATTGTTTTCTTCCATCTGCTGGCTTTGCTTTAGTTTGCTTTTCTTTTTCTAGTTCCTTAAGGTAGAAAATTGGGTTATTGATTTGAGATCTTCATTTTCATTTAATGTTGGTATTTACAGCTATAAATTTGTTTCTGAGTGTTGCTTTGCCTTTCTCCCGTAAGTTTTGATATGTTGTGTTTTGTTTTCATTCACTTCAAAGTATTTTATAATTTCCCTTGTGATTTTTTTATCCACCTGTTGTTTGTGTGTTGTTTAATTTTCATTTATTTGTGAATTTTCACAATTTTCTTTTGTTAGTGATTTCTAGTTTCATTCCATTGTGATCAAAGAAGATACTTTCTATGGTTTCAATCTTTTAAAATTTATTGAGACCTGTTTTGTGGCCTAACATATTGTCTGTACTGGAGAATGATCTATGTGAGTGTGAGAAGAATGTGTGTTCTGCTGTTGTTGGGTGGGATTCTGTATGTTCCTATTAGTTCTAGCAGTGTTGTTCAAATCCTCTATTTCTTTCTTTCTTTTTTTTTTTTTTTTTTTTTTTTTTTTTGAGGTGGAGTCTCACTCTTGTCACCCAGACTGGGATGCAGTGGCGCAATCTTGGCTGGCTGCAACCTCTGCCTCCCGGGTTCAAGTGATTCTCCTGCCTCAGCCTCCTGAATAACTGGGATTACAGGTGTGCACCACCATGCCTGGCTAATTTTTTTTGTATTTTTAGTGGAGATGGGGTTTCACCATGTTGGCCAGGCTGGTCTCAAACTCCTGAACTCAGGTGATCCATCCGCCTTAGCCTCCCAAAGTGCTGGGATTACAAGCGTGAGATACTGCAGGCTGCCTAAGCCCTCTATTTCTTTATTGATCTTCTGTCTAGTTGTTCTATCCATCATTGAACATAAGGTAGTGAAGTCTCCAACTATTTTTGTAGAACTATTTATTTCTTCCTTTAATTCTGTCAGTTTTTAAATTTATATATATATATTGAGGCTCTGTTATTAAGTGTGTGTATTTCTATAATTGTTACATATTCTTAAGGTATTCACCCTTTTCTCAATATGTAATGTCCTTCTTTGTCGCTTGTAAAAATGTTTAACTTAACATCTATTTTGCATGGTATTAGTATATTCACCCCTACTGCCTTTTGGTTACAATTTGCATAGAATATCTTTTTGTATCATTTCACTTTCAACCAAATTGTGTCTTTGGATCTAAAGTGAGTCTCTTAGATGCAGCATATGGTTGAATTGTGTTTTGGTTTTTTAAAATTTATCCTGCCAGCTTTTTTTTTTTTTTTTTTTGAGACTGAGTCTCACTCTATCACCCAGGCTGGAGTGCAGTGGTGCAATCTTGGCTCATTGCAACCACCATCTCCTGGGCTCAAGCGATTCTCATGTCTCAGCTCTGGCCTTTTTGATTAGAGAGTTTAATCTATTTCTGTTTAAAGTAATTGCTGATACAGAAGCACTTAATTCTTTAAGTTTTCTATTTGTTTTCTATATGTCTTATACCATCTTTGTTTCTCAGTTCCTTCATTACTTCCTCTTTTGTGTCTGACTTTTATAGCATGCCATTTTGATTCACTTCTCATTTCCTTTTCTCCATATTTTTAAGTTATTTCCTTAGGGTTGTCTTGCTATAATGTGTTGAATGGTTGTCTCCCAAAATTTGTAACCACATGGAACCTCAGAATATTACCACATTTGGAAATAGGGGCTCTGAAGTTGTAAATTTTAAGATGCATCATATTGTTGGGGTGGGCCCTACTGCAATGACTAGTGTCCTTATAAGAAGAGCAAACAGACACACACACACACACACACACACACACACACACACACACATACACAGAAGAAAGCTATGTGATGACTGAGGCAGAGATTGAAATGAAGCATGTACAATCCAAAGAATACCAAAGGTTTTTGGCAATCACCAGGAACTATAAGGGGCAAGGAAGGATTCTTCCCCAGAGCCTTCCAAAGCATAACCCTGTTGACACCTTGATCTTGGACGTTTAGCCTCTGGAACTGTGAGATTATAAATTTATGTTGCTTTTAGCCATCCAGTTTATTGTACTTTGTTATGATAGCCCTAGGAAACTAATATACCTGTGTATTACAATTAACACACTAGTTTGAATTAATAACTTGCCACAATAATATATAAAACTCTGCTCCTATATAGCTCTATCCCTTCCCCTTTATGTTGTTATCAAAGAATTATGTTTTATAGATACATTGTGTGCCCATTAACATAGGTTTACAATTATTGTTTTATGCATTTATCTTTCGAGTCATGTAGGAAAAAAAGAAAAATTATATGCTGAAAATACAATACTGGATTTTATATTTACTTATATAGTTTACCAGTGTTCTTTTTTTCTTTGTATGAGTTTGAGTCACTGTCTAGTGTCCTTTCATTTCAGCCAGAAGGATTCCCTTCAGTGTTTTTTTGCAGGGCAGGTCTACTAGTGATTAACTTCCTCAATATTTGTTTATCTGGGAATGTTTTAATTTCTTCATTTTTGAAGGATAATTTTGCTTGATATGGAATTGTTGGTTAACAGTTTTATTTTTTTCCTTTGAGGTCTTTAGATATTTCATATTGCTGCCTTCTTAACCCCATGGTTTCTGATGAGAAATCAACCATTAATCTTATTGAAGATCTCTTAATATATGATGAATCTCTTTTTTCGTGCTGCTTTCAAGATTCCCTCTTTGTATTTGTCTTTTGACAGTTGAATTATAATGTGTCTCAATGAGAATATCTTTGAATTTATCCTACTTGGAGTTTGTTAAGCTTCTTGAACATGTATATTAATTGTCTTTCATCAAATTTGGGGAGTTTTCAGCATTATTTCTTCAGATATTCCTTCTACCCTAATTTCTCTTGTCTCTCCTTCTGGGACTCCTGTTATTCATATGTTGGTAAGCTTGATGGCCTCCTGTAGGTCCCTGAGAATCTTCATTTTTCTTCATTTCCTTTTCTCTCTGCTTTCATTCTGAAATGCATCTGTGTCTGGAGTACTGCTTGTGAAATTCCTGCACACAGGAATGTCCTGCCCATACCATGTCCTCCTTAGTCAGGCCAGTGCTTCTTGGGGTCTCTTTACTAGAAAATGAACAAGGAGATGTTACCTGTCCTCCTTGATTTGTCAGAAGTGGAAGCAGCCTGACAACATTAGAAATATTGCTGGCCTTAGAGATCAAATCCTGGCTCTGCCACTTCCTTGTGATGTGACATGGGGCAGATAATTTTCTGCACTTTGGATTCCTCATCTATAGGGTGACCAACTCATCCTGGTTTGCCTGGGACTTTTTAGGTTTTGTACTGAAAGTTCCATGTCTTAGGAAACCCATTAGACCCAGGGGGACCCTACTCATCTGTGAGAGGAAGATAATACTACCTACCACAAGGTGGTTGTGAGAAAATAGAAAGAAAATACAGAAAAACAGCTAGGTCATCGTTGGGTTCCATAATCATATAATTGTTACTTATGCAAAATGCAAGGAGGGTGTTTGAAGATGGAGAAGGATGCACCAAATAGCTACCACTTTGACGTGTGGACTTGCTTCAATGGGACAACTGAGAGCAGAACCAGGGGAATTTTCTGTTAGTTCTACCTGAACATTTCTGCCAGCTATCCCTCTGGAAACATCGCTATATGTCAGATCCCCACATGCTGCAGAGGGAGAACCATCACTTGCCTCTTTAATGACATACCTGGCTTCTCCTTGCTGGCCCTATTCAATGCTGAAGGTCAGGGCTGTGTTCACTACAACCTAAAAACCAGGTAAGTAGACTGGAAGAGTATAGTCTCATAGAAGTACCTCTGAGGGTGATGGAGGGAGGACTGAAGTGGTGACTGTGAGTCCCTGGTTAAAGAAGAAGCCAGGCGGTGTCCAGAGGTCTAGTAAGGCAGTGAGGCAGGGCTGAGGCTGTTTCTGCAGGGACATAGGAACTTTAAGGCTCAGCCTTTCCTTGCTGTATCCATGTCACAGCCAATGAGAAGGACACCTTCCCAAGTCCTACTCCACTTGGTACCCCAGAGCACTAAGATCTTGATTGTTAGTTATATTAATGGAAGAATTATTTAGTGGAAAAAATGTTTTGTACCAGGAGTGGACGGAGAGGCATGAACATGCTACTTCTGTGGCATCTTTTAAGAGAAGTGCATATTCTTGCCAGCCAAAGGTTGATATTGTCTGGCTTTTCTTTTTTGTTTTGTTTTTGTTTTTGTTTTGAGACAGCGTCTTGCTCTCACTCTGTCACCCAGGTTGAAGTGCAGTGGCGTGATTATAGCTCACTGCAGCCTCGAACTCCTGGGCTCAGGTGATCCTTTCACCTCAGCCTCCTGGGTTAGCTGGGACTACAGACATGCGCCACAATGCCTAGATAATTTTTTAAACTTTTTGTAGAGACAGGGTCTCACTGTGTTGACCAGGATGATCTCAAACTCCTGGCCTCAAACAGTCCTCCTGCCTCAGCCCCTCAAAGTGCTGGGATGACAGGCATAAGCCACCATGTCTGGATTTGCCTGGCTTTTCATAAGGAAATTGTTCTCGGAAGAAATGACTTACTCTTATGTTATAGGTATTCCAGTTCCCATCTTGGTGCCTATTATACACTTGAGCTACTAGGCAACAGAGCACAAATCCCATTTCTTCCCCTCTTGCATTTAGCCTGAGCCTTCATCATCTCTCTCAGAATAGGCTCCTCCAGTAGCATCAACAGGTGTTAAGGGGCCTCAGACCATAGCAAGTGGGGAAAGTGAGGCTGCCTGCAGGACTCCACCATTCCTCCAGCCTAGGACTGAGTCTTACAGACCTGCCTGCCCATAGCCTGCAGTGATGAGAGCTTCCTTCAGGGGCCCAGTGGCAGCTACTCACTTCTGTATCTCTCCTAGTTGCCCATATGTCTTAATCATGGATGAGGAAGGTGGGACCACCAATGACCAGCAGGGCTATGTAGTCCACAAATGGAGCTGGACTTCCAGGACAGAGACTCTGCTTTCCCTGGAATACAAGGTAGGGATGGGCAGCACAGGTTGGGTGGCAGTGAGCATCACTGTCACAGGGAGGGCCTTGGCATCCTGCCATGCACTGCCTAGCATTAAAAGCCCAGGGCTACCCATAAGACAGGAATCCTGTTCTGAAGGAGCTCATAATCTTGTTCAGAGGTTCCCAAGTTGGTGGATGGTGGTCCAGGTTGGCTGAAGGGAACTTTTCACCAACCTAAACTATTGGCTGCTTTACAGACGTTTCTTGGTAATATCCTTCCTGTGTAATTTTTATTATTAATATTATTCTATTTTTACTGTTAAAATATGTTTTATGAAGTCACGGTTATAGTAGTTGATAGCTTTATTTTAATGCCTATGTGTGGCAATAATAAAATTAGCAATTCTATATTGGTCTCAGTTTTGTTTTGTAACTTTATTATCTATAAAATAAAACAATCTAGAAGTCAAAAGTGACTGATAGATACAAACTCTTTTCATTCATTTGGCTGTTCAGATAATTATTCACCAAAGGTTTATTAAATAACAAATAATAAAGAGGGCTGAATTATTAATAATATATTAATAAACTTATTAATAAAACAACTAAGTGTGCTTGTTACTTATCTGTGGCAGAGTTCCTCATCATTGACACTAATGACATTTTGAGATGAATACTTCTTTGGTATAACTGTGCATTGTAGGATGTTTAGCATCCCACTAAATTCCAGTAGTATCCCCTTCTCCAGTTGTGACAACCAAAAATATCTTCAGGCATCACCAAATGTAGCCTCTGGGGGGCAAAATTGTCCCCAGTTGAGAATCACCAATCAGAGGATGGAAGGAGAAACAAAACTTACCAAGGAACTCAGAAATCTAAGGAAGTAATAAGAACACAGATTAGACACAGATAAGAACTGTGAGAGAAGGGCAAGTGCTGGGATTCAGAGAAAGATCGCAGAACATAGCATCCACTCAAGCTGGCCTGAGAGAAGAGCCCCACCGTAAGGTTGCGGACACAAGCACTCGGAGTGCATGGGAGGGCTCCAGCCCCCTACCCTTAGTCTCCTGTTTCTTGTCCTCTTGGTTCATCCTCTGCACTGGCCACTGACTCTCCTCCTTATGCTCTGATTCCTCAGACCACACCTCTGCTCAGGAATATTCACTCCCTTGAACATGTCTCACTTTTCCTACTCCTTTGGCCTGAAATGCACCCCCTCCTCTCTTTGCCAGTGCAAATGGCCTCCCAAATTCCTTCAAAACCCTGCTCAGACTCCCCTCCTTTGTGGCATCCCATCCCACACCCATTTCTATCTTCCCACAGTGCACACAGTTTGGATGAGTCACTTGGTAATTAATGTCAGGAAGAGGTTCTCGTCTCTGGCTGCGTATCAGAATCACCTCTGGGACTTTTTATAAAATAAAGATCCCAGGCACAGCCCCAGAGCAACCCTGACTCAGTTGGTATGTTAGGAGTTTTGGATTTCTGTGGTTTTCCCAAACATTTCTGAGGCTTGGCCAGGTCTGAGATCCCCAGTCTAGGGGTGTGTTGTGTTGTTTACTTAATGTTTAACTTTTCATAGCTGTATGAAAAGTTTATAATCCAAGATTAGAAATCAGTTGAAGGCAGGCATCATAAGTTGTGTGTTAGTGTGGCCAAGCAGAGAAAACTGTGATAAGAATTTGAGGAGCTAAGTACTAGTGCCAACTTTGCCAGACTGTGGCTGTGCAACTTTGCAAAAACCTTTCAGCTTCTCTGAGTCTCAGTTGTCTCATCTATACAAAGTGGGTCACCAGAACTGCCCTCCGGCCTCATGGTATTTTCATGAGAAGAAATGAAATAATGGAGGGGAAAGTTCTTTGACATCATTAAAGTGTGTTAGCAATGCATTTTAGTTCACTGTTATATATTTCCTGGAGCTGCATGCAGAAAAGCACAATAGAGGCAAGTGAAGTCAGGAGTGGCCTGGAAAAGAAGGTGGCCCTGGGGTTGTAGCATGGGGGTGAGTGTGTGTGATTCACATAGAGAGGAGGAGGAGGCAAAAATCTTCTGGGTAGTGGGAGCAGAATCTGCAAAGGTTGAAGTTAGGACTAAATGTGTAATTTTTAAGAGGTCACAAGTGCTTCTTGTGAAAGACAGGTGGAGCAAGAGGTATGTATGGTGTCAGGTGGAGGCGGGAGGCACTGGATGTCAGGCTGGGGAGTTTGCATGCTGTCTTGGAGGCTGCAGGGGCCAATTTGTTTTTACCCAGATGTTTACTATTTCCATTGTTCTTCATTACTCTTTGAAGATCCAGGTTTCCCTCTGGTACCATTTCTCTTCAGCCGGAAGAACTTCCTTTGGCTTTCTTGAAGTGCATATCTTCTGGCAATGTATTCTCTGTTTTCTTCCAAGAGAGAATAAGAAGAGAAAAAAAAAAAAAAAACAACAACACACACTCTTTATGAAGAAAGGGTATTTTGCTGGATATGATTCTGGGATGATTTTTATTTTCTTTCAGCATTTTAAAGATGTTCCACTGTGTCTGTCTTCCATCGTTCATAAGAAGTCTGTAGTTATTCAAGTCACTGTTTATTTTCTTTACCTGCTTGCAAGATTTTCTCTTTTCTTTGGTTTTCTAAGTTTAACTGATACATTTAGGTGTAGTTGTCTTCATATTTATTCCATTTACTGAGCTTCTTGAGTCTGTAAATTCATTTAAATTTGTTTCATCAAATTTGGGGAATCTTCTAAATCTTCTTTAGAAAAAAAAACTTGCTCCAATCTTTCTCCTTTTCTTCTGAGACTCCAATTATGTCTATTTTAGACCTTTTGATATTGTCCCAAGGGTTCCTGAAGCTCTCTTATGTTGTTGTTATTCACATTATTTTTCTCTTTACTTTTGAGATTGGGTAATTTCTCTTGATCTGTCTTCAAGTTCAGTGAATTTATTCTGTCATCTCCATTCTACTATTACGATAATAATATAATAATTTAAAATTTCAGCTTTACATATTTTCAGCTCTAGAATTTCCACTTAGTTACTTTTATATTTTTTATTTATCTGCTGAGATTTCATATTTTATAATTTCTTACAAGTACATTTTCCCTTACCTCATGTAGTGTAGTTAAATTAGTGTTTTAAAGTCCTTGTCTGAAAATTTCCATGTCTGGGTGTTATCAGACAGCGCTGGCCTCTGTTGATTATCTGTTGCTTTGAGAACAGCTCACATTTCACTGGTTCTTCACATATTGAATAATTTTGGACTGTAGGTGGACATTATGAATGTTACATAGTGGAGTGTCTGAATTCTGGTGTATTTCTCTGAAGAGTGTTGATATTCTTGTTTTAATAGGCAATGAACTTGGTTAGACTGAAACCACAAACTTTGTTTCACTTGCAGAAGCTCACATCTCAGTTCAGTTTTTATGTTTGTTTGTTTCTTCAACCGTAAGGTGTCTTGAGTCTTCCCTGCTCAAGCATGGTTCAAGGATCAGCCAGAGACAGGGACAGTTTATACACAGAATTCTGGCCTCTCCTTCTCTGGTGCTATCCTTTCTGGAATTCTTTCTACAGTTTCCCATGACTGTGGTTGCTCCAGGTTCCGTCCTCTGGGTTCTTCAGGCCAGAAAGATGGTGGAGTTTGGCCATGACAGTGGCCTGCCTTCAGGCTAAAGCTGTGAAACAAAACCTTATCCCATGCTGCTCCTTTCTTTTAAATTTTGACTTCTCTTCAAAGTCTGCCTGCATTTGTTCACTCTTCATAGCCTTTGGGTCACTGCTTTTTTTTTTTTTAATTTTTTCAAGCTTATAGTTATCTGTGAGGAAGGCAGCCTGTCAGACACTGACTCAGCTATACTGAGAGTAGAGCCAGCTGGTTAATTTTTAAGCTGAGGGCTGAAATGCTCAGTCTAGCATTTTTGGTTGACTGGAGAGAGACCAGGGGGTGGGCTAGTGGAGAGACTAGTTGGGGAGTTACTAGCCAGACCCAACAGCATTAAAAATAGCGGCAATATTTTTTAAAGGGGTCATTTCAATACAAGAACTCGGTGCACAGGCATGGCCTGTAAGGAATAGATGAAAGGAAGACAGAATTGTAGATGACTCCATGATGGATTATGTGTCTGGGTGGAAACAGAGAAGTTTCTGAGAGGATCAGTGACCAAAATGATTTTAGACATACTTATTTGGTTCAGTGGCCATATCTCTCTGGGCTACTGTGACATGGACCCTGACCTAGTGCGAGAGATTGAGGATAATGGATAAGTGTAATGGGCTGGCTAATGAACTCTCAAGAAGACAAGTCTGTGGTTTGTAGAGCTGCCATACTTGGGTGTTTGGGGGAGAGAAAGAGAAACCATCCAGGGGGCAAAGATAATAAATGAAAGCAGTACTATGCTAAGCTGTGAAACCTGCTGAAATTGGCTAACCATCCTATGAGAAAATTTCATGGGATAAAACTTTTTACTTTTACCTTACTTTTTACTATTATTGTCCCCAGGGTCAGAGAAGCTAACCAATTTGTCTAGAATTGCCCAACTGGTAAATGGCAATGCTGGGATTTGACCCCTGCTCAACTGCTAAGCTTGAGCTCCCAACCATAGCTCTATACTACATCTCTCTAGAAGGAGGACAAGAGAGAGGAGGGTTTTTTTTTTTTTTTTTTTTTTTTTTTTTTTTTTTTTGAGACAGAGTTTCACTCTGTCGCCCAGGCTGGAGTGCAGTGGCGTGATCTCAGCTCACTGCAAGCTCCGCCTCCTGGGTTCACACCATTCTCCTGCCTCAGCCTCCTGAGTAGCTGGGACTACAGGCGCCCACCACCATGCCAGGCTAATATTTTGTATTTTAGTAGAGACGGGATTTCACCGTGTTAGCCAGGATGGTCTCAATTTCCTGACCTCGTGATCTGCCCACCTCGGCCTCCCAAAGTGCTGGGATTACAGGCGTGAGCCACCGCGCCCGGCTGAGGGTTTTTTTTAAGTGAGAGTGATCAAGTTGGAAGATGTCAAAAGACTTGGCAAGTCACAGTTCAGTGCTTTCAGGGTGCTAGAGGGAACTTGTCTCCAGGCTGCAGGGTGTGAGAAAGAAACTCAAAAGTAAGGAAGTTAAGTGTAGACCCCAGGGTAAGAACTGAAATAGTAGAAGGAAATGGAAGGAGCAAAGCAGAGAGTGGTTTTGTTTTGTTTTGTTTTTGATTCAGAGGCATCCTGAGGGTATTTGTAGGTAAGAGGATATTGTAGGTCAGGGACATGGAACACTTGAGAGAAGCACAGCAGTGTAGGGCTGCACACTCTGAGGCTCTCCGGGAGGGTCCCTGAGTATAAATTGTGCTCTGCACATGCAAATTGTTCAACAGCCTTAAATGTGAGTTGCTCTACCTTGCCCTGACAATGTCTGCTCCTGCTGGGCATAGGCTTTAATGGCTTACAAAGCCACTTCCACCATTTTTATCTCATTTGATCCTGATAATAGCCATTCAGTCATTTCATGTAGAAGAAGTTAAGATTCAGCGAAGCTAACTGGCTTGTTATCAGGAAGGCAGAACTGGGACTCACCCGTAGACCACAGAACTCTCAGTAAGGAGTGAGTTGTTATAAGGGTAACTCATTCCCCCGCAATCTCCAATCTGGTACTGCTTAAAGGAAATCCCACTCTTTTGGAAGTGATGATAAAGAGTAGCTGCCCCTTTTCCACCCATCTTTGGCTCCTCCTCAGGGGAAGAGTAATGACATATTTGTTGACTTTAGGGGAAGGGGCTGAGTATGTGTGGCCCAGGCCCTTCTGGGTCCTCTTTGACATCTTCCCACCCATCTACAGAGGGCTTTCCGGTGCTTCCTGCCAAGTGGTCACCTTCCTACTGCTGTAGGACAAGAGTCATAGTCAGACCTGGTGCCTGAGTGGACACATCTGTCTGATTCAGGGATAAAGGGTTACCCTCTGATCCAAGCTGCATTCCCAATTCATCTTTACCAGAACTGAAGCTGATTCATCTGCCAGTCACAGTGGCTTTCATGCTTGAGTTGGAAAGGGAAGGAGCAGCAATAAGAAAGCATCATTTACTTTTCAGTGGGTCCCCCAGGGGAGCCTGGAATTGTTCTGTCTTCTCTATGAAGCTGAATTCTAACATAAGAACTAGAAAGCTCTTACAAATCTTCTGCCCCAAGCCAACAGGGGCTTTGTGCTTCGTGGTGGGTCAGGAAGGGGTGGCTGGGGCCATAGAAGCAGGGATTCTCTGAGTACTGTTTCTTTATCTACAGGTGAATGAGGAAATGAAGCTAAAGGTGCTGGGACAGGACTCCATCACGGTCACCTTCACCTCCCTGGATGAGACAGTAACACTTGCTGTGTCGGCAAACAACTGTCCTCATGGAATGGCATATGACAAACGGGTAAGGCAAGGCAGACCAGGCACCCCGCCCTGACCCCTGGGCATCTCAACGTGGGTTGCTTTTTCACATTTCAGGGCTTTTGCCCTTACTCCCCACCACCCTCCCATGCAAGGCCCTGCCTCTTCCTCTGCCATTATTCACTGCCTACTCTTAGTACCACCTTCTCTGTGAAACTTCTTATATCAATTAAGAGTCTCCCAGTTGTAAGTGACAGAATCCAGAGTGGACTAGCTTAAGCATGAAAAAAAATATAGTGGCTCAATAAACTGAGAAGTCTGTCAATATGCACTTTCAGGCATGGCTGGATCCAGGCCCTGAAATGATTCCACCAGATCTTCCCATCTCTTGGCTCTGCTTTCCTCTTTGTTGGCGTCCTTCTCAAGGAGTTTTTTTCCTGTTGATGACAAGATGACCATGAACATCTCTGGGCTATTATTATACCAGCTTTAGTGCCCCTGGAAGAAGAAGGACTTCTCTTTCCTACACACTCCAGTAGAAATGCCAGCATCAACACTCATTGGCTCTATTAACTGCCCATATGTGAAACATTTCCTGTGGCCAGGCGTATGTATTGCTCCCATTGGCCAAGCTTGAGGCTCATGTCCATCCTGGGGCCAAGGTATAAGATTACTCTCAAACGAACCACCTGGGCAAAGGATAAGGCAGAAGAGTTTCCCTAAAGGAAAATCAAAGTGCTGTTACCAGGAGAAGAAATGATGCTTAGTAGAATAACTACCAGTGCATGTTGATGACCTTCTCTACCACCCTCTTCCCATCCCAAGTAGAGTTAGTCTCTCCCTCTGCTCAGCCCTGCTGGCGGTGACAACCTCCATTCTAGACTCCTTTATTTTCAAGTCTATCTGCCCCACAAATTGGAAATTCCCTGTGATTCCCTCTGATGTCTGTTGTCCCAGGTCCCCCAGCATGAGGACTACTTCAAATTAAGTGTTTACCAAATATTTTTTGGGTGGATGAGAATACTGTGGTGACTGGGAGTCCAATTCTTCCATTCAATGGGTCATCATGGATCCTACTGTGTATCTGGTGATGTCAGCGCAACATCAGGGAGAGAGGTGGAGAGGATTAAGAGGACACAGTCCCTACACCCTGAGTGTATATCCTGAGAGAGAACACTTGACCTCAACACAAGATGGGGGTAACCAAAGCTCAGGTGGGTAGAGCAGACTATTTGAGCTCCCCACAGGTCACTCTGCCCACTAAGGGAAGGCTCCTAGAAGCAAAAGCAAGGTGACCACACTTCACAATTTGCCTAGAGCCAGTCCCAGTTTATACCGGAGCAATTATACACCTGGAGCAATTGTAAACGGCACTCTGTGTCCCCCTCAAAAGTGTCCTGGTTTGGATGATAGATTATATGATCATCCCAAGCAAGAAGCTCTTAAGCTGTGTGGGCACTTGCCACTGTATGCCACAAGCTGACAGATGCTCAAAGCTGGCAGAGCCCAGCAAGGGCAACCAACCCAATGTCCAATAAGGACATAGAGTGTGGGCATTTGTTAGGGGTCTCCTTTGTTACTCCTGGAGGAAAACATTGCATCTGTTTTTTTTTCCCCCACTACGTTTTCATTCCAGCAGCATTTCACCTTCATTCATCCATTAACAAATTCAGTAAACATTTATTATCACCTGCAGCAGGCCAAGTTGGCTGCTGGAGATGTAGAAATAAAGAAGTCTCATTCCCTCTAAACTCTGAAATTCTCTCAATATAATGGAAGGGGCAAAAGCATGGGCACCAATTATCATCTAGCTTGACTCTTGTGGTGTGCCAGAGGGTCGTGTGGAATCTGGTAGAAGAGGAGAATAGGAAGCACTGGAGAATGCAGGTACCTGTGAACCTGGCATCCATTGATTACTTCAAAGAGCAAACTACCGGCAAGAATTTGAGTCCATTTGGGCTGAGATGAATGATCTTGCTTATTGATGCATCTGCCCTGTCAATTTGGTTCCACACTCTCACCATGAAAGGCCATTGGTTCTGTTCTATTCTATTCTATTCTATTCTATTCTATTCTTCTATTCTATTGTTATTTAATTGAGACCAAGCCTTGTCTGTCACCCAGGCTGGAGTGCAGTGGTGCAATCTTGGCTCACTGCAGCCTCTGCTTCCCAGGTTCAAGCAATCCTCATGCCCTCAGGCTCCCGAGTAGCCGGGATTACAGGTGCACACCACCACGCCAGCTCATTTTTGTATTTTTAGTAGAGACGGGGTTTCACCATGTTGGCCAGGCTGGTCTCAAACTCCTGACCTCAAATGATCCACCCACCTCAGCTTCCCAAAGTGCTGGGATTACAAGCGTGAGCCACCGTGCCTGGCCAGAAAAAGTTATTGTTAAGTGATTAAGTATGCACTGGGTACAAAGTCACCTATCTATGTTTCTTGGAAACCTTTTTAGATTGTGTTTTAAAAGTGTGAATCTACTTTTCTTATCAAAGGCAATGGATATTAGAAAATTATTTATTCTCATAAAATTGCGGCAATGCTTCATTTTTCTGGCAACCTCTTGTCTGATTATCTCTGAAATTTGGAATGCAGCTGAGAACCAAGATATAAGCAATTCAAGACCCCCATGAGCAGCTGAGAGAAATTACTCTCAGTCTGTGCACCCAACAAGCCCCTTAGGCCTAGAAAAGCCCCTAGGAATTCAAGTCTTATTTTCTTACCTTAAAGCAACCTCCTCAAGATGGAATTAGAAGTCTAGAGCTGTGCTGTCCAATATTATAGCCATGAGTCACACATGGCGATTGAGCCCTTGAAATGTGACAAGTCCAAATGGAGATGGGCTCTTCATGGAAACGCACATTGCATTTCAAAGACTTAGTGCTGGCTTGGCACGGTGGCTCACGCCTGTAATCCCAGCACTTTGGGAGGCCAAGGTGGACAGATCACGAGGTCAGCAGATGGAGACCATCCTGGCTAATACGGTGAAACCCTGTCTCTACGAAAAATACAAAAAATTAGCCAGGTGTGATGGTGGGCACCTGTAGTCCCAGCTACTGGGGAGGCTGAGGCAGAAGAATGGCATGAACCCGGGAGGCAGAGCTTGCAGTGAGTGGAGATAGAGCCACTGCACTCCAGTCTGGGCAACAGAGCGAGACTCCGTCTCAAAAAAAAAAAAAAAAAAAAAAAGAAAGAAAAAAGATTTAGTGTAAATTGAGAATGTAAAATTTCTCAATAATTGACTATTTTGATGATATGTTGACATAACCCTATTTTTGATATACTGGTTTAAATCAATAGATAATTAGAATTAATTTTCCCTTTTAAAAATGTTTTTAATGTGGCTACTAGGACCATTTTCAACTACACGTGTAGCTCACATTATATTTCTAGTGGAGCATGCTGGGGTAGAAGGTAGAGTCTCTATTAAGGGAAGCTTATCAAGGCATGGTTTGACAGTGCAGTAGAAGACTGAGAGGTTATTTAAAATGACACAGTAATTCAAAGAGCATAACTGTCTTAAGGAAATGTAACATAGGGACAAACAGACCAATACACTGAGGCAGATTCTGAAAACAGTGCTGCATTATAGAAAGCTGAAGCAGATGTTGACCAAGATTGACTTGCCAAAAAAATAATTCTGATCATAACCTCTTTTGAGAGTGCAAGCATGTGTATTATGTATGACAACTTTCCAACAAGATAAACAGAAACAATGAGTAAATATGTTTTCTTGTGGGTAATGGGATTTCCAAATGTTGCCCTTAACCACATGATTAAGCGTCTCAGGATATTTTACTTGAAATCCTGAGGCTTAGAAAATTAGCTTATCTTGGATTCTTGGACCAAGATTCTTGGACCAAGCTGCACGGAGCTTCCAAGAAAATGTGCTGAGTGTTGGGGCTGGCAGAAGGTCTCGGCTAGGAAGAGGCCATAGGGCCTTGGGCCAGTCCCTTCCCTGTCTGGGTCTCAGTTTCCTCATCTGTGTGGTGATGCATAAGGGCCCGCCCAGCTTTAACACACCCCCACTTTTACAGTCCATTCAGTTCCATCTGTGGGTGTTTATTTGGGGTCGGTGATCACTCGTTAGCAAAACCATGGTCGCCCTGTAAGGCTGGAGGTGGGGGCGGGAGCAGCCTCCTCCCTCCAAGTCCCTGTCACTGAGAAGATTGTTAAATGTCTTCCCCAGACACCCATTGCCCTGGAAAGAGCCACCCATCAGACAGACAGGCAGAATAGCGGTCCCAGCTTTTACAGCCCTGAGGCCTGGCTCCTTACTAAATATTTCCATCAAGGCAGCACTTAGGAAGCGAGACAACAGCCTCTGTTTAAATGCTTTATTAGCCCAGTGTGCCACCTCAGGTCCTTTTTGGAAGCAGGCTGGGTATAAATTTCAAATAAATAAATAAATAAGAGGAGCGCAGAAGCAGCAACTGGGGCCAAGAATCAGAAGGATGGTTGAGGCTTTGCCATTTGCTGGGGACATCCTTCATAGATTTCCTGCCTGCAGCGTAAAGAACTCATGGGCTGACTTTGTTGTTCATCAGGAAATCTGATACTGCCAACCCCACTCTTGCCACTTGAGGCTTAAATTCCACAGGAGAAATATTTTTTCCTACCTTCTCTGTGTTACGTGGGAGATGTAGAGATGATAGATCTTCCTCTCAAGGAGCTAAATGAGTTTAGGGACAAAGGAAGTGAAAAAATAAAATAAAATGAACAGGACCCAGGGCAGAAAGGACAGGAAGGGACACGTGTGGAAGTTCAGCAGAGGGAGCAGTTGCTGTTGGCTGAGGAAATCAGAAGGCTTCCTAGAGAGAAAGACCGAATATAACTACCTCTGGAATCTGGGCCTGATTTTGCAGTGCCACTGACATGCCCCAGCTGTTCAGAGCAGGTCTTAGGTTGGGTCTCCTGGAAAACCCAACCTAAGTGCAGTAGAAGACTGAGAGGTTATTTAAAATGACGCAGTAATTCAAAGAGCATAACTGTCTTAAGGGAATGTAACATAGGGACAAGCAGACCAATACATTGAGGCAGATTCTGAAAACAGTGCTGCATTATAGAAAGCCGAAGCAGATGTTGACCAAGACTGTGAAATGGAGCCAAGTATGCAGGAGTTTACTGGGGACTGCCCTTGGGAACAGCCCCTTTGAGGGTCTGAAGGAAGGCAGAGGGAGAGGGCAGCCATGGCAGAGTCCTCAGCAATCCCGTGGGGAGCCCTGGAGCCAGAATGATCTTTCAGCATAATCCCAAATGGAAGCAAGAGGCCTGGGCCTTTGTGGCCTGCAATGACCAGTCAGCCTCTGTAACCTTGGCCAGAGGCAGGCTCTCAGCTGGGCACTGTCAGCAGCCACTGTTTTGACAGCTGGAGGGGTAAAGGGGCTCCTGGGGGATGCACCGCAGCATCCACTGCAGAGGGAGGCCGGCAGAGAAAGCTCTGCAGAGGGCTTTATCGTCCACTTACTCACGAATGCAATGGCATTTACTGAGCGCCTGCATGACAAGCACTCAGACACACAGAAGACCAAGACTCGGTCCCTTCCCTCCAGAAGCTTGCAGTCTAGTGGGAAGACAGGCTCAAACACAGCTATCACTTGGCAAAGTGCTAACTTCCATCTTCAAGCTGCATTGAGCATGATGAGAGTCCAAGGCAAGAAGCAGTTCTTCCCAGTCGAATCAGGGAAAACCCTCCGAGGACAGGCCATGAGTCGGGCCTGGGCCTGTGTGCAGGAACTTACTGGGCTGAGAGGGAGAGAGGTGTGTTCCAGGTAGGGGTTGGGGGGCGGGCAATAGCACAACCTCTGAACCGGAGCAAGTGTTAGTTATCCTGGGCTAGGCAGCTGGCTCCTCGAGGGGCGAGTGACACCTGCCCCCTCCTTTGCCTCTCTGCAGCTGAACCGCAGAATCAGCAACATGGACGACAAGGTGTATAAGATGAGCCGAGCCCTGGCTGAGATCAAGAAGCGGTTTCAGAAGACAGTGACTCAGTTCATTAACTCTGTCTTGCTGGCCGCAGGTAAGGAGGCTGAAAGGTGGACGAAGGCCTATGTGCTGGCTTCCCCAGTCCTGAGATTCCGGCAGGTCATCTCAAGGGACAGACCTTTACTTTCCCGCCCATTCCATCTTCAGTCTGAGTCTTCAGGGAAGTAGGCATGGCAGAGATATTTCCCCATTTCAGGTGGGATCATTGGGCTCAGGTGACTTAAGGCCACACAGCTAGGAATAGTGACGTGGGCCCACTTGCATTTCTGAGCTCTCTCCTGGAGTGTCTGGCACATCTCCATGAGATTGTCTTATTTTCCTGGGTTTCTCAGTGGCTGGCTGTGTCCCTCTTGGTCCCCACCCCACATCTATATTCACCTTTAGCTCTGTCTCACATATCACCCATCATCCATTTGGAGCCCCTGCTCCTCCCTTCTGTTTGTGGATCTCAGAAGAGAAAAATGCAGTCACCTCTCTAGGCTGTCCCTGTTAGGCCCACAGAGATCCCCCAAGGCCAGTGTGGGTGGCCTCAGGACCCTTCCACCTCTGAGCCCCTCTACTGACTGCTGATGGGCCTGGGAACAAGGATACATTGACCCCTATTCTGTGCCACCCCCTGGCGGAGCATGGAGGGGCTGTGCTTCCCCCACTGCCTCTCTGGGGAGTTTCTTCTTGTCCCCAGAGACTTCGATCGCCCCTTCTCTGGGAAGCCTTCCTTGTCTTCCCTAGCAGAATGGGTCACACCTCCTTTGGGCTCCCATATTATTTATTTTTTCTTTTTCTTCCACCCACATGAAAGAAAGGATCCCACAGCACTTTGTACATGTTCTCCCACTTAATTATTTATTTTTTCTTTTTTTTCCACCCACATGAAAGAAAGGATCCCACAGCACTTTGTACATGTTCTAGTTATACATCTTACTACTTAGCATTGTGACTATGTTCCCCATCCTGCTCCCCCACTCGGAATTTCCGGAGGCTGGGAATTCTGTCTTGGGGTGCCTCTGCATGCTCAGCACCCACATTTGAGAAATGCTGGTGAGTGAAGAGACGAGAGGTCCCTGGCCTTAGAAGTTTTCCAGTCTAGTAGGGAAAGCAAGACAAGAATATAAATAAATACAATATAACCAAGAAAATAGATGGAATTGACTCAAAGCTGGAGACACAGGGAACAACACTCTCGAGGAAGGAACAGCATGGCCCAGGAATGTATTGTGTAGTTAGCCTCTGCATTCGCTGCTGGGGAGGACACACACAGGCTGAATGGAGCAGGCCCCAGCGTGGGTGGGGAGAGTGAGATTGAAGCTAGGTGTCTTGAAGAATGAGTACGAAAGGAGACCTATTCATTCTTACATTCTTACAACCCAACATTTGGCAGTGTCACTGATGAGTGCGCTGGGACAGGAGCACTGTACTGGACAGCAAAGGGGAGGTGCCGAAGAATCAGTGAGAGCGGAGGGGAGGAGATGGGGGTGAGCCAAAGTGCACTTACATCTGTTTCCAGTGTGGGACCAGGGACAGAAGAGTCCTGGCCATGAAGGGAAAATGACAGCAGTGTCTTTTTAACAGGTCTATTTACCATTGAATATCCCACCAAAAAGGAGGAGGCAGAATTTGTTCGGTTCAAGATGAAATCTGGAACTCATCCCGAGCGGCTCCCCAAGCTAAGTTTATACTCAGGAGAAAATCTTTTACGATCTCCGTCAGGCCAACTGGAATCCTCAGTTGCAGAGACTTTGAAGGATGAGCCTGAGTCTGCTTCTGTGAGCCCAGTTCGGAAGAAGACCACCAAAATCCACACCAAAGCCAAGGTCACATCCAGGTTGGCTTGGTCCTTCACGTCTTCCACAGCATCGGGTGTTGTGATGGGCAGTGGGCACAGGATAGTGAACCCAACAGGTGGGGCCCCTCTCTTTTGGAGCTTAAATTCCAAGAGCAAGTAAAGCGAGGAGATAAACACATGAACAAACAAAATAATTTTAGACAGCGATAAGGACTAGGAAGAAAAGAATCGGAGTAAGGGGTTAGGGCAGGGGTTGGCTATGGACCAAATTTGGCCCAGCTGCCAATTTTTGTGGGTGAGCTAAGAATGATTTTTATATTTTAAGTGCTTGAAAGAGAAAAAAAAATCAAAAGATTTCATGACAGGGGAAATGATATAAAAATTTAAATGTCGGTATCCATAAATAAGATTTTCTGGGAACATGGCTACACATATCATCTACAGCCGCTTCCTCGCGACAGTGGACACATTGAGGTCAGGCCTGCAAAGCCTCAGGTATTCACTGCCTGGGTCTCTATAGAAAATGTTGCCTGGCATCTGGGATAGAGAGTGGCTGGAAAGTGAGGTGGGATGGGCTGTGGTAGAGGGTGAGGGAAGGCAGTTCGGAGATTATATTGAAACCCAGATGCAAAGGATGATAAACAGGTGGCCAGGAACAGATATGGGGAAGGAACACCAGGCCGAGGGCCCAGCAAGTCCAAAGGCACTGAGACAGGAGTGAGGTTGGTATGCATGAGAGAGTAAGAAGGCTAGTGAGGCTGGAGTGTGGTAAAGAAGGGGATAACGATGTGAATTAAGGACCGAGATGTAGGCAGGAGTTTAGTCATGTAGCCTTGATAGTGTTATGGAAGGCCATTCCATAAGGAAGTGACATCATCAGATTTATCTTTTTTTTTTTTTTTTTTTTTTTATTTTCAGACAGAGTCTCTCTCTGTCACCCAGGCTGGAGTGTAGTGGCATGATCTCAGCTCACCGCAACCTCTGTCTCCTGGGTTCTCCTGCCTCAGCTTCCCTAGTGCTGGGACAACAGGCATGCGCCACCACGCCTGAATAATTTTTGTGTTTTTAGTAGAGACAGGGTTTGCCATGTTGGCAAGGCTGGTCTCGAACTCCTGACCTCATGTGATCCACCCACCTGGGCTCCCAAAGTGCTGGGATTACAGGCGTGAGCCAGTGCACCCAGCCTGGGATTTCTCTCTTTTTAACTTTAAAAAAGTATTAAAATATTTTCATGTTTTAACTTTTTTAAAATGTAAAATGCATACAGAAAAATGAGCAAATCCTGAGTGTGTAGCTCAATTAATATCACAAAGTAAACATATCCTATAACCACCAAGTAAAGAAATAGAGCATTACCAGCTCCTTAGAAGCCCCTTTTTGTCCCATCCAAATGACCAGTCTCACCAGAGATTAGTTTTTATTGTTTTCTAAAACCTGATTAAAATAGATCTCTTTGGTGTGTCTTCTTTGGTGTCTGGCGTCTTTGTCTCAACATTATGATTGTGAGATGTGTGCATGTTATTATGTATAGCAATAGTTTCTTCTTTTTCATTACTTTATAGTAATTGATTGTAAATACACCAGAAAGTATGCATTCTATGTTGATGAATATTTGGTTGTTTTGGTAATAGCAAACTGTGCTACTATTGGTTGGCATACTCAGTGAAATTGCTATCACTGAGTATGTGTATGTTCAGCTTCTAGTACAGACTGTCTGTTTTCCGCCATGGTGGTTTTACGTTCTGCTCCCGCCAGCAGTGTTTCTGAGAGTTTGGTTGCTCTACATCTTCACCAGTGCTTGGTATGGTCAATCATTTTAATATAGCCATTCTGTAATAATGAAATGTGTTGTCTTAGTGATGAAATGGTTTTTTATTTGCATTTCCCTGATGACTATAGAGGCTGAGCACCCTCCATTGTTCATTGTCAGTTTTAAATACAGCAGTCCTTCTTATCCTCAGGGGATGCTTTCCAAGACCCACAGTGGATGCCTGAAACTGTGAACAGTACCAAACCCTATATATACTCTGTTTTTCACTATACATACGTATACCACAGCCAAGATGCAGGACAATTCCATCAACCCCCAACCAAGAGAAAGAAATTCCCTTGTGCTGTTCCTTTGTAGTTAAACCCTTCCCTCACCCTTAATCCCTGACAACCCCTAATCTGTTCTTTGTAGATATAGTTTTGCATTTTCCAGAATGTCATGTAAATGTAAGTATACTGTATACAGCCTTTTGAATCTATCTTCTTTAACTTAGTGTAATACATGCAGGATTCACCCATATTGTTACATGGATCAACGGTTCATTTCTTTTTATTGCTGAGTAGTGTTCTGTCTCGGGGGCACCAACGCCACCCCTACATTCAGAGATTTACTAGGACCCATGAGACTCATTATATAGTTGTATTCATGGATAAGGTTTATTATAGTGAAAGGATATATGATATGATCAGCAAAGGAAAAAGACACAGGTAGAATCTGAAGGACACAGGTGTGTCTTCTGGTGCACAGTGAGAGGACACACCTAGCATGCTCCTTTCTCTAGCAGAAAAAAAAGGCAGTAACATGTGTGCAATGTTTCTGCTAAGGAAGCTCACTGGGGACCAAAACCCAGGCATTTTAGTAGTTACTGGTCGCATAGGCACCCTAAGCCTAGCAACTAGCAAAATTCCAGGCTGCCAGAAGGAAAACCGGTGTTCAGCGTAAATCACATTGTTTGCAGTCTAGGCATAGAGCAGGGTGCCAAGTTCCCAGACACCAGCCAAGGGCTAATGTTGTAAAGAAGTTTGTCTAAAGATAACAGCCTCAAGCCTTGTAATGTTCATTTTTTTCTGTATATAATACATGGCATGGGTGGGCAAAATTTGTTTATCCATTCAACCACTGAAAGATATTTGGATTGTTTTCAGCTTTTTCTGATTATGATAAAACTGCTATAAATACTCATGAGCAGGCTTTTATGTGAGCCTAAGTTTTCATTTCACTTAGGTAAATACTTAAGAGCTAGATTGCCTGGTTTTATAGTAAATGCATGTTTAACTTTGTAAGAATGCCAGCTGTGAAAGTAGCTGTGCCATTATCCATGTCCACCAACAATGTATGAGAGTTCCAGTTGCTCCAAATCTTTGTTAGCACTTGGTATTGTTGGGGTTTGTTTTTTGTTGTTTTTGGTTTTTTGCCATTCAATAGACATGCGGTAATATCCCATTATCATTTGAATTTGTATTTCCCTATAAACTAAAGTTGTTGAGCATCTTTTCATGGCTTATTTACCATTCATGTATTTTCTTTGGGGAAGTATCCAAATCTTTTGCACATTTCAAAATTGGATTGTTTTCTTACTGTGAGTTTTGAGAGTTCTTTATTCTGGGTATAAGTCTTTTATCAGATATGTGACTTGAAATATTTTCTTCAGTCTTTGACTTAATTTTTTATTTTCTTAACAGTGTAATTGCAGAGTAAAATGTATTTGGATGAAGTCTGATTGAAATGGGTTTTTTCTTTTCTGGATTGTGATTTGTTATCATGTCTAAAAACCCTTTGTTTAACCCAGTGTTTCTCAACCAGAGATGAGTTTGCCGCATGGGGGACATTTGACAATATTTGGAAACATTTTTTATTGTCATGACTAGGGAGGGGGCGCTACTGCCATCTAGTGAGTTGAGGACAGAGATGCTGCTAAACATCCAGCAATACACAAAACAGCTCCACATAACAAAGAATTATGACATTCACAATGTCGATAGTGCCAAGATTGAGAATTCCTGGCCTAACCCAATGTCACAAAAATTTCTCCTATGTTTTCTTCTAAAAGCTTATTATAGTTTATGTTTTAGGTCTATGATCCATTTTGAGTTAATTTTATATAAGGTATGAAGTATGAATTGAAGTTTGTTTGTTTTACATATGGATAGTCAATTGTTCCAACAGTTTTTTTCTTAAAGATAAATTTCTCCATTAAATTATCTTTGCACCTTTGGGTCTCTTTCTAGACTCTGTTTTGTTAATATGGTGAATTACTTTGATTTCAAATGTTGAACCAGTCTTGCATTCCTGGGATAAACTCCACTTGATCATAATGTATTATTCTTTTTCTGTATTGCTGGATTCAATTTGCTAGTATCTTGTTGAAGAATTTTTCATCTATACTTATAACGGTTATTGGTCTGTAGTTTTCCTTTCTTGTAATGTTTTTGTCCATTGAGACAAGCATATAATTTTCCTCCTTTATTCTATTATTGTGGTGAATAATGTTGATATTAATATGGATATATTTCAGATATTCAACCAATCTTATATTCCTGACATAAACTCAACTTGGTTATGATATATTTCCTTTTTATGTATTTCTAGATTTGATTTGCTACTACTTTAGGAGTTTTTGCATCTGTGCTTATAAGGCAGACTGGTCAATAATTTTTCCTTTCTTGTCATGTTATGGTCAGAAGTATTTCTTCTTTATCTATTATCTAGTGGACTTTATGTACATATGGATTATTTCTTCCCTAAATATTTGATAGAATTTGCCAGTGAAGTCACCTCTTCCTGGGATTTTCTTTCAGTGGAAGTTTTAATTAAAATTTTATTTTAGTAGATGTAGGACTATTCAGATTTCTTTTTGTGTTTATTATGATAAGTTGGATTTTTCTAGGAATTTACCGTTTTATCTAAATGTTTACATATGTTGAAGTTTTTTTTTTTTTTTAAGACAGAGTCTCTCTCTGTCGCCAGGCTGGAGTGCAATGGCGCCATCTTGGCTCATGGCAACCTCTGCCTCCTGGGTTCAAGCAATTCTCTTGCCTCAGCCCCCCAAGTAGCTGGGATTACAGGCACGCAGCACCACACCCAGCTAATTTTTGTATTTTAGTAGAGACAGGGTTTCACCATGTTGACCAGGATGGTCTTGATCTCCTGACTTCATGATTCGCCCGCCTTGGCCTCCCAAAGTGCTGGGATTACAGGCATGAGCCACCATGCTCGGCCTATGTTGAAGTTTTTAAAAAGATCCTCTTGCAATATTTTAAATGACTATGTTGATCTCTAGTGATACCCTCTTTTACAATACTATTGTTAATTATTTTTGCCATTTTTCTTTTCTCGTTGATTAGTCCCAGGATTTATTGATTCATTAGTGTTTCCAAAGAAGCAAATTTTAATTGTGTTGATCTTCTCATACATTTGGCTTATTATTTCATTAACTGTTACTCTTATCTTTATTATTTCCTTCTGTCTACTTTCTTTGGGTTTAATTTTATATTCTTTTTCTGACTTCCTGAGGTGGATGCTTAGATAATTGGACTTTTACTTTATCTTTTTTGAATATATACATATAATATTATAAATTTCCCTCAAAGTCCAGTTTTAGCTGCATCCCACAAGGTTTGATATGCCATATGGTAATTATTAAGCTCAAAATATTTTGTAATTTTTCATTCTTATTTCTTTCTTGCCCCATTGGATATTTAGAGTGTGTAACATAATTATACCATTTGGGGATTGTCTAGTTATCATTTTTTCTTTTTAACATTAAATTGTGTGTGGTCAGAGAAAATAACTGCATAATTTCAATCCTCTGAAATTTGCTTAGACTTGTTTTATGGCCCAGCACATAGTCAATTTTGGTAAATGTTTCATGCGGAGCTAAAATGATGCATATTCTGCAGTTTTTTGATACAGCATTTTATAAATGTCAGGTCAAATTTATTTAATTTTTTTTTTTTTTTTTTTTTTTTTTTTTTTTTTTGTGATGGAGTCTCTCTCTGTCGCCCAGGCTGGAGTGCAGTGGTACGATCTCAGTTCACCACAAGCTCCGCCTCCCAGGTTCACGCCATTGTCCTGCCTCAGCCTCCTGGGTAGCTGGGACTATAGGCGCCTGCCGCCACACCCAGCTAATTTTTTGTATTTTTAGTAGAGATGCGGTTTCACCGTGTTAGCCAGAATGGTCTCGATCTCCTGACCTTGTGATCTGCTCGGCTCGGCCTCCCAAAGTGCTGGGATTACAGGCATGAGCCACTGCACCTGGCCTATTAATTTAATTTATTAATCATATTGCTTAAATCTTATATATACTTATAAATACTTTCTTATTNTTTTTTTGTGATGGAGTCTCTCTCTGTCGCCCAGGCTGGAGTGCAGTGGTACGATCTCAGTTCACCACAAGCTCCGCCTCCCAGGTTCACGCCATTGTCCTGCCTCAGCCTCCTGGGTAGCTGGGACTATAGGCGCCTGCCGCCACACCCAGCTAATTTTTTGTATTTTAGTAGAGATGCGGTTTCACCGTGTTAGCCAGAATGGTCTCGATCTCCTGACCTTGTGATCTGCTCGGCTCGGCCTCCCAAAGTGCTGGGATTACAGGCATGAGCCACTGCACCTGGCCTATTAATTTAATTTATTAATCATATTGCTTAAATCTTATATATACTTATAAATACTTTCTTATTTGTATCATTTGCTGATAGAAGTGTGTTAATATCTTTCACAATAATTTTGGAGCTCTCTATTTCTCCTTTCATTTCTGTCAATTTTTGCTGTATGTATTTTGAAACTATGTTATTAGACAAACGCAAACTTAGAATTGTAAACATTATGAATTTTTCATTGTATTAAGAACTCTATCTCTAGAAATGTTTTGTGTATTACATCCTATATTCTCTAGTGTTAGTATAATTGCATGAATTTTCTTTTTTGTTGTTTTTCATAATATATCCTTTTCTCATTTTTTAATTTTTTACTTTCACCCTTTCTGCTCCTTTATTTTAAGGTCTGTCTCTTGAAATAATTATTTATTTCTTGTTTTTTAATTAAATTCAGTCTTTTAATCTTTGTCTTTTAATTAGAGTATTTAATCTTTTTACATTAATATAGTTACTTAAATATTTGGGCTAATATTTTTACATTAATATAATTACTTAAATATTTGTACCACCTTACTGTTTGTTTGCTGTTTGACTCACTTGCTCTGTATTCTTTATTCTTTCCTTTTTTGCCTGATTGTGTATTAATGAAAGTTTTTTTTGTTTTTTTATTCTAAGTTTCTCCATCTATTATTTAAATTTTTAGACATTACTTTAGTATTTCTTTAGTGCTTACTCGAGAGACTATAACACAAATCCATGATTAATTACTAAAGTATGATATAATCTAGCATTTTACCACTTTGCAGACAATGCAATGATCTTAGAATACTTTGTCCATTTACCCCTTATTTTGCACTATTGTCATATGTTTTAATTCTATGTATATGTTATAAACCACCCCATGAGACACTATTATGAGTTTTTTTTTTTTTTTTAAGACGAAGCCTCACTCTGTCACCCAGGCTGGAGTGCAGTGGTATGATCACAGCTCACTGCAGCCTCCACCTCCTGGGTTCAAATTATTCTCCCGCTTCAGCCTCCCAAGTAGCTGGGATTACAGATGCCCACCACCATGCCCGGCTAATTTTTTGTATTTTTAGTAGAGATGGGATTTCACCACGTTAGCCAGGCTGGTCTTGAACTCCTGACCTCAAGTGATCCATCTGCCTCGGCCTCCCAAAGTGCTGGGATTACAAGCGTGAGCCACCGCACCTGGCCTATTATTAACATATTTATACAGTTTATATTTAGATTTGCCCACATATTTACTTTTTTCATTGTTCTTTATTTTACACATAAGACTATTCAGATTTTAAATTTCTTTTTATGTTGATTTTGGTAAGTTGGCTTTTTCTAGGAACCTTCATCCAAATGTTTAAATATGTTGAAATTAAGTTTTCCAAAACATTCTCTTGTGATATTTTAAATGACTGTAAGATCTGTGATGATACTCCTTTTCACATCAACTAATATTAGACATTTGTGCCTTCTTTTCTTTTTTCTTCATGCTTCCATTTGGGATCATTTTCCTTCTGTCTGAATAGCTGTCTTCAAATTCTCCTTAAAGTATGCTGGAATTTTTTGGTTTTTGGTTGAATATGTTTTTGTTGCACTTTTTTTTTTTTTTTTTTTTTTTTTTTGAGACAGAGTCTTGCTCTGTTGCCCAGGCTGGAGTGCAGTGGCACAATCTCGGCTCACTGCAACCTCTGCTTCCTGGGTTCAAGCGATTCTCCTGCCTCAGCCTTCTGGGTAGCTGGGATTACAGGCATGTGCCACCATGCCTGGCTAATTTTGTTTTTAGTAGAGATGAGGTTTCACCATGTTGGCCAGGCTAGTCTTGAACTCCTGACCTCAAGTGATCCACCTGCCTTGGCCTCCCAAAGTGCTAGGATTACAGGCATGAGCCACTGCGCCCGGCCATTTTTTTTTTTTTTTTTCCTGAGACGGAGTCTCACTTTGTCACCCAGGCTGGAATGCAGTGGCATGATCTCAGCTCACTGCAACCTCCGCTTCCCAGGTTCAAGCGATTCTCGTGCCTCAGTCTCCTGAACAGCTGGGACTACAGGCATGTGCCACTGTGCCCAGCTAATTTTCATATTTTTAGTAGACATGAGGTTTTACCATGTTGCTCAGGCTGGTCTGAAACTCCTGACCTCAAGTGATCCACCTGCCTCAGCCTCCCAAAGTGCTGGGATTGCAGGTGTGAGCCACTGCGCCTGGCCCGTTACCTACATTTTGAATGGTATTTTCTATGTTCCTATGATTGGCAATTACTTTCTTTTAGCACTTTGTTTAGCACTTTGAAGATGTCTTTCTGCTGTTTTCTGACTTCTACCATTTTATTAAAGATTTAGCTGTTGGTCTTATTGTTGCTCTTTGAAAGTACTGCGTCTATTTTTCTCTATCTTTTCTCTCACCTTTAGTTAGTGATGTTTCTTTAAAGGCTTTTCTATGATGTGCCTAAATGTGATTTTCATTGTACTTACCCTGTTTGTAGAACTTCTTGATATGATGCTTTCATTATTTAGAAAAAATTCTCAGCCATTATTTCATTGAATATTTATCCTCTTTTCTCTTTTTCTCCTCCCTTTTTTCTCTTTTTCCCCCTTGCTTCCTCCTTCTCTACCTCCTTCCTCACCTTTCCACACTTTCTCTTTCTTTTCTCTCTATCTAGGACTCCAAGTACACCTTTTTACTAAGTTTCATGTACAAGCATACCTTGGAAATATTGTGGGTTTGGTTCCAGACCACTACAATAAAGCAAATCACACAAATTTTTTGGTTTTTCAGTGCATATAAAAGCTATGTTTACAGTATACCATAGTATATTAAGTGTGCAATAGCATTACCTCTAAAAACAATGTACATACCATAATTTTAAAATATTTTATTGCTGAAGATATGCTAATGCACATCTGAGACTTCAGCAAGTCCTAATCTTTTTGCTGGTGGAGGGTGTTGCCTTGAGGCTGACTCATCAGGGTGGTGGTTGCTGAAGGTTAGAGTGGCTATGGTAATTTCTTAAAAGAAGACAGCAAAACGTTTGCCGCATTAATTAATTTTCCTTTCACAAAAGATTTCTCTGTAGCATTTAATACTGTTTGATAGAATTTTGTCCGTGGAACTTTTTCAAAATTGGAGTCAGTCCTCTCAAACTCTGCTGCTGTTTTATCAACTAAGTTTATGTAATATTCTAAATATTTTGTTATTTCATCAGTGT
Source organism: Rhinopithecus bieti (assembly GCF_001698545.2). NCBI lineage: Eukaryota > Metazoa > Chordata > Mammalia > Primates > Cercopithecidae > Rhinopithecus > Rhinopithecus bieti. The sequence continues at coordinate 514,408 of NW_016819747.1, read as the reverse complement.
TCATGGCATCTTCACCAGGAGTAGATTCTATCTCAACAAACCACTTTCTTTGCTTATCCATGAGAAGCAACTTTTCATCCCTTTAAGTTTATTCATGAGATTGCAACAATTCAGTCACATCTTCAGCCTCCACTTCTAATTCTAGCTCTGTCACTATTTCTGCCACATTTCCAGTTACTTTCTCCACTGGAGTCTTGGACTCCTCAGAGTCATCCATGAAGGTTGGAGTCAATTTCTTCCAAATTCCTGTTAATGTTGACATTTTGACCTCCCATGAATCACAAATATTCTTTTTTTTTGAGAGAGAGTCTCACTCTGTTACCCAGGCTGGAAGGCAGTGGTGTGATCTTGGCTCACTGCAACCTCTGCCCCCTGGGTTCAAGCAATTCTCCTGCCTCAACCTCCTGAACAGCTGGGATTACAGGCACCTGCCACCATGCCCAGCTAACTTTTTTTTTTTTTGAGATGGAGTCTGGCTCTGTTGCCCAGGCTGGAGTGCAGTGGCACGATCTCTGCTCATTGCAAGCTCCGCCTCCCAGGTTCATGCCATTCTCCTGCCTCAGCCTCCCCAGTAGCTGGTACTACAGGTGCGCGCCACCACAGCCAGCTAATTTTTTGTATTTTTTAAGTAGAGATGGGATTTCACTGTGTTAACCAGGATGGTCTCGATCTCCTGATCTCATGATCTGCCCGCCTTGGCCTCCCAAAGTGCTGGGATTACAGGCATGAGCCACCGCACCCGGCTGTTTTCTCTTTTTTCTTTTTTCTTTTTTCTTTTTTTATACAGAGTTTCTCTCTTATCACCCAGGCTGGAGTGCAATGGCACGATCTTGGCTCATCGCAACCTCTGGCTCCTAGGTTCAAGACATTCTCCTGCCTCAGCCTCCTAAGTAGCTGGGATTACAGGCATGTGCCACCACGCCTGGCTAATTTTTTTGTATTTTTGTTTTAGTAGAGATAGGGTTTCTCCATGTTAGTCAGGCTGGTCTTGAACTCCCAACCTCAGGTGATCCACCCACCTTGGCCTCCCAAAGTGCCAGGATTACAGTTGTGAGCCATCGCGCCCAGCCAATTTTTGTATTTTTAGTAGAGACGGGGTTTCACCACGTTGGCCAGACTAGTCTCAAACTCCTGACCTCAGGTGATCCATCTGCCTTGGCCTCCCAAAGTGCTAGAATTACAGGCATGAGCCTCTGTGGCTAGCTCACAGATATTCTTAATGGCATCAAGAATGGCGAATCCTTTTCCAAAAGTTTTCAATTTACTTTGCCTGGATCCATCCAGAGGAATCACTACCTACAGCATCTATAGCTTTATAAAATGTATTTCTTAAGTAACAAGACTGGAAAGTCTACTCCTTGATCTGTGGGCTGCAAGATGGATGCTATATTAGTAGGCATAAAAATAATAATCTTGTACATCTCCATCAGAACTCTAGGGTGGCCAGGTGCATTGTCAATGAGCAGTATTATTTTGAAAGGAATCTTTTTTCCCAAGCAGTAGGTCTCAACAGTAGGCTTAAAATATTCAGAATACTATTCTCTGAATAGATTGCTCTCATCCAGGCTTCATTGTTCCATTTATATAGCACAGGCAGAATAAATTTAGCCTCCTTCTTAAGGGCTCTAGGTTTTTCAGAATGGTAAATGAGCATTGGCTTTAGCCTAAAATCACCAGCTGCCTTAGCCTCTAATAAAAAGAGAGCCTGTCCTTTGAAGCTTTGAAGCCAGACCTTGACTTCTGTCTAGCTATGTATGTCCTAGGTGGCATCTTCTTCTAGTAGAAGGCTGTTTCATATACATTTATAATCTGTTGTTTAGTATAGTCACCTTCATCAATGATCTTATCTAGATCTTCTGTATAACTTGCTGTAGCTTCCTAATCAGCACTTGCTGCTTCACCTTGTACTTTTGTGTTATGGAGATGGCTTCATTCCTTAAATCTCATGAATAACCTCTGCTAGCTTACAATTTTTCCTTTGTGGTTTCCTCACCTCTCTCAGCCTTCATAGAACTAAAGAGAGCTTGGGCCTTGCTCCAGATTAGGCACTGGCTAATAAGAATATTATAGCTGATTTGCTCTTCTATGCAGACCACTAAAACTTTCTCCATATCAGCAATAAGGCTGTTTTGCTGTCTTATTTGTGCATTCATTGGAATAGCACTTTTAATTTCCTTCATGAACTTTTTCTTTGCATTCACAACTTGGCTGACTGGCACAAGAGGCCTAGATTTAAACCTATCTCAGCTTTCAACTTGCCTTCCTCACTAAAGTTAATCATTTCTAGCTTTTGATTTAAATCAAAATCATTTCTAGCTTTTGATTTAAAGCGAGGTGCATGCAACTCTTCTTTTCACTTGAATTCTTAGAAATCGTTGTAGAGTTACTATAATAGTTGGTCTAATTTCCATATTGTTATGCCTCAGGGAATAGGGAAGCCCAAGGAGATGGAGAGAAACAGGGGAATGACTGGTTGGTGGAGCAGTTAGAACACACACAATATTTGTCAATTAAGTTTGCTGTCTGATATGGGCATGGTTCATTGGTGCTCCTAAACAATTACAATAGTAACATCAAAGATCACTTAACACAGATTACCATAATAGATATAATAATAATACATTTTGAAATATTGCAGGAATTACCAAAATGTGACACAGAGACATGAAGTGAGCACATGCTATTGGAAAAATGATGCCAATAGACTTGCTCAACACAAGGTTGCCACTAATACTCAATTTCCAAAAAAACACAGCATCTGCAACATGCAATAAAGTGGAGCACAATGAGACGAAGTATGTCTGTATATCTTGTTCTCTGTTCTGTATATTTCATCCTTTTTTTCCCTTTTGGTCAGCCTAGGTATTTTCTACTGACCTGTCTTCCAATTTACTAATGCTTTTTTTTTTTTTTTTTACCTGTGTCTAATCTGCTGATAAAACTCATCTTTTGAGTTCTTGATTGTATTCTATTTTTCAGTTTTAGAATTTCCAGTAGATTCATTATTATTCTTATACTCTGCTGAAATTCTCCATCTTGTTTCTTATTTAATTGTACATTTTAATCATAGCCACTGTAAAGCTTATGTCAGATAATTCTAATATCTGCATTTCTATAAGTCTGTTTCTCATTGTTTTCAGCCAGTCCTTGACTTTGTATCTAATATTCTTTAGTATGCCAGATATTGTGTATGAAAAACTGTAGACATAATTTATGACTCTGGATGATATCATGTTCCTCTGGAGAGGATTTATCTTTGCTTTCAGCAGGGAAGTAGGCTGGGGGCAGATGACTCTCATTCAAACAAGGATTGAAACTGTGCTTCAGCCTTTGTGAGCTCTTGTCTAGTTTTGTTTCACCTTTACTCCTCATATAGCTCTTCAGGTCCTCAACTGAAAGCCAGGGTTGTTTATCAGAGTCTTCTACCTCAGTGGGCCCTGAATTCCCGTTTTTCTCTCTCCAGCTTCATGAACATGTCAGGACCTCTGCTTGGCTTCTCTGCCTGTCATCCCTAGGTTTACTTTACTTTCAAAATCAGCACTTGCCTTGAAGGGTAAAAGAGTTCTAAATGTCATGCTCACTTTCCTTAGTTTCTCTCTTTTTCCAGGTCCTAGCCCTGAAAATCCTCACTGACTTGTGACTCTAATGCACTTAGACATACTTGAAATATACACTGTGTTGAACTTTCTGTGTTTTCTGAGAAGGAGGCTTGGTCTAAAATACCCTAAGTCAACCATTGTCAGAAGCGAAACACCTGTGATTGTTCTGTGGTGATTCTTGGCTTTGCCCAGAAAAGAATTAAAAGCGCAAACTAGTGGTGGAAGAAAACAGCTTTATTGAAGAGGTGTTACAGCTCTGGCAGTGTTACAGCTCTGTGACTGCTCCTGCAGATCAGGAAAACCCCGTAGGGAGTGTGCTGAGAGTAGTAACTCAGGGCAGTTTTGCAGTCATGTTTATACCTGCTTTTAATAACATATAGATTAAGTTGTGGGTTACACAGGAATTTCTAGGATAGAGGTAGTAACTTTTGGGTCATCAGGTCATTTCCATAGAAAGGGGCAGTAACTCCCAGGTTTTGCCACGGCAATGGTAAATTGACATGGCACACTGGTGGGCATGTCTGATGGAAAGCTGCTTCTACTTCATCCCTGCTTTAGCTAGTCCTCAGTTTGGTCTTGTTTCTGACTTATGCCTCCTACCTCAGCAACAGTGGAAGCAAACTAGTTAGAAGACTATTTTAGTAATCGATTAGGTTGGTGCAAAACTAATTGTCATTACGTTTAATGACAAAAACTACAATTACTTTTGCACCAACCTAGAAAGTAACATTAGTGATATGCTGTCAAAGATGGCAGTAGGGAAAAGAGAATTTTAAATTTATGGAGGACTTTTAGATTTTTGGCTTAAATAACTGAGTAATAATGGCGTCACTGACTCAGATGGGAAGACTGAGGGAAAAGTAGGTTTGGGAGGGGTTAGATGAGAATAAGTGTACAAATTGCAAATGTATCCCCATCAGGGTACATTGGGATGTATGTGAGTGGGGACACTGGCCCAGATGGAGAGACCCCAGTATCCAATCAGAACCACTGATTTGAATTTTTGCAAGATTGGTCAGTGGGCTTCTGAGTCCTTTTCTCCTTTAATCTCAGAGCTAAGTCTCCTCACTTCATAGAACCTAGTCCTAAAATCCTGAATAAGTTAGGAGAATTGGCCTCTTTAGGAGCAGATTTTCTTGTCTAAGACATTGAGACTTTGAAAATCTCAGTTTCTGTCAAATTGGTTGTATTAGTTCGTTTTCATCCTGCTGATAAAGACGTACCCAAAACTGGGAACAAAAAAAGGTTTAATTGGACTCACAGCTCCACATGGCTGCAGAGGCCTCCGAATCATGGTGGGAGGCTAATGGCTCTTCTTATATGGTGGCAGCAAGAGAAAATGAGGAAGGAGCAACAGCGGAAACCCCTGATAAACCCATCAGATCTCATGAGATTTATTAACTATCACAAGAATAGCATGGGAAAGACCAGCCCATGTGATTCAATTACCTCCCCACTGGGTCCCTCCCACAACAAGTGGGAATTCTGGGAGATACAATTCAAGTTGAGATTTCAGTGGAGACACAGCCAAACCATATAATTCCACCCCTGGCCCCTCTAAATCTCATGTCCTCACATTTCAAAATTAATCATGCCTTCCCAACAGTCCCCAAAGTCTTAACTCATTTCAGCATTAACCCAAAAGTCCAGTCCAAAGTGTCATCCGAGACAAGGCAAGTCGCTTCTGCCTATGAGCCTGTAAAATCGAAAGCAAGCTAGCTACTTCCTAGATACAATGGGGTACAGGTATTGGGTAAATATAGCCATTCCAAATGGGAGAAATTGGCCAAAACAAAGGGGTTACAGGGCCCAAGTGAGTCTGAAATCCAGCGGGCCAGTCAAATTTCAAAGCTCCAAAATGACCTCCTTTGACTCCAGNCCAGCCCATGTGATTCAATTACCTCCCCACTGGGTCCCTCCCACAACAAGTGGGAATTCTGGGAGATACAATTCAAGTTGAGATTTCAGTGGAGACACAGCCAAACCATATAATTCCACCCCTGGCCCCTCTAAATCTCATGTCCTCACATTTCAAAATTAATCATGCCTTCCCAACAGTCCCCCAAAGTCTTAACTCATTTCAGCATTAACCCAAAAGTCCAGTCCAAAGTGTCATCCGAGACAAGGCAAGTCGCTTCTGCCTATGAGCCTGTAAAATCGAAAGCAAGCTAGCTACTTCCTAGATACAATGGGGGTACAGGTATTGGGTAAATATAGCCATTCCAAATGGGAGAAATTGGCCAAAACAAAGGGGTTACAGGGCCCAAGTGAGTCTGAAATCCAGCGGGCCAGTCAAATTTCAAAGCTCCAAAATGACCTCCTTTGACTCCAGGTCTCACATCCAGGTCAGGCTGATGCAAGAGGTGGGTTCCCATGGTCTTGGGCAGCTCTGCCCCTGTGACTTTGCAGGATATAGCCTCCCTCCTGGCTCCTCTCACGGGCTGGTGTTGAGCGGCTTTTCCAGGTGCATGGTGCAAGCTGTCGTTGGATCTACCATTCTGGGTCCTGGAAGACAATGGCCCTCTTCTCACAGCTCCACTAGGCAGTGTCCCAGTAGGGACTTTGTGTGGGGGCTCTGACCCCACATTTCCCTTCTGCAATGCCTTAGCAGAGGTTCTCCATGAGGACCCTGCCCCTGCAGCAAACTTTTGCCTGGGCATGCAGGTGTTTCCATACATCTTCTGAAATCTAGGCGGAGGTTCCCAAACCTCAGTTCTTGACTTCTGTGCACCCACATGCTCAACTCCATGTGGAAGCTGCCAAAGCTTGGGGCTTCCACCCTCTGAAGCCATAGCCCAAGCTATATGTTGGTCCCTTTCAGCCACAGCTGGAGCGGCTGGGACACAGGGCACCAAGTCCCTAAGCTGCACACAGCATGGGGACCCTGGGCCCAGCCCACAAAAACCACTTTGTCCTCCTGGGCCTGCAGGTCTGATAGGAGGGGCTATCAGGAAGTTCTCTGACATGGCCTGGAGACATTTCCCCATGGTCTTGGAAATTAACATTAGGCTCCTAGATACTTATGCAAACTTCTGCAGCCAGCTTGAATTTCTCCCCAGAAAATGGGTTTTTCTTTTCTATGACATAGTCAGGCTGCAAATTTTCCAAACTTTATGCTCTGCTTCCCTTACAAAACTGAATGCCTTTAACAACACCCAAGTTACCTCTTGAATGCTTTGCTGCTTAGAAATTTCTTCCACCAGATACTCTTAAAATATCTCTCTCAAGTTCAAAGTTCCACAAATCTCTAGGGCAGGGGCAAAATGCCACCAGTCTCTTTGCTAAAACATAACAAGAGTCACCTTTGATCCAGTTCCCAGCAAGTTCCTCATCTCCATCTGAGACCACCTCAGCCTGAATTTTATTGTCCATATCGTTGTCAACATTTTGGGCAAAGCCATTCAACAAGTCTCTAGGAAGTTCCAAAATTTCCCACATTTTCCTGTCTTCTGAGCCCTTCAAACTGTTCCAACATTTGCCTGTTACCCAGTTCATAGTCGCTTCCACATTTTTGGGTATCTTTTCAGCAATGCCCCACTCTACTGGTACCAATTTACTGTATTAGTTCGTTCTCACACTGCTAATAAAGACATACTCGAAACTGGGAATGAAAAAACGTTTAATTGGACTTAATAGTTCCACATGGCTGGGGAGGCCTCAGAATCATGGTGGGAAGTGAAAGACTCTTCTTACATGGCGGCGACAAGAGAAAACGAGGAAGAAGCAAAAGCAGAAACCCCTGATAAACCCATCAGATCTCATGAGATTTATTCACTATCACGAGAATAGCATGGGAAAGATCAGCCCACATGATTCAGTTACCTCCCCACTGGGTTCCTCCCACAACACGTGGGAATTCTGGGAGATACAGTTCAAGTTGAGATTTCAGTGGAGACACAGCCAAACCATATCATTGGGATAGTAATTCCTCCTTCCTGTGTACTCTCCAGGTTCCTGTGAATAGCGAAGACTGTTTCTTAGTTGTGAAAATGTGCTTTTATAAGAGTGAGTGCTGTGAAAATGTAGTCATGTGTTAATGTTTCCAGATATCCTCAGGGACATTAGTGGGAAGTAAGGAAGCAACTGACAAGTCTGTTTGCCTGTTAGAGCAGGAAGGGGAGCAGTTGGTGAGGCCAGGCTGAAGAGAATAGATTTGATGTGCAGGACAAATTACAGAACCCAAACAGAGAGAGAGCAGTGAGGGAGAACCTTCTGACAGAGCCATTGGCCTGCAGTTGAGAGGTGCACGACCCCACAGGGAGGGAACTAGGGAAGTGGCTCTCCAACCTTATGCACCTCCTTCCCTCTGATCTCCTGCGGGTGCCGCTACTGGCAAAACCCAACTAGAGTTTCCTTATGCCCATGCAAGCAAGTGCAAATATGCCTTATTTCTTCCCCTTTGCTAGCTTAAAAAGCATTATATTAAAACACTGTTCTGAACTTTACTTTTTCGCAATATGTCATGAATAACTGTCATTCTTTTTCTTCTTGCTATATAATACCCGCTGTATAGGTGTTCTGTGATTAGCCCAATCCTTTTTTTCTATTACAAGCAATGGAGGTAGTAACCATATACATTTGTGATACCACATTTTTACCACTATATCTGTAAATAAATTCCTAAAGGTGAAATTTTTATACCAAGGGTCATGTGCATTAATAATTTTAAGAGATAGTGTCAAATTAATCACAAGATTATACCAATTTACATTCTCATCAGCAAAATATGTTACCTTAGTATAGTTTTAATTTGTATTTATATTATTAAAGGTGAAGTCGAGCTTCTTTACATAATTTTTATGAGTTACATGCAACATACACATAATATAAAATTGACCATCTTAACCATTTAATGAAGTGTGCAATTCAGCAGAATTTAATATACTCACAGCATCATACAACAATCACCACTATTTAATTCCAAAACTTTTTAAAATCACCCCAAAAGGAAACTTTGTACCCATTAAACAGTCACTTCCCATTCTCCCTTCCCTAGAAACTACTAACCTGCTTTCTGTCTCTATGAAATTTGCCCATTCTCCATGTTTTACATAAAGGGAATCATACTGTCAAAGTCAAATAAAAATATAGAGATAAATCTCTAAAGAAGAGCTTTTATTTGGGAAAACAAAATTGCAATTGCAGGCATACACACAAACCAGGCGGTCTTTGATATGTCCAATAACAAAGAAGATTGGGGGTTTTATTCGAAAGAGAAATGTTACATATTGTTTGGAAGAAAAGCTCCTTGGCACTAGCAAAGTTTTGGGGATCTGGCAAACTCTGATTGCTGAGTGATAGCAGTAGGTAAAACTAGTCTTAGAGTCATAGCAGTTCACTTAAGCTGCTACTAGGTAAATTTAGTCTTAAGGTTATAGGAAGTCATTTCAGCAAATGGGTTGTGATATAATCCCTGAGCAGGCTCTTGTGCCCCAACTGTTCTTTCCCCGTGGTCTTTAATTTAATTGGTTATGACAAGATAACTGCAATATATATTATCCATTTTCACATCTCCTCCTCTTGGTCAAGATCTTTTTCTGAAAGCATCACTGATCAACTATCTTGAAGTTACGCTAGTTGTCCCTCAGTGCCAGGATGGACCTGTTCCAGTGGTCTCCGGTCTCACATTGTGGGGAAGGTAATGGAGTCAAAGTCAAGGACCCTAGACACAATTGAGCAACAAACAGGCCATAAGGAAGGAAAAAAACTGTATTTGGGCAGTTTTGCCTGGAGTTTTTCATTGAGTTCTGTCTTCTTAAACCCATGGGCATTAAGCAATCATCTCAAAATGTTGAGCTAACATTATCCTGTTTGAAGAACTGGCTTTACAAATATTAGACAGACAACAAGAACAGAGCTTAAAGATCATAATACAAAAAACAACCAGCAACAGTATCCTAAATTCAGTTTTGAACCAAGAGCCCAAGCCTAAGGGCAATTAACTAAACAAATCAAAAGACCATGGGGGAACTGGGAACTGGGTGAGAACTGTTGTAGCCATTGAGTAGCATTTTATGACTGGGCTGAATTAAAGCAAAGGGTGGCAACTCTAAAAGGGACTTCTAATACAATTTGAACAAGTTAGGGATGTTGTCAAAGTTACCGACTAGGTGGCCTAAAGGATTTATTAGGTTAGGTTCTGTCAAGTTACTCATAGCAGTTACTGACTGTGAAATTTTGATTACAGCCATTACTCTGTTCAGTGAAAAATGTAGGTATTACAAGGGGTAAGAATCTCATTATGACATGAAGTCTTGTTTGGCATCTTGGGAAAAGCTGTCTACAACATGAAGTTGGCAGTATTGCAGCTTGAATATCTCTGGTTATGGTGGTTATGGCACCAGCTGGCTTTGTTAAACTCTCTGTGTGGCCCACCCATTAAGCATAAACCTTGTCTTTTGAAGTTTACACCAAATTATCTAGCCTCAGTTTACAGGTCTTTAGGAAAGAGCAGTTCCTGTCCTTAGTAATTAATGAGAGAAAACTGGATTGAAGAAAACTAGACAAATTTAGGATCCCGTCTAGTCTACAGGTAGATAATAAAAACTTGAAAACAATGCACAGGGCTACAATCTAATAACAGGTATATTATAGTTTTTCTTTGGAAACATAATTTTTCTCTTCAGTCATCCCAATTTCTACCAACAACAATCAGAGTAAGGCAATTTTGTTTGTAAAATAAGTTTAGTCTCAGCAATTTTGGTCTGGTCATTTACATAAGTGCAGCAAGAATAGTAATTGATCACATAGGAATCTCAGATTTGACCTTTTTAAAAAAATGTTGAGGCTAGGAAGACAAAAGCAGGCTTTATATTATGTATATATGATATACTATAAAGAATTTTTAATATGACATCTTAGTCAAACTTTTGTTTGCTGGTATTTTGCTGAGAATTTTACATCTATATTAATAAG
>NW_016819747.1:435930-500039 GCF_001698545.2 Rhinopithecus bieti | reverse complement strand
GGCCTCCCAAAGTGCTGGGATTACAGGCTTGAGCCACCGCGCCCGGCCCTGTTTTTCTTTTTTGTAGTGTCTTTGTCTGGCTTTGGTATCAGGGTAATGCTGAGGTTTCCGTTTCTTTTGTTATTAGGTGAGTTTGAGAAGTTTTGGTGTTAGTTCTTCTTTAAATTTTAGGTAGAATTCACAAGTGAAAATACCTAGTTCCAGGCTTTTCTTGAGAGGTTTTTGATTACTGATTCAATCTTTTTACTTGTTAGAGGCTTATTGAGGTTATATATTTCTTCTTGAGTTAGTTTTGGTCATTTGCGTGTCTTAGAAATTTGTCCATTTCTTTTAGATTGTCTAATTTGTTGGCATACAATTGTTCACAATTTTCTCTTATAATTTTTAAATTCTGTAAGGTTGGTAGTAATGACCCACTTTGATTTTTTATTTTAGTAATTTGCATCTCTTCTCTTTTAGTCAGTCTAGCTAAATATTTAGTCTGCTCTATACAGAGAACCAAAATCTGTTTTGTTGTTTCTCTCTATGGTTTATCTATTCTTTATTTATTTACCTCAACTGACTCTGATCATTATTATTTTCTTCCCTCTGCCAGCTTTGGGTTTAGTTTGTTCTTCTTTTTCTACTTTAAGGTTAGGTTAGATTATTGGTTTGAGATTTTCTTCTCTTTTAATGTAGGCATTTACAGCTATAAATATTCCTGAGTACCGCTCTCAGTGTATCCCTTAAGTTTTGGTACGTTGTTTTTGTTTTCATTTCCTTAAAGTGTTTTCTAATTTCCCGTGAGATTCCTTCTTTGACCCATTTGTTGGTTAATAATGTGTTGCTTAATTTTCACATATTTGTGAATTTTCCAAATTTCTTTCTGTTATTGATTTCTAATTTCGTATCATTGTGCTCGAAGAAGAAATTTTATAATGTTTTCAGTCTTTTAAAATTTATTGAGATTTGTTTTGTGGTCTAGTATATAGTCTGTCCTGAAGAATGTTCCATGTGCAGTAGAGAAGAATGTGTGTTTTGCTGTGCTTGGATCGAATGTTCTATATGTGTCCATTAGTTCTAGTTGGTTTATAATGTTCTTCAAGTTTTCTATTTCCTTATTTGTCTTTTGTCTAGCTATCCTATCCATTATCAAAAGTGGGATGTTAAAGTATCTAACTATTACTATAAAATTGTCTATTTCTTCCTTCAATTCTGTCAAGTTTTGCTTCATGTATTTAGGGACTCTATTGTTACATGTGTATATGTTTGCAATTGTTATATTTCTAGATAGAGTAACTGTCCTCTCAATATATAATGCCCTCATTTGTCTCCCATAATTTTTTACTTAACGTCTATTTTTGTCTGATATTAGTATAACCAAACTCCTGTTTTTTTTTTTTTCCTTTAGGTTATTATTTGCTTGGAATGTTTGTTTTCTTTTTTTTTTTTTGAGACGGAGTCTGGCTCTGTCGCCCAGGCTAGAGTGCAGTGGCCGGTTCTCAGCTCACTGCAAGCTCCGCCTCCCGGGTTGACGCCATTCTCCTGCCTCAGCCTCCCGAGTAGCTGGGACTACAGGCGCCGCCACCTCGCCTGGCTAGTTTTTTGTATTTTTTTAGTAGAGACGGGGTTTCACCGTGTTAGCCAGGATGGTCTCGATCTCCTGACCTCGTGATCCGCCCGTCTCGGCCTCCCAAAGTGCTGGGATTACAGGCTTGAGCCACCGCGCCCGGCCGGAATGTTTGTTTTCAATCTTTCATTTTCAACTTAGCTGTATGTTTGTTTGTTTAGAGATGGGGTATCGCTATGTTGCCAAGGCTGGCCTCAAACTCCTGGGCTCAAGAGAGCCTCCCACCTCAGCCTCCCAAGTAGCTGGAACTGCAGACATGTGCTACTGCATGCAACTTTAGTTGTATGTTTGAATCTAAAATGCATCTCGTGTAGGGAGCATGTAATTGGATTACAGTTGGATTGCCATTCCACTGATCTGAGTTTTGTTTAAGACTTTAATCCATTTATGTTTAAAGTAATTACTGACTAGGAAGGACTTCTGCCATCTTGCTGTTACTTTTGTAGAAATCTTTCTGTTTTTCAATTCCTCCATCATTGCCTTTTTTACGTTTAATTGATTTTTTTGCTGTATGGTTTTGAGTTCCTTCTCAGTCATTTTTCTATATATTTTAGTTATTTTCTTGGTGGTTACCCTGAAGATTATAAGTAACATCTTAAATGTGTAACAATCTAGTTTGAATTAATACCAACTTAGCTTTAGTAGCATACAAAGTTCTCTGCTCCTGTACAGCAGCTTCATTCCCACCTCTCCACTTTATGTTGACATTGTTATAAATAACATCTTTATGCATTGTGTGCCCATTAACACATATGAACAATTGTTTTATGTATTTGTCTTTTAAATAATACAAAAAAACATAAAAGTTACAAATTGAAAAATATGACAATACTTCTTTTATGTTTACCTATGTAGCTACCTTTATCAATGTTCTTTATTTCTTCATATAGCTTCAAGTTACCATCTAGTATCTTTGCATTTCAACCTGGACTCAATGGCATGTTTTGTGGTGCAGGCCTACCGGCAACAAACTGTTTATCTGGGAATGTCTTACTTTCTCCTTCATTTTTGAAGGATAGCTTTGCTGTATATAGAATTCTAGGCTGAAGCTGGGTGTGGTGGCTCATGCCTGTAATCCCAGCACTTTGGGAGGCCTAGGCAGGCAGATCTCTTGAGTCCAGGAGTTTGAAACCAGCCTGAGCAACATGGTGAAAACCTGTCTCTATAAAAAACCTGTCTCTACAAAACAGCCAGGAGTAGTATCACATGCCTGTCATCCTAGCTACTCAGGAAGCTGAGATGGGAGAATCATTGTGCCCTTGAGGTTGAGGCTGCAGTGAGCTATGATCATGCTACTGCATTCCAGCCCAGATAACAGAATGAGACCCTGTCTCAAAAAAAAAAAAAAAAAAATTTTAGGCTGACAAGGGTTTATTTTGTTTCTCTTTCAGCACTTTAAATATGTCCTCCCACTGCCTTCTAGCAGCCATAATTTCTCATGAGTAATTGGCTATTAATCTTATTGAGGATTCCCTGAACTTGATGAGTTGCTTCTCCCGTTGTTTTCAAGATTTTTGTCTTTTGATAATTTTATGATAATGTGTGTCAATGTAGATCTCTTTGAAGTTGTCCCACTTTGAATTTGTTAAGCTTTTTAGATATGTAGATTTATGTCTTTCATCAAATTTGGAGAGTTTTAGGCAATTATTTCTTCAAATATTCTTTCTGCTCCTTTCCTGTCCTTCTGGGATTCCCATTATGTATCTTGGGTATGTTTGATGCTGTCCCACAGGTATCTTAGGCTCTGTTAATTGTTCTTCATTCTTTTTTCTTTTTGCTCCTCAAACTAAATAATCTTAATTATCCTATCTTCAAGTTTGCTGACACTTTCTTCTGCCTGCTTAGATCTATCATTGAATTTTTATTTTAGTTATTTTACTTTTTAACTCTAGAATTTCTGATTGATTACTTTTTGTAGTTCCTGTCTCTGTATTGATATTTTCTATTTGGTGAGATATTGTTCTCCTGGTTTCCTTTAGTTGTTTTTCCATGGTTTCCTTTAGCTCTTTAAATATAGTCAAGTGGTTGAAGATGGCTGAATAGAAATAGCTCTGGTCTGTAGCTCTCAGTGAGATCAACATAGAAGATGGGTGATTTCTGCATTTCCAACTGAGCTACCTGGTTCACCTCACTGGGACTGGTTGGACAGTGGGTCCAGCCCACAGAGGGCAAGCTGAAGCAGGGCAGGGTGTTGCCTCACCCAGGAAGCACAAGGGGTCAAGGGATTTTCCCTTTCCTAGCCAAGGGAAGCCATGAGTGATGGGTAAGAGAAGGAAATAAAGGATATTCAGTTAGGAAAAAAGGAAGTCAAATTGTCTCTGCAGATGACGTGATTGTGTATTTAGAAAACCCCATCATCTCGGCCCAAAATCTCCTTAAGCTGATAAGCAACTTCAGCAAAGTCCCAGGAAACAAAATCAATGTGGGAAAATCACAAGCATTCCTATACACCAAGAACAGACAAACAGAGAGCCAAATCATGAGTGAACTGCCATTCACAATTACTACAAAGAGAATAAAATACCTAGGAATCCAACTTACAAGAGATATGAAGGACCTCTTCAAGGAGAACTACAAACCACTTCTCAATGAAATAAAAGAGGGCATAAACAAATGGAAGAACATTCCATGCTCATGGATAAGAAGAATCAATATCATGAAAATGGCCATACTACCCAAGATAATTTATAGATTCAATGCTATCCCCATCAAGCTACCACGACTTTCTTCACAGAATTGGATAAAACTACTTTAAATTTCATATGGAACCAAAAAAGAGCCCACATAGCCAAGACAATCCTAAGCAAAAAGAACAAAGCTGGAGGCATCACACTACCTGACTTCAAACTACACTACAAGGCTACAGTAACCAAAACAGCATGGTACTGGTACCAAAACAGATATATAGACCAATGGAACAGGACAGAGGCCTCAGAAATAACACCACATATCTGCAACCATCTGATCTTTGACAAACCTGACAAATACAAGTAATGGGGAAAGGATTCACTATTTAGTAAATGGTGCTGGGAAAACTGGCTAGCCATATGTAGAAAGCTGAAACTGGATCTTTTCCTTGTACCTTATACAAAAATTAACTCAAGTGGATTAAAAACTTAAATGTAAGACCTGAAACCATAAAAACCCTAGAAGAAAACCTAGGCAATATCATTCAGGACATAGGCGTGGGCAAAGACTTCATGACTAAAACATCAAAAGCAATGGCAACAAAAGCCAAAATAGACAAATGAGATCTAATTAAACTGAAGAACTTCTGCACAGCAAAAGAAACTATCATCAGAGTGAACAGGCAACCTACAGAATGGGAGAAAAGTTTTGCAATCTATCCATCTGACAAAGAGCTAATATCTGGAATCTACAAAGAACTTAAACAAATTTACAAGAAAAAAACAACCCCATCAAAAAGTGGGCAAAGGATATGAACAGACACTTCTCAAAAGAAAACATTTATGTAGCCAACAGACATATGAAAAAATGTTCATCATCACTGGTCATCAGAGAAATGCAAATCAAAATGACAGTGAGATACCATCTCACACCAGTTAGAATGGTGATCATTAAAAAGTCAAGAAACAACAGGTACTGGAGAGGATGTGGAGAAATACGAACACTTTTACACTATTGGTGGGACTGTAAATTAGTTCAACCATTGTGGAAGACAGTGTGGCAATTCCTCAAGGATCTAGGATTAGAAATACTTTTGACCCAGCAATCTGATTACTGGGTATATACCCAAAGGATTATAAATCATGCTACTATAAAGACACATGTACACATGTGTTTATTGCTGCACTACTCACAATAGCAAAGGCTTGGAACCAACCCAAATGTCCGTCAATAATAGACTGGATAAAGAAAATGTGGCACACATACACCATGGAATACTATGCAGCCATAAAAAAGGATGAGTTCATGTCCTTTGCAGGGACCTGGATGAAGCTGGAAGCCATCATTCTCAGCAAAATATCACAAGGACAGAAAACCAAACACTACATGTTCTCACTCATAAGTGGGAGTTGAACAATGAGAGCACATGGACATGGGGAGGGGAACATTACACACCAGGGCCTACTGGGGGATCAAGGGCTGGGGGAGGAATAGCGTTAGGAGAAATACCTAATGTAAATGATGAGTTTACAATGTTGGTACAGCACACCAACATGGCACATGTATACGTATGTAACAAACCTGCACATTGTGCACATGTACCCTAGAACTTAAAGTATAATAATAAAAATATATATATAGTTAAGCTGTTGATTTAAAGTCTTTGTCTAGTAAGTCCAATCTCTGGGTTTCCTTGGGGACAGTTTCTAGTACATTTTTTTCCTTTGAGTGGTCCATACTTTTTTGTTTCTTTGCATACCTCAGGTTTTTTTTGGTTGTTGTTGAAAACTGAACGTTTTAAATATTAGAATTTGGTAACCCTGGAAATCAAATTTCCCCTTTTCCTTATGATTTGTTGTTGCTCCTTGTTGTAGTGTGTAGCTGTTTGTTGTTTAGTTACTTTTCCAAACTATCTTTATAAAGACATTTGTAATGTGTAGTCTCCATTCAGTTAGGTAAGGGATCAGCTAGTGAATTGATAGAGATTATCTGGAGCCAAAACAAAAACAAAACTCGTCCAGTCTTTGCAGATTGGCTCTGTATTGAGGCATTCATTCAGTGCTTTTAGTCAGGCTCTTCACATCAAGACTAATCTGCATTAGCCTTCACCTTCTACTTTCAAAAAGTCCAACGGTCAGCCAGAGATGAAACTTAGTATGTTCTCAGGCCTTTTCAAAACATGGTTCCAAACCTGGTGTCTATATTCCCTGGTATGCATGTGAGCCTTTCAAAGCCTTATTCTCCCATATACCTCCTTCCCCAACCTCTTTCTTCCCAGACATTTTAGCCTACCTATCTGTGCCTCATCTGTTACCCCTTGCACCAGGAGGCCGTGTCTGGTATCTTTCTCTTTAAATGCACCTGACAGATGCTTCCCTGGACGGCTGCTCCAGCCCTGAGAAAGTTGCAAGGCAGATAAAACAAAGTCAAGTTCTGAGCTGATCCCTCAGGGAACCTCCAGACAGGCCAGCCCACAGAACTACAATTGCTTGAGAACAAGGTTCATATTGTCCCCTCCAGTACTAGCAAGGTGCACCAGGAACAGGGGCTGTCATTCCTTGGATGCTACTGAGCAGGGCTATGAAGGATGGTAGGGGAGTAAGCTAAAACTGCTACAATGCTGTCTTACCAAAATTTAGCAGCATCTTTCTTATTTAAGCATTCCTCTGGTTGTTGCATGTTTTTTCATTAGATTCCAGAACTCTGGATAAAGTTGTTTCTGACAGTGTTTGCCAGCTTCATTGTTGATCTAGTCAACGGATATGGTTTCTGAGTTCCAAAATTAGAGTAATGACCATTTTTGGTGGCTTCACTCTCCTCTTTATATGAGTTTATTTTAAATTTTATTTTATTTATTTTAGAGACAGGGTCTTGCTCTGTCTGCCAGGCTGGAGTGCAGTGGTGTGATCGTGGCTCACTGTAACTTCGAACTCCTGGGCTCCAGCATTCCTCGCACCTCAGCCTCCCGAGAAGCTGGGACCACAGGCATGTGCCACGATGGCTGGCTAATTTTTAAATTTTTAATAGAGATGATGTCTTGCTATGTTGCCCAGCCTTGTCTGGAACTCCTGGCCTCAAGTGATCCTCCTGCCTCAGCCTCCCAAAGTGCCAAGATTACAGATGTGAGCCTCCGCACCCAGCCCTCCCTCTTTTGTAATTTTAAAACCTATATTGTTTTCCATGAATTATTTGTTCACTACCTTTGTCTGTATTTTATTGGGTTATTAACTTTTTCTAATTGATTTGTAGTATTTTACATAGTGGAGACATTGGCCACTATTCTATGGTAGGAGTTTCAAATATGTTTCTCAGTTTGTCATTTGTCTTTCATCTTTGGTTATGATAATTTTGGGGTTTTTTTTGTTTGTGTATTTTTTTGTCACAGAGGGATTTTGGAGGCTTTTTTCTTTCATGTAGTTGACTTTATCAGTCTTTTTCTATTATGACTTCTGGATTTTATAGTCATAATTATAAAAAACCTTCCCTGCTCTAAAATTATAGAATAATTTCCCTATATTTTCTAGTAGAAATGTTATGGCTTAATTGCCCCACATTTAAACCTTTGATTATTTTGAACTTATCCCTGGATAAGTTATAATTAATAGATTCCAGCCTCCCCCACCCCCTGCTCTGCTCCGGATATGCAGGTTCTTGAATAAGAGATATTCTTAATAAGTTTGTTCAGCAAGTACTTATCAGTATTAATAGCCCCTGAGAAATTATGCTCATCTTGCATTGCTCTTGTTTCAGGATGTCCTGGTTTCTAATCCTAGCCCTTGCCACTTAATTACCATATGAACTTGGGCACCCATTCACCTGGTGGGAATCTTCTGTTTTCTGATCTGTAAATGGCAATAAGAGTTTCTGTCCTGCCTACTGCACAGAGTTGTTATAAAATTAACCGAGACAATGTCTATTCCAAGATTGTGATGCTGTAAAATGCTAAACATGCTACTGCCTTTCGTCATGTTTAGCATTTTACAGCATCAGCATCCACAGTCTTGGAATAGACATTGACAAAGGTAGAATCACAGCAACACTTTCTATTTGGATGGTGCTTATTCCCGTGTAAATACCACAACCCTCACAACAACCCAGTACAGTGTTTGGCACATAGTAGGGGCCCAACAAATATTGGTTTGAATATTTATTGAATCTCTATTGAATCTTTACTATTTTTCAAATGCTGCTGTTTTATTCCACTGAACAAAACACACCAAATTCATGAACTCATGGAACTTGCATTCTAGTAGGACAGACAAGTGCAATAATAAAATTGAAAAGTAAAAGATATGTTAGATAGCAAGCAGTGCTAAGAAGAAAAATAAAACAGGGAAGGGAAAGAGTCTTGGGAGAAAAGGAATGAAACAGGGCACTCAGAAAATCTCGTTAAGAAGGTAACATTTGGGCCGGGCGCGGTGGCTCAAGCCTGTAATCCCAGCACTTTGGGAGGCCGAGATGGGCGGATCATGAGTTCAGGAGATCAAGACCATCCTGGCTAACACGGTGAAACCCCGTCTCTACTAAAAAATACAAAAAATTAGCCGGGCGTGGTTGCGGGCACCTGTAGTCCCAGCTACTGGGGAGGCTGAGGCAGGAGAATGGCGTGAATCTGGGAGGCGGAGCTTGCAGTGAGCTGAGATCCGGCCACTGCACTCCAGCCTGGGCAACAGAGCGAGACTCCGTCTCAAAAAGAAAGAGAAAATAACATTTGGATAGAGCCTTGAGAGAGTGACATAGATGGCTCTATGGAGGAACAGCAAAGGCCACTGTCCTCCAAGACCAAAGGACAAGTGGAGGCCAGTGTGGCCGAAGTGCAGTGAGCAAAGGCGGGAATCCTGGAGAGTAAGAGATGTAAGGAGGACAAAATGCAGGGGACAGATTCTTGCAGCCTTGAAGCACATGGCAGGGACTTCGGCTTTTATTCTGTAAAAGGTAGAAAGCCACCGGAGGGTTTCGAAGAGAGTAGTGACATGACGTGAGCTAGGTTTTAACAGGATCCCTCAGTCAGAGAACAGACTGAAGACAGGCCGGGGAAGAAAACACAGGACCCATTAGGAGGCGTTTGCAGGCAGCCAGGCAAGAATGCAGGAGGCTTGGACCACATCCATGGGACTGGAGGACAGGAAAAGTGGTCAGATTGTGGGTCTATCTTGAGTGTAGAGAGGACAGGCTTGCTGACAGATTAGATGGGATGTGTTGGGTGTGAGAGAAAGGAGTTAAGGATGACACTAAAGCATTTTTTGACCAAATGGATGGGTGAAGGAGTAACTTGTTATTCTCATTTTGCACCGTAGAAAGAGGCCCAGAGAGGTTAGGGGACCTGTCCAAGGTGGTGCAGCACGTTGGCAGCAGGGCCCAGACTAAAATCTACCTGCAGCAGGCCTTTTGACCGTCAGGAGCCAGGGGGCTCTGGGAACCACAGACCTCCACCACCTGCTGAGGGCCCCTGTGCACTGTGCTCCTCCTTGCAGAGGGAAGGCCCGCGAGGGGCGCAGCCCCACCAGGTGGGCGGCCTCGCCCTCAGACTGCCCACTGGTGCTGCGGAAGCTCATGCTTAAGGAAGACGCCCGTGCTGGCTGCAGGTGCCTGGTGAAGGCGCCCCTGGTCTCTGATGTGGAGCTGGAGCGCTTCCTGCTGGCGCCCCGAGACCCCAGCCAGGTGCTGGTGTTTGGAATCATCTCAAGCCAGAACTACACCAGCACTGGGCAGCTCCAGTGGCTGCTGAACACACTCTACAGCCACCAGCAGCGGGGCCGCGGCTCCCCCTGCATCCAGGTTGGTCCGGGCCCAGTGAGGGGGCCCTGGAGGCCAGGGGTAGGGGTAGTGGGGCAGTCCGAGAAGACCCTCACAGTGCTAGGACTGGCTGAGCACCTGCCTGAGGGGCCATCCTCCTTCAGCTCCTTTCTCCTTGAGGCCTTTGTTTGTACTCTCCTGTCTGCAGTGTCCTCCCTCCCCCTGCTTCTCTCCTTCCCACTCATCCTCTAGCTCCAGGGTGAATGTCACCACATAAGGGTCAGGCCCTCTTCTGACCCTTGAGACAAAATCAGGGCACTGTCCTTTCCTTCCAGTTTGTGACTGTATGTTGGTGTGAATATTTAGAGCACGGGCCGTGCTCACCACTGAATCCTCAGGGCTCTGAAAATATTTGTAGACTGTCACAAGTACCCACTATGTGCTGGGCATGGGCCAGGCCCTGAGAACCCAGCATGACTCAGATGCAAACCGGGCCCTAGAGGAGCTCCCAGTGTGGCAGCAACTCCAGCACCACCAGTGAGGCCGTGAGGGGACAGCTCTGGGCACATAGGAGCCTGGGAACATGTGCCTGCTGCCTCCTGGGGATCCGGAGGGCCGTCCAGGTTAAGTGGGGTTTTGGCAGGTGATTAATGTTCCTGGAAGAGGCAGTGGCCTGTGCGAAGGGGGACAGGAGAGAAGCATGGCTCAAGGTCCCAGCTGATTGTGGTTGAGGTCTAAAGGGAGTCTTTAGGCCCATGGAACGCACTCCAGCCTACTCATCGCTGCAGTAGAATCGTTCCCACCTATCAGGCTTATGTAACCCTCCAAGCGTGCAGTCATTCCCAGCAGCATTGGCACAGTTTGAAGGCTGGCCCCAACCCCAGACCAACTGGAGCAAAGGATAGAACATGAGCATATGAGCTGGGTGTCCACGTGGTGACTTCCTTCAAGCCCTCTTTGCCCTCCTGTCTCCTAGAATCTGCTGTCTTTGCCCATTTCCCATTTGCTGCTGCAGAGTTCTGGGTTTTCATGTACACCAGGGGTGGGAGTTCTGCGTGGACACCCTCCTCCCAGGAGTGGCCCCTCCCTGACTCTGGCATGCCCACCCTCGGGTCTGTGCTCCAGACCTTCTGAGCAGACACCAGTAGCCCTTTGACCATCTCAGTCCAAGAGTATAGACTCAGCCACAAGCCTTTTCACTTGTCCCATACAGCAAAGCCATGTTTGTTTTCCAGAGCCAACCTATAATTTAGTTGAATCCAGTGAGCATGTATTGAGTTCTGTCCATGTGTGTGTCTGTCCATGTAGAGACAGATAAAATCCTGCCCACGGGGGAGCTTAGAGCTGACTTTCGCTTATCATGGGGCTAATTGTTGTTTGCTAATAGTTATCCCTAAGCAATTGGAGTGCTTAGGTGGCCGACCCCAGCCATGGGCAGCGTGAGGACAGGGCGTGGCCTGAGGCAGTTCATAAAGGAGTGGGCAGCAGGCCTAGAGGACAGACTTGGAAGCAGGTGTCAGATTAGGGTGTCTTTGGTGAATGCACAAATGTTCCCCGCTTTCTCTTTCCCTGACAGCTAGAACACTGGGTGTGGTTCTGAGTCTCATATTGGAGACTGAAAGGATAGCTGGAGGCACCTGGAAATAAAGGCAGATAAAACGGGAAGACAGCACATTGGCTGTATTAATAGATCTGAGGCATGCAGAAAGGAGAGGAGAGAAGCCAGCTTTCCTCTGAATTGCCCAGACCCTACCTTGAGGTATGGGTTCAGCTCAGGTCCTCTCCCTGGATATAGTGACTGGGAGGGTCCTGAGGGGCTTGCCAGCAATGGGTAGGGAGTGGAGGAATTCTTTATGCTGTATAAAGTAGACTCAAAAGCCTGGAAATGGGTCCACCCAAGAACACAGTTCCCATCTTCAAACCTCTGCAGTGCTACCCCCAGGGCAAGGGAGCAGTCACATTCTGTGGACCCCAGAGGGCCAGGCTAGTGGGCGTCACATGTGGGGCAGCCACCTCAGAAATGGCCTTCTCCCCCTAGCGGGCTCTAATCAGATCCAGGGACATCCTCAAGGGACAGTCATGGGAGGTGTGCATGCAGGCCCAAGGGCTCCTGGAGCAGGAGGAGTTGGAGAGAGGGAGTTGTACAGGGCTCCAGGACTCAGGGGGAATCTGGCCTAGTCAGGAATATGGCAATTCAGGTACATCTTCTTGGCATGGGGGTGACCAGTTCTCATATTTCTCTCCTGGCAGTGCCGGTATGACTCCTACCGCCTGCTACAGTATGACCTGGACAGCCCCCTGCAGGAGGACCCTCCCCTGATGGTGAAGAAGAACTCTGTGGTGCAGGGGATGATTCTGGTGAGCCAGCAGGGACTTGCCATCCACTGCCTGCCACCCAGCTGCAGCCACCTCTGCTCCTGCAGAATCACACATGTGGGAGGAGGAGGAGAGAGGAGAAGAAGGGAGGGGCTGTGGAATTATCTCCCCACCCTGGCTGAGGCCCAGAGAGCAGGAAGACTGACCAAGAGTCACCCAGCACACAGAGCTGGGGCTGGAGCCCAGGACCCCATGTGTCCCCCATCCCAGGAGACTGAAGGGACAGGTGACATTCAACCTAACAAATCAAATTCCCTTCATCTGTTTGTTTTTAAACGGCTTTATCCTAAAAATGTTCACTGTAAATACTTACACATGCTCATTATGGAAAGCTTAGAAAATACAATTTAGAAAATAATGACATCATCAGATCACCCAGAGAGCCTCATTTGCTCATCCCACAGATATGTACCTGGCACCTGCAAGGACCACCGCATGCTAACGTTTTGCTGTCTGACCTTTGCAGTCCTTTTCTGCATATATTCTTTGCAATTCTTCTTTTTACATTAAAACACCATGAGCATTTCCCCATGTCCTTATATAGTTTATATAACACCTGAGTTTTAACCACTGTGTAAGAGTCTTTTTTTTTTTTTTTGAGACAGAGTCTCACACTCTCACCTAGGCTGCAGTGCAGTGGCACAATCTCAGCTCACTGCAATCTCCACACCCTGGGTTCAAGTGATTCTCCTCCCTCAGCTTCCCAAGTAGCTGGGACTACAGGTGCCCGCCATCACGCCCAGCTAATTTTTGTATTTTTAGTAGAGATGGGGTTTCACCATATTGGCCAGGCTGGTCTCGAACTCCTGACATTGTGATCCGCCCACCTTGGCCTCCCAAAGTGAAAAGTCTGTCATTTTATCTATTTGTGCTGCTTTTGTTGACATTTAAGTTATTTGTATTTTTTTTTTTTTTTTTTTGCCATAACAAATAATGCTGCCATGAATATTTTTACACAGAAATATTTGGATAAGTGTCTACCTGTTGGGGACTGACCTGTGGGGGTGGAAGCCCTGCCCTCAAGGGGCTCCCATTCCATGGGGTGAGCTGAAAGATACATACACAGCAGGGGAACAGCTTTCTGGCCGCAGGGCTCTGTGGGCCTATATGTGAAGTGCATTTGAGCTGGGTGGCCAAGCAGGCAGAGTGGAAGGAGTGCTGCCCTCCCCAAGTTGCCCAGGGAGGTATGGCTGAGCCAAACCCCTGCCCAGGCCCCCAAGTCATAGGGCAAACCCACCATCCCAGCCTGGACAGGGCCTGGACTCAGCCTACCTCCCTGGGCAACTCATGGAAGGCAGCACTCCTTCCCCAGCCACCCAAGGCCTGCCTCACGGTGCAAGCTCTGAGAGGCCTGTGGTACTGTCCTAGTGAAATTCAAACTCACCTGTCTTATCAGTAGACACTGCTGTGCTGATGCGCTGAGGATCTCTCCTCGTTTCCTTCCTGTCAACAGATGTTTGCTGGGGGGAAGCTCCTTTTTGGGGGCCGTGTTTTGAATGGATATGGCCTCAGCAAGCAGAATCTGCTGAAACAGATCTTCCGGTCTCAACAGGATTGCAAGATGGGCTACTTCCTGCCGGACGACTACAAATTCAGGTAAAACAGGAAACACGCAGGATGAGGGATGGGCCTGGGGAGGGATGGAGGGCAGAAAGGAGACTTGGGCTGTGAAAGGGGAACTGAGGGCCGGGCGCGGTGGCTCAAGCCTGTAATCCCAGCTCTTTGGGAGGCCGAGACGGGCGGATCACGAGGTTAGGAGATCGAGACCATCCTGGCTAACACGGTGAAACCCCGTCTCTACTAAAAAATACAAAAAACTAGCCAGGCGAGGTGGCGGGCGCCTGTAGTCCCAGCTTCTCGGGAGGCTGAAGCAGGAGAATGGCGTAAGGAGAATGGCGTAAACCCAGGAGGCGGAGCTTGCAGTGAGCTGAGATCCGGCCACTGCACTCCAGCCTGGGCAACAGAGCGAGACTCCGTCTCAAAAAAAAAAAAAAAAAAAAAAAGAAAGGGGAACTGAGGAGAGCAGGCGGGGCGGAAGGGATGGAGTGGGGAGGGGGGCTGGAGGTAGGAGGCCTCCACCTGTGGCACACATGGTAAAAACTGCAACAGGAGGACTTCGCAGGTGGGCAGGGGAGGGATGGGAGCGGGTGCAGAGTGGGAGGGGCTGTGTGAGCAAGGCCATGTTGTGGGTTTCTTTGGGACACAAGTTTGGGAAAAGGGCCCTCTTGGAGATCTTGGGGACATGAGAATGCTTGCATAGTGCCTGTTTCTGTTGGAATAATCTAGACAGGTTTGGTGGGCAGGAGCTCTGGCTACACCCCCTCTCTGTCCCACCACACCCTACCACCACCTCATGTGCAAGCTGGGCCCCGCTTCTGCTTTGGGTTTTCGTTTGAGAGAGGGTCTCAACTCTGTCGCCCAGGCTGGAGTACAGTGACACGATCATAGCTCACTGCATCCTTGAATGACTGGGCTCAAGTGATCCTCCTGCCTCAGCCTCCGCACACAAACAAAGGTCATCCGTGAAGTGATCCCAGGCCCCGATAGCAGGAAGTGCTGGCTTAAATCTGCCTCTGGGCTTCTGAGCTTGGGCTTTTCAACAAGGTGATGCCAACTTGTTGAGCACCTCCTGGGCCCAGCTCTCATGATCTTCTTGAGCCGAGAGACCTAGCTTTGAGCGGCTCAAGAAGAATACAGCCTAGTCCAGGAAGGAGCCTGCGCTGCATGAAGCACCTGAAGACTGCATTAGGGGAGCATGAGCAGATCTGAGACCGCCTGTGCAGCACGGTGCAGTGAGACACTTG
This sequence comes from Rhinopithecus bieti, assembly GCF_001698545.2. Taxonomy (NCBI): domain Eukaryota; kingdom Metazoa; phylum Chordata; class Mammalia; order Primates; family Cercopithecidae; genus Rhinopithecus; species Rhinopithecus bieti. The sequence goes on along the minus strand of NW_016819747.1, from coordinate 484,886 downwards.
CAGGATGAGGTTGGAGCCCCTGCTGCACTCTCCTGGCTGGGTGACTGTGGGGAATCAGTTTCCCTCCCTAATCCTCTGTTTCCTCACCTTTAAAATGAGGAAATAATGCCCACCTTGAGAGGCTGTGAGGATCTCATGAAAGTGTGTTTGTTAAAGAGCATTGTGAACTGTGAAGCAAATGATGAGGCATGTGGAAAGTGTTATTTATATGCAGACCTGGGGTATGCAGCCCTAAGTCCTGTGACTGCACCCCCGCAGCACTGAGTCTGGGCACCCCCCCCCCACTCCCACACAGGACCCTCAGTTTTCTAGGAGTCTTTAATGCCCATCTCACTGCAGTAAGCTGTGTCTGGGCCTTGTCCAAGTAGGGGAACCCACTTCTGGAGGAACTGAGGAGGTCATGCCAAGTGACCCCTGCAACTCAGAGCACTCAGCAGGGAAGGCAGGCCCAGGAGGAGCCTGTGGATGGTAAGAAGGGGCAGATGGTGAAAGGTGCAGACAGAAAAGTCACTGAGACCCCACTGCCTGAGATTCCAAGAGGGAGAGGGCTTGGTGGTCCTTGAAGACCAGTCACCAACAATCCCAGGGAGAAAGACAGATGCACCAAGGGCAGGACAGGACAGGACAGGGGGATGCTGTTGGGAAGGGCCCAGGCTGAAGATGAGCTGAGGCTGCAGGAAGATGCCAAAGAGGACCAGCAAGGGCATTTTCAGAAACATTCAGAAGAAGGCTAGCCTGCTATGGTGCACGGGGAGTGAATATCTTAGCCTGCTGAACATTTATTTCCCACTGTCTGGAGGCTGGTAAGTCCAAGACCAAGGTGCCAATGGATTTGGTGTCTGGCGAGGGCTGCTTCCTGGTTCATAGATGGCGCCTTCTTGCTGTGTCCTCGCATGGCAGAAAGGACGAGGGTCTGTGGGGCCTCTTGTATAAGGACACTAATCCCATTCATGAGGGTCCCACCCTCATAACCGCCTTACCTCCCAAAGGCCCTGCCTGCCAACACCATCACCTTGGGGATGAGGATTTCAGCATATCAATTTGGGGGAACATAGACATTCAGATGATCACAGTGGGAGATGCCAGAATGTAGTTACAAAGAGACATAGCTCTTATTTGGTTCTAGATGTCTTCAAAAGGAAGATGCTCTTTAGTAGGAAATGACAGCTTAAGGAATCTGGCCACGTTTTATAGCTGTGTGACCTGTGCAAAACACTCACCCTCTCTGTGCGCCAGCTTCTTTGTAGAGTGAGACTCACTGTATTGGGTTATAGGGATTAGAGGAGTCAGCACATGGGAAGTGCTGGCACATAGCTCACATTTATTGAGATTACTACCTACCCTTGACAAACTAGAAACATGCACACAAGATGGTCTAGGTTCTTGGAAATGGAAAGAGGCAGATTCGTGAAACTATTAACCAGTAGGACTCCTCCTAATCCTAGAATAGCCAAGTGGGTTGATGGTTTAAGAGCACTTAGGTGAAAAAAGGAAATGGAATCTTTAATTGAAAGCATTGCCATAGCAGTCGTTCCTGTAATCTGTATCTGTGAAACAAACCACCCAAGCTTTGTAGGATAAAACAACACAATCGTTTATTATTATTATTATTATTATTCTCTGTCATGGTCCTGGTGCAAACTGGGCTCAGCTAAGTGGTTCTTGTTTGGCGGGGGTGAGAAGGTCTGTCATACAGTTGCAGTCAGAAGTTGTCTGGGGCTAAGTCATCTCCAAGGCTTGTGAACTCCCATGCCTGGTGGTCAGTGTGGGCTGTCAGCTAGACCACTCAAATGCAGCCTCTCCAGGTGGCCTGGGCTTCCTCACAACATGGTGGCTGGGTTCCAAGAGGGAGCTTCCCAGGAAAGGGCCAGCAAGAAGCTGTCTTGCCTTTCATGCCTTAGCCTCATAAGACATGCAGCATCACACATTCCACTGCACTGAAGTCCCTAGGCCAGCCCATATTCAAGGTGGGGGGGGATTAGACACTACCTCTTGATGGGGAAAGAGTGTTGAAAAATTCATGGATATGTTTGAAAAGTACTCCATCCACCCCAGTTCCTCTTCCAGCAGGGTGACTGGTTTAGTAGTGCAAGACGTGCTGTTGGCCTCCATCACCTGGATTCCAGAAGATGCTGGGTGAAATCTCACAATGTCTTCATGGACAAGGTGGATACGTGTGGTTCAGATAGTAGCTTCTGCAGCCACACACCAGTGACTGAGGTTCAGCAGCAGCCTAAAGGGCAGACCTCTGTGATTGACATGTCCATTTATTTTCTAAATATGCAACCAGGATGAATACATAGAAGGCTTGCTGATCAGTTGTACCCTTGAGGGAGAAGAGATGGCTGAATCAAGGTCTGAGCAGGCTCAGTTGCTAAGGGATGGTTTGGGGGAAAGAATAAATGTTCACCTTTAGGTTTGGAAGGCTGACGGTCAGAGGCCATGGAAGGGCTAGCGTGAGAGACCATTATGCTGGAAACAGTCTCTGAAATCAGAAGTATCCGTGCCTAGAGCAAGGGAGTCTGCAGTGCCAGGAGCTGACATTGCTTTCTACGTCCTCTGTTTACTGAGGGATGTTGGCCAACAGCTTTGCATCTAGAGTGCTAGGAAAGGGAGGCACTCACCGTTGCTTGGTGGGATTCATGTCTTCCTTATCCAGAGTAGACTTGGCTTTGCACAAGTGTAGGGGGAGGAGTCCAGGAAATCCTTCTGTGGAGGTGAGGAGGTGGAGAGAAAAGCAGTAGGTGAGCAGAGCAGGTGCAGGGAAGCTGGGCTGGAAGCCAGGTCTAGTCAGGCTGGGGTGACCACCAGGCTGGGGGCACTTCAGCCTTCTCTTTCCTCCAAGGAGCTGGCCACAGAAAGAGTTCTCAATGTGGGCCTGGCATCTGTGAAGCCACCATGGAGAGGCAAGGGCCAGGAGCAGGAAGAGGAACCCACAAAGGAGCCAGGCCGTGGGTGCTGGGGAAGAAGGGGTCCCCACAGGGGCCTCATGAACTCCAGCAGAGCCTGGGGCGAGCTGTCACGTGGCAGGTAGACTGCCTTCTGACAAACAGAGTAGAGGGGTGAGGGCCTGCCAGGCCAGACACAACTGGGGGAGGCTGTGGGGCCTCTGGGAGTAGAGGGCCCAGTGGGCTGCACCAATATAAGGCCACAGAAGGCTCTGAGCTCAGGAAACAGCAGCCCAGCTCGGGGCCAGGACTGACTGAAGACCAGAGCTGTGTGTGGCTTGGAGCCTCCCTGTGCCCCACTCAGCCTGTGCCTTTTCTCCTTTCCACACCTGGCTTGGCCCCTGTCCTTGCCAGACTCTTCCCATCTGGGCACCAGCACAATAGGGACTGGAGGGGCCAAGGGCTCATCCTCACTTCCAAAAGCTTCCAGGCCCCCAGATGGAGGGGACCGAGAGAGCTCTGACACCTGGTAGGGCTCAGGAGGCTGGAGCTGCCAGGAAAGCTTTTGAGCAGCCAGCAGTAGCCGGGCTGGGAAGGACAGCCCAGAACACATGCAGAGATCATGAGTCTGCACCGTGTCCACCTGCACACAACAGTCACTACTCTCCCCCTACCTCCCTCATCACCCTCAGGGGCAGCCAGCAGGGGGCAGGGGGTCACCCACTAGTCAGTATTTGCTGGCCCCTATCTGTGCCAGTGAGCAGAGGGGCTGCCCTGCTGCACTCACACGGCAGTGGGGACGAGGTACCCAAGAGACCAGGACTGGACCCAGGAGACCAGGACTGGACCCAAGAGACCAGTGGTGACAGGAGTGTGAAGGGCCCACCAGGCGGGCAGGGCAGTTGGCCCTCTTAGCTCAGCCTGACAGCACCCAGGATGCAGAGAGTGCGTAGGTGAAGAGGTGGGGCACCAGGGTAGCTAGAGGCCAAGTGCAGGTGGCCTGACCCCCAGCCAGGGCAGCTGTCCCCTTCCTGAGTGTGGGCAGAGCTGTGGGAGGCTTTGAGGAGCGTGGCTGGGCAGCTTTGTCGGGACGACGGCTCTGACTCACTGTGGAAGATGTCCTGGAGCGCACAAGACCAGCGAGGGCTGGGGGCCTCTGCTTTGCCCTCCATTGTCACACCCTCCTGCTGGGACCTCTTGGAAAGGCTGGTCTCCATCTACCTAGGACTGGAGTTAACTGGTCAACTGTCTGCCTCGTCTGCTAGCCAGTTAGATCCCCAGGATAGGAATGTGCCAGACCTGGTGTCCTGGAGCCCTCACAAGTGTCTGGGGTGGAGGCACCTGGCGGTGCCCCTTTGTGGTGCTGCCCATGGGCCTGGCATGGAGTGGTGGGGAGAGGCGAGTGAAGCCTTGGGCTCCAACCCCAGCTGCTAGGCAATGTGGGAGTCTGGTGGGTGAGCTTCCTGCAGAAAAGATGACCCCGGGCCCTGAGCGCCCATATTAGAGAAGGGAAAGTGGAGGCCCAGCCAGGGTAGGGAGGTGCCCTGGAGGGACAGTGTGCCCAGGTGATGCCACAAACCTGGCCTTGCCCTTGCTGGGCCTCAGTTCCCTCCCTGTGGGACGGGGGGCGTAGTTCTTTCTGGACCGTTCTCAGAGGAGTGAGCTGAGAGGATCAGAAGCTGTCAGAGATGAGTGTACCTGTGATGACAAAGTGTTCCTTAAACTGTCATGTGCCCTGTGAACTGCAAAACTTTAATGAACCCAGTAAGCCACAGAGCACTTTGCAAACTGTCATGCATTATGTAAAAGACAAAATCCTTTGAAATTGCCACCCGCCCCCAGAATCAGAAAGGGCTTTGGGAGCAGCAATATGCCCTGTAAACCAGAAAGCGTCTTCTACTCTGCCTCGTGCCCTCACGGGCCTGCTCTCCAGAATAGCAGAGCACTCCATAAGCTACTGTGAGCCCCGTAAAATGTTCTCCGAACTGTCATGTGCCTGCTACCCTGAAAAGCACTTTGTAAACCATAAGACACTCTAGAAGGAACAAAGCACCGTATAAACTGTCAAATGCTCTGTGAAATGCAGACCACACTACCAACTGGAATGAGACCTGATAAAGACAGAGTGCTACAGAAACACCAGTGTGAGCCTCAAGAGGCTTTGTATCCCATAACATGCTATCCAGATGGGAGGGGAAGCGCTGTACAGCTGCACCACTTGGTAGCACCCCTGCCCCTTGCCCACCTCAGAAGAGTCAGGAAGAGACTGGGTGGAGGCAGGAGGGTAGGCAGGGGATTGGGGAGGGCACAGGGTGAGGAGACCAGGTCTCTAGTTGGATCAGCTATGCAGGGGGCCCATACCCTCGTCCACGGCATACACCAAAACCCCTCCAAAGATGGAGCTGTGGAGAGCGGGCCCCGTGCTCAGCAAGGAGCCAGCCACCGCCAGGCTCTCCCTCTATGATTCTGCTCTGAGAAACAGCAGTCCACTCTTACCAGCTGCTCATGCCAGCAACCCTGTACCCCACTCAGCCCAAGGAAGCCCCTTGGACAGGCAGGGGAAAGGCATGCAGACATAGGCTTTCCTGACTTGATCCTACAGGCAATGGTGAGCTATTGAAGGTTCTTGAACTGAGAGAGGCTTGGTCAGAGTTGGACTTTAGATTCATGAACCTGGCAGGGACTGGGTTGGGGCTAAGCAGGGTATCATGAGCTTGTCACAGGAGCAGACAGTAAAGATGGATGAGGATGGTATTAAAACTACCTCTTTTCTGGACTGGGGCCTGAGTGGGGGCTGAGTAGAGAGAAATTACCTTCCTGAAATAGACCAGGGGCTCATAAACAGTGGGCTAGCTACAATGCTGTGGGGAGGTGGGCTCCACACCTGACAAGGGCCTGTTCTTGCAGACACTTTCCTTTTCACTGTGGCAAGTACAAAGGCTTTGAAATTCCTGGAGGGGCTGGCCTGTTGCAAAGCCCCAGATGGTCTTTTTTGCTTACCCCTGACCAAGGATGGTCTCAGAATCAACCTCTAGATCAATCTTCCAGAGAAGCACCTGGCCCACTGTCGGCAGGGACATGAGTATTCTTGTCACCCCAGCAGGACAGTTGTGTGGCTCTGCTGGCCTGGTCGTTCATAGTCCTCTGATGTCTCCATCATTTGGTTCATTTGTTCATTCACTCACTCATGCCTGGCTAAGAGCCAGACACAGGAGGTGCCAAGGCACTGAGACCAAATCCTGCCAAGGCACTTGCAGGGCAGGTTCATAGAGCTGTGAGCGGTGCGCCATAATAAGCACGGAGGCAGAGGGGACGGTGGAGGAAATCTCGCCTTCTGTGAGAGTTCAGGGGGCTTTGCAGAGGAGGGGACCTGGGAGGCTGGCCTTGAAGGATAAGAAGACGGCCCAGCAAAGGAAGAGAGGGAAAAGCACTCAGGGAGGGGCTAGGGCAGGCAAGGGCACAGTGCACTGCAGGAACCTGTGAGCAGGAGGGCTGTGGATTTAGGGGAGCTGCGAAGACAGGCTATTAGAAAAACATGCTGGTAGTTTGGGCCAGATTATGACAGACCCTGAACCAGGCGTCATGCCAGGGGGCTGGAGCTTACCACTGCAAGCATCAGGGAACCACAGACTGGCTTTAAGTGGAAGAGACAAGGCCAGATCAAAGAGGACCAGCCCTCTGGTGGGGCATGGGGTGGGGGCACTGGATGAGAGAAGATGAGGCTGGAGACAGGGAGAACAGGGAGGAGGCCAGTGCCCAGGGTGGGGACATTTCCCGACTGCTGGGACTGAGCGGCTGGCTGTGAACTCAGGGCCTGCTATAGGTATTTAGTCTTGGAGCTGAGCTCGGGGAGGAGGTGCTCAGGAAATGCTCTGGGAATGAATGAAAGAAAGAATGAATGAAATGTCCAGGTGAGGGGGACCATGCTTCTTTCTGAGCCTTTTCCCCTGCACTCCCCAAGCACCCAACACCAAACAGAGTTGCCGGGACCTCCTCCCCATCCACCCTGGGCTGGGGCTCTAGGGGAGCCCTGGAGGAGCCCATCAGCCTACCCTGCACCTCCCGCCCTCTGAGAATGGCAGGGACTGGACCATAGGCCCAGACACTTCCACAGTCCACCCCTTCTCAAAGCGTCAGGCAGGCCTCTAAGAGAGGCATTTAAAGGGTCAGCTTAGTTTTGTGTGTGTGCTCCTTGTGGGGTCGGGTTGGAGGTAAGGGGCTGCAAAGAGGCGATAATTTGCCAAATGTAAACACTGTGCATACACCCAGATTCTGAGGCCCTGTCTCGGCATTTCTTGGTGTTTAGTTTTTCTAGTGCCCTTGAAATGATGGGGTAGGTTGTTGTCTCCTCTTGTCTGTGAAAGGCCCTGGCCTTAAGCAAGTCACCTTTGATTCCCTTGCTTGATCTATACAAACAAAACAGATTTACACAGCCTGTACACACTGTTTCTTGCTCTAAGCCCCTGCCTGGACAGTCCCTCCACACCCACTTCCTATCCCCAGCCCAGACTTAGCCACATACTCCCAGAGCTGCCTCAAGCCCCCTCCCCAAGCCATGCCCCCTCTTTCAGCACCAGATACTGCTACCCATGACCCCCACCAGGTTGTAAACTCCTCAGGGCCGGGTGCATAGTAGAGGCTCAGTAAATATGACCGAGTGACTAGACAGTGCATACATGGGCCAGTCCTGTCTCTGCCATTGACTTACTAGGTGCCCGTGAATAAGCCCACTCACCTCTCTGGACTTCAGGGCCCTTGTCAGGAAAATGGGACAAATGTCCCTGAGTTGCCTCCTTCCCAGGGCTGCTGTGAATCTCAGAAACATCCTGTAACTCAGAAACACTGACAGTGAACGGCTGCAAAGCTGTGAGGTGTGGCACAAAGGTGAGGAATAGCCACGTGTGTGTTTGCTGGAGCCGCTGTAACAAGGGGCTGTGGTCTGAAAGTCTGTGTCCCCCCAAAGTTCATGTGTTGAAATCTTCACCTCCAGGGCAGTGGTTTAGGAGGCAGAGCCTTGGGGAGGTTCATGGGATGGAGCTCTCATGAATGGAATTAGTGCCCTTATAAAAGGCCCCAGAAGGACCCTCGCCCCTTTCCCTGTGTGAAGTTACGAGAACACGACCATCTATGACGCAGCGGGTCCTCACCAGGCACTGGACCTGCTGGGTCCTTGACGACGGGCTTCCCAGCCTCCAGAATGGAGAGGAACCTCTGTTGTTTCGCAGCCACCCAGCCTATGGTATTTTGTAATAGCTGCTCGAACAGCCTAAGACACAAAGATGACCCAGACTGAGTGGCTGAAACAACAGAAATTCATCCTCTCGCAGTTCTGGATGCCAGAAGCTTGGATCAAGGTGTGGGCAGGGCCACGCTCTCCCAGAAGCCGCTAGGGCGGCTCAGTCCCAGGCCTTGCTCCCCACTCCTGGTAGCTCCTTGGCCTGTGGCCACAGAACTGTGATCCTCACATGGCGTTCTCCCAAATTTCCCCTTTGTAGAGGAACATCAGTCATGTTGGATTGGACCCACCCTCCTCCACTATGGCCTCATCTTAACTAATGATGTCTGCAACAACCCTATTTCCAAATAAGGCCACATTCTGGGGTCTCGGGGTTTAGGATTTCTACATATGTATTTGGGGGGACATGTGTTCAGCCCACAATATTACACATGATGACACATTTCCTTTGCCTCTTGTCATCTCTCCTGTGGTCACTTACGGAGCCCTCCCACCCCACTGCAGGCATTTGCCATAGTCAGTGTTGGGGTGCGAGTATAGCAGCCTGTGGGTTAGGGCCAATCCAGCCCAAAACAGAAGCCAGGGAAGCCAACTTCCAGCGTGTCACTGGGTCCCTAAGGAGGTCAGATTCTCCCTTCGCCGCCCTCAGGAGGAGGAGCACGTGTGTCCTTGTCTGTCTAGGCTGCCAGAACACTGACGGGACAGCGTGCAGCGCGCCCTGGGCCCTGAGCACTGCCCCCCAACCCTGCCTCCTCTGCAGTGCTCCCAGCTCTGTCCTGAGCCTGGAGGATTCTGAATCAGCCAAGAAAGCCGAGTCAGAAGATATCCAAGGAAGCAGCTCCTCATTGGCCCTGGAAGACTATGTGGAGAAGGAGTTACCTGTGGAGGCTGAGAAGTAGGTGACCACACCCGCTGCCAGAATGGGCATGGCTCACAGCAGGCCACCTCAGGGCTATTTGGCCTTGGGCAAGTCATTTCTCCCCAGGCCTGGGTCATGTCCAACCATCCCTGACATCTAGCCTGACATCAACACAATATTGGGCGGGCATGCAGGCTGCCCTGGAGCTGCTTGCAGTGGTCTGGGTGGTAGAGATAGAGGCTTTTTGAGGACTTTGCAGCAAAACCCCACAGCCCAGACCCATTAGTCTGAGAAGGGTGGAGACAGCCCTGCTGTCTCTTTGCAAGAAACTTGCTGCACCTGTTAAAAGCCCCTGACTTGCTGGTGCCGGTAACCATGCAATGAATCACGCATTCAGCATGGCGTGGAGATCACATATTTCTCATGAAGATAGAAAAGCAAAATTAGGAGCATGTAGAAAGGTCACAGGTGCCACCGGGACCCTCTGGTTGGAGCAGCACCCAGACAGCCTCACCTGTGCAAGGGAGAGGGCTTTGCCCGTCCTGGCCCTATCAGGCCTGGGCTCTGGGCACTGTGAAGAACAGTGCTTCCCCCGCCCAGCCCTCAGCAGTCGCTTTCTCTATTTTGATCTTTAGGGCAAGAGAGCCTGAAGTGGAACTACATCCTCTCAGGAGGAACAGCAAGGTAACCAGCGGGAAGAAGCAGGCCTCCAAGAAGTAGTGCCATCCTGGTGGCAGCCAAGTGAGCCAGGCCCCGGACCGGGGTGCCGGGGCTTCCTGCCAGCCCAGCCCTGCCTCCCCGGTCTCCCACCCTGTCTCCCAAGCCTCTGTAATAAACCAGCGGGCCTCCAGCATCAGGGTGAGGCTCTGGGGAAGGACAGACCCAGCTCAGTCTGTCTTCTGTGAGGCCCCCAACAGAATTGTTCCAGGTCAAGTCCTTGGAAACTCGGTTTCCCCAATACAGAGCTTCCTCTGCGGCCAGTTAAGTCAGCTGAGGCCGGCCCACGCTCAAGGAAAGAAATGCTTCCCTCCGAGGGGTAGCTCCAGGATAGGTGACCCAGTAACGCCCGGGATGCCCAGATGGGACTACCCTTCCTGGGTGGGGGAGGCTCAGTCTATAGCCTAGGTGGAAAACACAGCAAGAAGAGAACAGTGAAGAGGCAGAGAGAAAGGCCAAAGACAGGGAAGAAGAGACAAAGGGAGAAATGAGAGGAGGAGCAAGGAGACAGAGGAAGACACAAGTGAGCGGGGAAGGGAGAGGGTAAGAAAGAAGATGGAGGAGGGAGAAGGAGAGAGGAAGCGTAGGACGAATAAACAAGGAGGGAGGAGGAGGGGGAGGGGAACAAGTAAGGAGGGGTGAGGCGGGGAGGGATGGGGAACAGGTAAGAAGGGAGGGGCAGGAAGAAGCAAGCATGGAGTGAGGAGGGAGTGAAGAGGGTGACGGGGAAGAAATCACTGAGGGGGAATCTGAGGAAGATGGGAATGGTGCAGGCTGGGAGACTGAGTGACAGAGTGCTCACCCCTAGGGACCCTTCAGTGACGCCTTGAAAGCCAGAGCCCTGTGGCCTTCTGGGGGCCAACATCCCCACTGAGCCCAGCCACAGTGCCGTTTGGTGCATTTTGGGCTTCTTCTCTGAGCCACAGGCCTTAGAAATCCCTACCAGCAGCAAGGGGCCCCAGACGGTACCGCCTCTGGGGGCTAAGTTTCCCCATGCCCCTGAGGGTGCCTGTGAGGGACAGAGAGAACCCCTGCTCTGGGCCCACAGCTCTGGGCTGTCTTGTCTGGGTTCACCGGAGCCCTTTCCAGGAGCAGCCGAGGACTCCAGGTCAGCCTTGTTCTTCCAGCCCAGAGCAGAGTTCAGGGCTTGAGCTGCAGGCAGCATTTAGTGAGATGTTGCACTTAGAAATGCTTATGTTTCCTCTGTAATATAAGCTTTTTTAATCTGAATTTTTCAAGCTTTAATGTTTATCCTTTGTATCATTCAAAAATGTTTTTTGAATTATACACTTGTTCTTCTAGAAATGAATTTGAAATGACTTGCGATATTCGTAAGCTTGTATCTTTGATATTGAAGGACCTTGATGTTTATCACAGGTTCCAGGGACTCTAAGAACTCTCCCCTCCTCCCCTTCTGAGCACAAGGACAGATAAGGATTGGAGGGCAAGGGAAGGAAAGTTCCACCTCTGTCCTTGCAGGCTGGCACCTTCCAGCCCCTAAGGCAAGACCTTGGTAAAGTCTGGAATGGAGACCTTGGCTCATGAAGGGCCTGAAACAAAGCCTCTCCCCTGCCACCCTAGACCTGCCCTGTGGGCAGTGTGCTCAGGTGTGCTTGCGTGGGTGTGCCAAGCAGTCTGCATGTGCACATCAACAGCCGCGTGCACTGTGCACACAGACCTGTCTCTGAAGGGCAGGCCCTGGCCCTGCCCACGGTGCTCACCACACTGAAAGGGGCAAACATGAGCTGCTCATGGGCAGGATGCCTCCCATTGGTGGAACAGGCCCAGCGAATGTCCAGGGCTGCAGAATCAAATGCACCTTAGGGAGGAGGGAGAAAAGGGGAAGCCTCTCTCCATGGAAACCTCAGGAGAGTAGGATAAGGCTTCACCCCTCAAAGATGCCCCCAACAAACCAGGCACGATGGAAAGGTGCTCAATTAACTGAGAACTGAGCCATAAACTGTTTTTGGACTCTTCAGGCTTCCTTCTGTTGTTGTTTTGGCTATAGGGAGGTCCAAGGCTTTCTAAGGAAAAAGCTGTGGCCCAATGCACATGGATGCTCTAGGGTAAACACTGGCACATCTGCTGCTGCCTCACCCCCAGTCTTTGCAGGCAGCCTCTACCAACTACGTTCCTGTCTCTTCCATCCACAGAGTAGCTCTTTCCTCTAGCCAAGACTCAGTTTTTAGGAAGACTCCTTGGAGGAAGTGAGGGTGCAGCTAGAGCTAAAACCTACAGGGTGGGTTTTGTTAGGAGGCGTTGCTGTGTGTGACCTGTGTCTGAGTAGGTGGCATCCCATTACTCACCTCCCAGGTTATCAGCCTGTCAGGGAGACATGGAATGGTCAGCAGCACATGGCCTCTGGGAAATGGGAGCAGGGTCTCCCCTTATTACTGAGAATCCTTTCTTGTTCAGGCATCCAAGAAAAACTAGCACAAGGAGGAAACCCAGGGATCATGGTGTCTGATCCCTTGATCTGCAGGTGAACCCCAAAATTGGGGCTTAACTCAGGAGAGTTTTTGGCTTTGCTTAGGAAGCAGCCCACAGTGAAAGAAAGCAAGTTTATTACAGCAACAGCTACAGCAAAAGGCTGCTCCATAGACAGAGCAGGGCTAGTTTATACCCACTCTTAATTGTATGCTAAATAAGTGGTGGGTTATTTGTGAACTTTCTGGAAAAGGGGCAAGGAGTTCCAGGAATCATATAAAGTAACATTCAGGGTGTTGCTATGGCATCATTCATAAAACCTGGCACTTGTGAGTGTCCTATGCAAATGTATTATAATTAGGATATAATGAGCAACAACGGCAACTAGAGGTTGCTTTCATCGCCATCATGGTCCTAGCTGGTTTGGGCCGGCTTTTTTGTTGTTCTTGTTATAATCTGCTTCCATCAGCAGGGCAGTGACCAAGGCTTGGAAAACAAGTCCTGCTGATCTCCCACCTCACCCTCACTTTATAAAAAAGGAGACTGAGGCCCAGAGGAAGGATGGCGGTACAGTCAACACACAGCAGCAGTAGGCAAGGTCTCCTCCCACCCCACCCTGTGGAGGTGCACCCAGGGCCTAGAGGAGGGAAACAAGGGCGAGGCTTCCGTCTCCAGCAACACTGTGCACTAAATGGCCTGAAAACACCATCTTGTTACAAAACACGTAGAAATACTGGATAACATAAATTAAATACCCCTTTAATTGCATATGGGAACTCACAAGGTCATAGGGAAAATCTTCAGGGGCTAAAAAAACAAGAGGAAGGAGGGGGAAACCAGGTGGTAAGCATTTGTCTCATCAACGTAAGTGACAAGGTAGTCTTTTCAAGGAATGGTGCTGGAACAACCAGACAGTTGTATGGGAAAAATTAAATCAATCTTTACTTCATACCACTCACAATAATTAATTCAAAATGGATCATAGACCTGTACTTAAGAGCTAAAATTACACTTCTAGAGGAAAACATAAGGAAATATTTGTGATTTTAAAACAAAGATTTCCTAGGACAGTAAGAAAAAAAAATAGTGAAAAGTAAAATGAATTGGACTTCACCTTAAAACTTCTCCTCTAAAACACTTTTAAGAAAATATAAAGGTGCACCACAAACTGGGAGAAAATATAAATTTCTGGAATAAAGACCTCTTACAACTCAAGAAGAAAGCCCTGTTTGTTTTTTAAAAGGACTAAATATTTGAACATACATTTTGCAAAAGTAGATAGTTTTTTAAAAAAAACCATCTATCTAAAGATGTTCAATGTCATCAGTCTTTAGAGAAATGCAAATTAAAACCACAAATGAGATACTACTAGAAACCTATTAGAATGGCTAAAAAAAATGTTTTTGAACTGAAAATGCCAAGTAGTGGAAAGTATGTGCAGCAGCGAGAACTCCCATATATTGCTGGTGCGAGTGTAAAATGTTAAAAGTACTTTGGAAGAGCATTTGATGGTTTCTTATTAGTCACGCATCTTATAAGAGCAAGGGGAAGGCCCAGGGTGAGGAGCAGGTGGCAGACTCATTCTGTGAGGAGTGGCTGGAGGGCCTGGGCTGGCTCAGCCTGCACCCAAAGCCTGAGAGAGGCTCAGTCACTGTCCCTCACCTCTGCATGTCTGTCCCAGGGCCTGAGACTGGGAAAGTGAAATCATAGGCAGTTTTCAGCAATCTTCTATTGAAATAAGATGAGATTTTTAGGCTGAACCCCAAAAACCATAGTCAGAAATTTCCCCAAGAACCATTGTGTCCACAGATCGATAGGGCCAGAGCTAGAACCAGCAGGACATCTGTTCTGCAAGATATAAACACCCACTGAGGGCAGCCTGGTTTTCACCCACCTGGCAAGCCGACCTGAACTGCTGGCTCCTTGCCTGCCCCGGAGAAACTGTGAAGCAAGTGTGGACACCAGGAACTAAACCCTTTAAGAAAAACCTGGAAAGCTAAACGTGTCTAAAACTGGTTTGGTTGCAGGGGGAAATGTGGGTGGCTGCAGCCTGAGGAGGACAGGAGATGGATGCAGTGGAAGAGAACTGTGTGAAATCTTCCCCAGCTCTGCCCTGCCTTTCCTCAGCAGAGCCTTGGGGCAGTCTTCACCTGCCTCTTTACTGCAGCAACAGTGGCAGCCTAGGCCACTGGTGCAAATGCAGGGTTAATACTGAAGGAGAGCAAAGGCTTTGCCATTAAGGTGTTGACAAAAGCAGATGATAACAACCAGGTGCCTTTGACCATTTAAAAAGCTCCATCTTGGCCGGATGTGGTGGCTCACGCCTGTAATCCCAGTACTTTGGGAGGCCTAGGCAGACGATTCACCTGAGGTCAGGAGTTCAAGACCAGCCTGGCCAACATGCTAAAACGCTGACTCAAGTAAAAATACAAAAAACTTAGCAAGGTGTGGTGGCATGCGCCTGTAATCCCAGATACTCAGGAGGCTGAAGCGGGAGAATCACTTGAACCCAGGAGGTTGCAGTGAGCCAAGATCGCACCACTACACTCCAGCCTGGGCAACAAGAGTGAAACTCCATCTCAATAAATAAATGCTCCCTCTTTTCCCCTCCAAACTACTGATGACAAGGCCATGAGAGGCCCCCTCTGATGGCGGGTGCTGCTTCCCCAGGGATTTTTTTTTTTTTGAGACAGAGTCTCACTCTGTCACCCAGGCTGGAGTGCAGTGGCCGGATGTCAGCTCACTGCAAGCTCCACCTCCCAGGTTTACGCCATTCTCCTGCCTCAGCCTCCCGAGTAGCTGGGACTACAGGCGCCTGCCACTTTGGCTGGCTAGTTTTTTGTATTTTTTAGTAGAGACGGGGTTTCACCGTGTTAGCCAGGATGGTCTCGATCTCCTGAACTCATGATCCACCCGTCTTGGCCTCCCAAAGTGCTGGGATTACAGGCTTGAGCCACCACGCCCAGCCTCCCCCAGGGATTTTTAAGGTCATACTCTAGCCAGGGAATTTGCCTAGTGGAGTGACAATAAATCTGAGTGAGGAACAGAGGTTCTGGGGTAAAGGGGCTCATTCGTTTACCGTCTCTAACATGGATTGGGACTTGGCTTTTCACTCTTCCCCAAAACACATAAGCAGAGCAGCTGATAAGGAATATCATACATATAAGACGAAAGCTGAAGAGCCAGTTAACAGGTTAGAAGACTATACTGTAGAACTCTCCCAGAATCAGGAAAGGTTAACTATATATATAATATAAAACAAACCTGGGCAACAGAGTGAGACCCTGTCTCTACAAAAAATTTAAAAATTAACCAGGTGTGGTGTTGTGCCTGTGGTCCCAGCTACTCGGGAGGCTGAGGTGGGGGGATTGCTTGAGCCTGGGAGGTCAAGGCTGCGGTGAGCTGTAATCACACCAATGCACTCCAGCCTGGGTAAAAGAGCAAAACCCCCATCTCAAATATATATAATACTGAAAGATGTGGAGAAAAAAATAAAGTACCAAAATCCAGATGATAAGGGTCCTGGAGGGTATAAAAATAAAAGTGTAGAGAAGGAACTATTATTTGAAAAAATAATGGAGATAATATGCCATAATTATGAAAAATGAAAGACTTTAGGTTAAAATTAATTAGAGTGTGAAACAGAAGAGTTAACGAAAAACCTACACATGGACATATTATAGTGAAATTGGAGAAAAAAAAAATCTCTAAAAGATACCAGAGAGAAGCAGACCACCTACAAAGAAACAAGCATCAGGCTGACATCAGATTTTTCATAGCAATGCTAGAAGTGGGAAGAATGTAATATCTTTAAAGAGTTGAAGGCAAAGTACTCTAAACTGTAGGGGTAGGAGTAGAGATACTAAAGAGACATGGCAGTGTGAAAAAGTATTTAGCTTGTTTAGGGGAAAAGTAGGCACTGATAAGCATAAACATCAATAGGAATAACCAGGTATAAAATTGGCCTTAATGGCACCCACCATAAGACCAAAATAGAATACATAACTTTTTGACTGCTCAGGAATACTCTGTTTGTCCAAGGGAAACAAGTGAAGAGGGGAAAAAAAAAGGGTAAAAAAGTAATACCAAAAACAAGTCTCAATGTAAGGTTAGCATAATAAATGTAAATGGGTTAAACTTCCCAATCAAAAAATAGAGGCTTTCGTATACAAAAACTTGTACATGAATGTTCACTGAAGCATTATTCACAATAGCCATAAAAGGGAAACAACTCAAATGTCCATCAGTTGATGAATAGATGAATAAATTATGGTATACCCATAAAGTAGAATGTTATTCAGCGGTAAAAAGAATACAGTTTTGATTCGTGTTACAACATGGGTGAACCTTGAAAATATTATGCTAAGTCAAAGAAAACAGTCACAAAAGATCACATATTATATGATTCCATTTATATGAAATATACAGAATAGGCAAATTTATAAAATCAGAAACTAGAGTAGTAGTTGCCTAGGACTGGAGGGCAGGAGAAACAGGGAGTGATTGTTAATGTATATAGAATTTCTTTTGGCATTATGAAAATATTCTAAAATTAGTTAATGGTGATGGTTGCACAACTTGGTAAATATATTAAAAATCACTGAATTTTACATTTTAAATGGGTGAACTGTGTGGTATGTGAATTATATCTCAATAAAGCTGTTAAAATGTTTAAGGTGTAGGGATTCTCAGATTAGGTTTAAAAATACAAGATCTGACTCTATGTTGTCTACTTGAGACAGTCAAAATAGAAAGACACATAAATATTGAAGATACAGGAGTAGAAATATATACCAGGCAAATATGAACCTAAAAAGCTAGGATAGCAATCCTAATATCTGACAAAATATAATTTAAACCAAAAATATAGAGGATAGAGAAAGATGATATATAGGGATAAGAGAAACAATAGAACAAGAATGAAAATGCACCAGGATGTATGCAGTTTCCAAATACATCAGGATAAAAAACATGTAACCAACTTAAAGTGAATTTTTTTTTTTTTTAAGAGATAGGTTCTTACTATATCACCCAGGCTGGTCTTGAACTCCTGGGCTTAGGTGATCCTCCCAGCTTAGCCTCCTGTGTAGGTAGGACTATAGGCACACACCACTGCACCCAGCTAATGAAGTGAATATTTAAAAATACCATTCCAGAAATTAATAAAGCAGACAAAAAATAAGCAGAGATATCAAATATCTGTATAATGCTATCAATGAGCTTGACTGCATGTATGCAAATCTACCTAAAATATAGAGAACCCACATTCTTTTTTGACGCCTGTGGAACTTTGTAAAAGATATACCATGTATTAGATCATAAAGGAAGCGTTATTCAGTCTAAAGAAATTTACGGCTTATATTCTCCAAGTAGGATGCAAGGAAGTTAGAGACTATAGCAAAAATGTCTTAACACTCTAGGTCTTTGGTTAAAATTGAAATCCTAAAGGAAATTCAGAAATATTTAGAATTGAATGATAGTGAAAATGCTACAATGTCAGAATTTGTGGCACACAGCTAAAACAGTATTTGGAAGAAAATGTAGAGCTTTAAGTACCTTTATTATTATTACATGACTATTTTTTTTTTTTTAGCCAAAATAAGGTTAAAAATAAGAAAGACATGCGGACATTAATGAAATGGTGAAGACGAACAAACCCCAAAACTAGTCCTTTGAATGAATTAATAAGATGGACCCCCAGAAAGATATATAACAGCTTGGGGAAACAAGGGAAATAAAGATCTTTTTAAAAATATTATTATGGGCCGGGCGCGGTGGCTCACGCCTGTAATCCCAGCACTTTGTGGAGGCCGAGACGGGCGGATCACGAGGTCAGGAGATCGACCAATCCTGACTAACACGGTGAAAACCCTGTCTCTACTAAAAAATACAAAAATTAGCCCGGGCGCAGGTGGCGGGCGCCTGTAGTCCCAGCTACTCGGGAGGCTGAGGCAGGAGAATGCGTGAACACCGGAGCGGAGCTTGCAGTGAGTGGAGATCGCGCCACGCACTCCAGCCTGGGCGACAGAGCGAGACTCCGTCTCAAAAAAAAAAAAAAAAAAAAAAAAAAAATATAATATATATATATATATATATAATATATATATAATATATTATATATATATTGTTATGAACAATCAGACAACAGTAAAGGTGAAAACCTAGTTGAAACCCAGGGCAAAGCCTGCCATGTATTCCCAAATGATTTCCCTTCCTTCTGGGCGCACAGCCCGGTTACACTTCCCATTCCATTCTCCCAGGGATTCGTCTGCAGCCGGGCGCCTAAGTTCTGGCTAATGAAATGTGGGTGGCAGGTAAGTTCACCACCTCCAGGCCCAGCCTGTAAAAGCTAACCCCGCAGTGTCCCATGCTGTCGGCAGGGAAGAATGCTGGATATAGAAGTGCCAGTGGAGGACTCTGGGCTCCTAGTGCTCCCATGAAATGGGAGAGTTCTGGCTCTCAGAGCCCCTCCCCAGCCCACAATGAACAATGTCAAGAACGGGAAATAAACTTCATTGTGTTAAGCCACTGATATTTCTGGGTTTGATTGGTATATCAATTACTTCCTTAATGTAAAATTGATACATTTCTTAAAAAAAACACCAGTATAGTTGCAAAAAGAAATCAAAAACTGGAAAAAACCTGGAATTGTAAATAAATTGAAACAGTGGTCAGTCTTATGCATGAGCATGTGCACACACCCACACCCCAAAACCCATGTCCATATGATTTTACAGGTGAGTTTAAAATAGCTCATGTGGCTCACGGCTGTAATCCCAACACTTTGGGAGGCCGAGGCAGGTGGATCACTTGAGCTCAGGAGTTCAAGATCAGCCTGGCCAACATGGTGAAACCCTGTCTCTGCAAAATATACAGAAATTAACTGGGCATGGTAGCCTGTAGTCCCAGCTACTCCAGAGGCTGAGCAGAGAGGATGACTTGAGCCTGGGAGGCAGAGGTTACAGTGAGCTGAGATCATGCCACTGCACTCCAGCCAGGAAGACAGAGCCAGACCCTGTCTCAAAAAAAAAAAAAGAAAGAAAAAAGAAAAAAAAGAAGAAAGTTGTTTATGCGTGTCTTTTATAAGCTCTTCCTAAAAATAGCAAATTTTATTTTATAAAGCTCTTTTTTATGTAAGTTTTGTCAAAGTACAACATAAACATAGAAAAGTAAACAGTGTTTAAGCTCCATCTGAATGAATTTCTCAAGGTAAACATACCCCTATGATATAGTTTGGATATTTGTCCCTGCCTAAATCTCATGTTGAATTGTAGTCCCCAGTGTTGGAGGTGGGGTCTGGTGGAAGGTGTTTGGGTCATGGTGGGGGATCCCTCATAGCTTAGTGTTGTTCTCAAGACAGTGAGTTCTTGTGAGATCTGGTTGTTGTAAAGCGTGGTACCCACCCCCCAACCCACTCTCTCTTGCTCCTGCTTTCGCCATGCAAACTGCCTGGTCCCCCTTCACCTCCCGCCATATGTAAGAGCTTCCTGAGGCCTCCGCAGAAGCTGAGCAGATGCTGGCACCATGCTTGTACAGCCTGTAGAACCGTGAGCCAATTAAACCTCTTTCCTTCATAAATTACCCAGTCTCAGGTGTTTCTTTACAGCAGCGCAAGAACAGACGAACACAGCGCATGACCAGAATCCAGAGCAAATCATCACCTGCCTCCCCCATAGGTTAGTTTTGCCTGTTTTTAAATTTTATTCAAATGGCATCACATACTGCGCACTCTTTTGTGTCTGGGTTCTTATATATTCATTATGTTTATGAAATTCATCTGTGTTGTATGTGATTGAAGTTCATTCAATCGCATTGGTTTATAGAATTTCACTGTACAGTTATACCACAATATGTTTATCCATTCTACTATAGATGGGCAATTGGGTTGTTTCTGAGCCTAGTGTACCTCAAAATCAGATAAGGTCAATACAAAGAAGAGAAGATGAAAATCTCATTGCTTATTTCACTGATGAATGTAGGTACAAACATTCTAAAAAAAGATTAGCTAACTGAATCCGATGGTATATTTTTTAAAATAATACATTATGTCAGGTAAGGTTTATCCTAGCAATGCAAAGACAGTTCAACATCAGAAAATAAATCAATATAATTTGCCATATTCATAGATAAATAAGAAAAATCAAATTCTATCTCGACTGGTGAACAAAATTTATTAAAGTCTAGCAAGCTGGAAATAGAAGGTCACTTTCTTAACCTAGTGAAGTTTATATAAGAAAACCCACAACAAATATTTTCTTAATGGAGACACTATTTTATTTTATTATTTTATTATTTTTATTTTTATTTATTTATTTTTTGAGACAGTTTCACTCTTGTTGCCCAGGCTGGAGTGCAGTTGGCACATTCTCGGTTCACTGCAACCTCTGCCTCGTGGGTTCAAGCGATTCTCCTGCCCCAGCCTCCCAATTAGTTGGGATTACGGGCGCTTGCCACCACGCTTGACTAATTGTTGTATTTTTAGTAGAGACGAGGTTTCACCATGTTCGCCAGACTGGTCTCGAACTCCTCACCTCAGGTGATCTGCACGCCTCGGCCTCCCAAAGTGCTAGGATTAAGGCATGAGCCACTGCGCCCAGCAATGGAGACACTTTAAATGTTTTAATCTTCCCTGTAAAAAGACAAGGATACTACTTCAACACCACTGTCCAAAATATATTAGAACTCTTCAACATTCTACAGAAAGAAATTGAAACAGGTACAAGGATGTAAGAGCAAAAGATAAAATTGTCAGTATTTGAAGATAATTTAATCATCTACCTAGAAAAACCAACAGAATCAATAGTCAAACTATTAGAACTAACACGGATTCAGCAAGATGCCAGATGCAAGTGCAACCTATAAGGCTGGTTTCTCACAGTGAAAAGCAGCAGACCAGGTTGCAGGCACAGTGACACAGGGTCTTAAAACACACAGACGATGGATAAAAAACAGTGGCATTAGGTGCCAGGAATGGACTGATGCAGGAAAAAGACAGAGCATGCCTGAGAGGATGGGGCCCCTTTGCAGAGGGCCTGGAATGTCTTCCTAGGCCACAAAGATCCAGAATAGATCCGTGGCTGCAGGTTGCTGAAACCCCCAGCACCCCTCACCCAGAACCCTCAAATATTTACCCCTTCAATAAATATTAATAACACCTGTTTCTCCCTGCACTGCCCCCCACCCTGGCCTTGAGGCTATGAGCAAGCAACTTTGGTCTCTGGACTGCCACTTCCTTATCTATAAAATGGGATGATCCCAATAAGCAACTTCCCAGGGATATTGGGTGGGTTAAATATGATAATACAGAGAAAGGATTTAGCTCATGCTCAGTAAACATAAGTGAGAATAACCATTAATAAAATGATTGGCCGGGCGCGGTGGCTCAAGCCTGTAATCCCACCACTTTAGGAGGCCGAGACGGGCGGATCACGAGGTCAAGAGATCGAGACCATCCTGGCTAACACAGTGAAACCCCGTCTCTACTAAAAAATACAAAAAACTAGCTGGGCGAGGTGGCAGGCGCCTGTAGTCCCAGCTACTCGGGAGGCTGAGGCAGGAGAATGGCGTAAACCCGGGAGGCGGAGCTTGCAATGAGCTGAGATCCGGTCACTGCACTCCAGCCTAGGTGACAGAGCGAGACTCCATCTCAAAAAAAATAAAATAAAATAAAAGATAAAATGATTAAGGAGCTCCCCCTGCCTTCCATAATGCCAGCCTCCACTCCAGCAGGGCCCATCCTGCTGTAGGCTGCTTCCAGTCCGCAGCTCCCTCAAGGGTTAAGGAGCTTGGCTGCCTGCCAAGGAGCAGGAGCAGGAATAAAGCATCAGCCCCAGCAGCAGCCTCTCCCTATCTGTGAGCAATCTCCTCTGGGCCCCAGCTTAGGCCTTGGGAAATGAAAGCCCATCCAGCTCTTGCCAGCTGCATCATAATGACTTTCCCCTTCCAGGAAGGAGATTGGGTGGGCCCGGGCCCTCGCCTCCTGCCTCTTTCTCCCTTCCCCAGGTCTAGGGACTGCTGGGGACCCGTGAGCTGCCCCAAGGCTGTCAGCTCCCATGTGAGAAAGACAGTGGATCGTTCCGGCTGCTGGCCCTGTGGGGTTGGAGGCAAGGACAACAGGGAGGGGTCCTGGCTCTGGGAGGTGGGGAGCAGGAGGTGGGAGGTGCCCAGTTGGTATGCCCTTGGTATTCTGCATCTCAGCGTATCCTGCCCTGGGTATGGACAGGATGTTTCCAACTGCAGCCTGTGACCCAGTAGTGAATTGCAAAATCCATGGAGTGGGTTGCAATGCGCATTTTGAAAGAAACAGCTGGAATAGAAAATATGCCTTGCATATAATAAAGCACAGGCTTTATTTCAGTCACCCATGAGTACAGTGGTTAAAAACGCAAGCCCCAGGCCGGGTGCGGTGGCTTGCGCCTGTAATCCCAGCTACTTGGGAGGCTGAGGTGGGAGAATCACTTGAACCTGGGAGGCGGAGGTTGCAATGAGCCAAGATCACGCCACTGCACTCCAGCCTGCAACACGGAGGAGACTGCCTCAAAAATGCAAAACAAAAAATGCAAGCCCTGGAGAGCCCACCTGCCCAGCACATGACCCCAGGCGTGTTGTTTAACTCTCCAGGCCTCAGTTTCCTCGTCTGTCCATGGGGGGAAAGTAGCATGACATGGGTTATTGTGAGAAGTGAAGGAGTGGTTCAGGAGTGGAGTTCAGGGAACATGGAAACACTGGGAGTGGGTTCTTTCTTTTGTCTTCACTGTGCAAAATGTATTTCTTCCTCAAGAAAGTAGTCAGGAAAGCTTGAAAGCCACTGGATTTGAGGATTGGGTATGGAACTGGCTTATGGCAAGAATTCAGGGTACAGCCTTGGGCAGGGAGGTTGCTCTTAGCAAATTAAAAGGGAGGGGCCTGAGCGGAAACGGAAAAGTGAGAGTTCCCAGAGGCTGATCTGCCTGTGCACAGCTCTCTGCAGTACACACCACCCGCTGGCTTTCCTCGCTCCTCACACAAGTATCTTCACAGGAATCCTTATCGTTGCTGGTCATTCGGTCAGCTGTGTTTTAATGAGCAGCTACTACACACCAGGCCTTGGCCGTTTGATGGTGAAATGGAAGGCAGAGCCTACCCCTCCCTGATTGTGCGGGTGAGGAATCATCACGCTTGTCTTCCACCTACATGGGGCAGGCACTGAGCTGACCTGCTTTGCCTTATGTGATGTGCACCTCGGTGCCTCCCACACCCAGCAGTCCATTTTCAAATGGGAAGCAGAAGCTGGGAGTGGGGAGAGGCCTCGTCCGTGACCTCACAGCCTGTCCATGGTAGAGCAGGATCTGATCCGGGACTCCATGCCCCACAGCTGCCTGGCAGCCCTTAGCAATCCTCACTGGGCCGGTGAACCCTGGCTGCTCTCTGTTCAGCCAAAATATACATGAGCCCACCTTCCTCCCTCTACTCTCCACGCCACCCCGCAGCCTTCCCTCTCCATGGTGGTGTCCTTCTTTCTGTCCTTCAGGCATGCCGAGATCCACCCCAACCTCAGGGCCTTGGCATGGCCACTCCCACTGCCTGGAAGGCTTGTTTGCTGGATCTCCACATGGTCAGCAACTTACCATCAGTCAGTCTTGGCTCCTCAGAGGGGCCCCTGCCCTCCCTGCTAGTGTTGTCCATTTCCATCCCCCAGACTCCTGCCAGCAGGTCACCTATTTTATTTCCCTCTTGGGGCCTATTGCTACCTGGTTTTGTTCAGTTGTGCACTGTCAGTCTCTCTGATGCAAATGCAAGCTTTCAAGTTCTAGTCCTGCCCTACAAAGCAGAGCAATCTTGGATAAGTCACTTTCTCTCTGTCAGCCCCAGTTTCCTCATCTGTATCATATGGACACTAACATCTATCTTTCAGCATATTGGCGAGGATGCAATGTGACTATGACACAGTGCCCAGCACACAGTAGGTGTGTATCACACAGAAGGTGGTTTAATAAAAGTGGACATGACAAACACCCCAATTAAGAAATGCATAAATCCACTGAATAGACATTTCTCCAAAGATATGTAAATGCCCAATAAATATATGAGAAGACATTTGATATCATTAGCCGTCAGGGAAATACCAGTCAAAACCACAATGCAACACCGCTTCATACCCACTAGGATGGCTATCACCAAAAGACACCAAAAGACAAACAACAACCAGTGTTGGTGAGGATGTGGGGAAACTGGAACCCTCATCCATTGTTGGAGGGAATGACAATGGGGCACCCACTTTGGAAACCAGCCTGGCAGTTCCTCAAGCAGTTATACATAGAGATACCAGAGGAATTGCTGAATTCCACTCAACAGAAGTGAAAACATATCCACACAAAACCTTGTACACTAATGGCTAAGCAAATTTTGGTAAATCTATATCAGGGGAATATTACTCTCCAGCAAACAGGAATGAAGTACTGATACATACTATAACATGGATGAACCTGGAAAACATTTTGTTAACTGGAAGAAGACAATCTTGAAAGGCCATTTGTTGAGTGTTTCCATTTGTTGTTGTGGTGGTGGTGGTTGTTTGTTTTTGTTTTTGTTTTTTGAGACAGTCTAGATCTGTCACCCAGGCTGGAGTGTGGTGGTACAATCCCGGCTCACTGCAACCTCCACCTCCTGGGTTCAAGCAATTCTCCTGCCTTAGCTTCCTGAGCAGCTGGGACTACAGGTGCACACCACCAGCTAATTTTTTGTATTTTCATTAGAGACAGAGTTTCACCATATTAACGCCTGACCTCAGGTGATCCCCCAGCCTGGGCCTCCTAAGGTGCTGGGATTACAGGAGTGAACCATTGTGCCTGGCCTTGAGTATTCCATTTGTATGAAATGGCCAGAATAGGCAAATCTATAGAGACAATCTAGATGAGTGGCTGAATGGTCAGTGGAGAAGGGGTGGAGCGTGACTGCCAGAGCGTGTGGGGTTTCTTTTTGGGGTAATGAAAATGTTCTGAAATTGACTGTGGTGATTCACAGAACTGTACATTATCTGTGACCACTGAATTGTACACTTTAAATGGGTGACTTGTGTGCTGTGTTGAAAACAACCCTATGGGGTCAATTCTCTTACCATTTTACAGATAATTCAGTTGAAGCATAGAGAGAAGATCACACAGCTAGGCAGGGGCAGGGTGAGGACTGGAACCCAGGTTGTTCAGCTCCAGAGTACACATTCTTAACTGCTTGCACATCTGTCACCTAGAAACATGTTGGAATTCCTGGAATACCTGCTCTTGTCATCTCTAACAAGCCAGTAATAATAGCTACTATGTATTTAGTAGACAGACACGTGCCTCGTCAGGCACTGGGCACAGTTCTTCCCCTGAAATTAGCCAATTTAATCACTCCCATTTTTCAGATGAGGAAATTGGCTTGGGAAAGCCCAGGAAGTTGTCAGAGGCCCCCCATTGAGCGAGCAGCTGAGCTTAGCTGTCAACTCTCCCATCTGGCAGGCGAACCTTCACCCTCTCTCCTCCTTCTAGCTGCCTCCTGGAAAGGGTCGTGGAGTTTCCTTTACAAACGCAGAAAAGAAACAGAGGCTCCAAGCAGGCAAGTGCCTGGCCAAGGTGAGGCAGTCCCGTAGGCCTCAGCTTCCCCACTAGTGAGATAAAGGTGGCAGTGGATTCCTAGTTCCTTCTTCCGCTTTCCAAGATTTAGTGGTTCTTTACGTGGCGGGTTAATCTTGCCATTCTAAATGTTTTCCCCTGGGAAACAAGAAAATAAAAGCTTGCCATGGTTCTCGGTCTGTGGGTGTCATGGGAATGGCCAGTTAGGATACTGAAGCAAGAGGCAACTGGCCACAGGGCAGAATGATATGGAGGCAGCTCCAGCCAGCGGGCAAAGCCCCTAGGTAAACTCTCAGAGCAGATGGGCTGACAGGCTTTTCTAGGTAAGGGAAGGAGAACGGAAGGGGAAGCATTCTGAGCATCTTTGGTCCAGCCCATACTCAACATCCACTAGCACTGAGACCCAAAGCAGGCACATTTACAGCCACCGCCCTCCTTAATCCCTGTAATGTGTGCTAGTAGCTCTCCCTTTCACAGATGGGGAAAGTGAGGCCAGGGAACCCAAAGCCAGAGACAACTGAGCAGGTTGCCTGGGACCGTGTCCTAGATGTGGCCAGGGAGGTGGTGAGATGGGCTGGGCTGGGCTGAGGTGGGGGCAGATAGAGCCTGCAGAGGCTTCTTCCAGGGGGCATCACTGCTCTCTGGAAGTGGCGGCAGGGGTGGTATTGGCCTATCTGCAATGAGGGGGCAGGGGCTCTTTCCTGGCCTTCATCTCTTCCCACCTCTGCAGACTCCCGTAGCCTGGCTGTGGCCACAGCAGTGGCAGCTAGCTTCTCCTTTGAAAGGAGTGATGCTCCCAGCATCTGCAGGCCAGTCTCGGGGAAGGCTCAGATTGGCTACTCCTCAAACCAGTCACTGTTGCCCCGGGAACAGAGAACTGTGATTGACCAGGCTGGGTGACATGCCTACCACATGTAGGGCATCAGAGTTTGTTACCAAGAGAAGCCCAATGGGAAAGCTTACTGGGCAACCAAAAACAATAGCTGCCACCATCCGTTCCCTGTGCTGTGTGTCCTGGATGGTGTCATGCCTCCTCTGGGTCTGTTTCCTTATCTGGAAAAACTGGGTTAAAGGCAAAAGAAGGGGAGGAGTCTCTGATGACTCCTCCCCCTCCTTAAGCCTGCAGGTTCTATAAATGTGCCACACTTTGAGGGTGACTTTGCCCCATCAGAGGTCCCCTCCTTGTGGTGCCTTTGGTCTCCACATTAATGAGCCGGCACTAAGGGCTGTCCACACATACTGTCATTCCAGCCCGACATGAGCTCCAAGTGGAAGGGACTCTCATTCTCCCCATTTTAAAAATAAAACTAGACTTTATTTTTGGGAGTGGTTTTAGATTCACAGCAAAATTGAGCATAAGGTACAGAGAGTTCCCAGGTACCCCTGGCACCACCCCCAACATAGCCTCCCCCACTGTCAGCCTCCCCACTAGAGTGGTACATTTGTTAACAATCAATGGATCTACACTGACACATGATTACCACCCAAAGACCATAGTCTACAAAAAGGCTCACTTTTGCTGTTGCACATTCTAGGGGTTTGGACAAATGTATGACATGTCCACCACTATAGCATCACACAGAATAGCGTGTGGGGAGCACTGGAAGGACTTTGGGTTTTTCCCCAATTGAGGTGGGAGCTGTGGAGGGGGCTGAACAGAAGAGGGACCTCCTGTTTTCAGCAGAGTCCTTCTGACTGCCAGAAAGAACTGTCTGTCTGGGGGCAAGATGGAGGCAGGGAGAGTGTGGACATGTCTTGAAGATCAAGGCAATAGGGTGTCCTAACAGATCAGATTTGGGGCAAGAGAGAGAGAGGAGGCAGGAATGACGTCAGTGTTTTGGAAAGATGGGGCTGCTTCTCCTGAGTGGGAGAGGCTGTGAAGGAGCAGGCTCAGGAGGAGGACTGGGGACTGGGCTCTTTGTGCTCATTAGAGCTGCCCACTTGGCATGGCCTGGTGGAGAGGGCTGGTGCCACCTTCTGCAGGACCCCATCCAACCCGCACCTTTGCAGATGCAAGAGGCAGAGCCAGGACCTCGGGGCTCAGGGAGGAGACTGCTGGGGAACGGGAACATCCTGGAGGGGCTGTACGCTGTAAAGGAGGTAAAAAAAAATGACGCACACCCCTGAGAGCTGGGCTGTGGCCCACATCCTAGGATGCCCCAGCCTGAGATCCAGGACTCTTCTGCAGGCTGGCCTGGGGCATATGGAGACAGTCAGGAGGAGACTCTCAAGGGATGGCAGGAATGCTCACCTCATTAGTATTTTCTTTTGTTCGTTTGTTTGTTTGTGACAGTCGTTTTCTGTCACCCAGGCTGGAGTATGATGGCACGATCTTGGCTCAATGTAGCTTCTGCCTCACAGGTTCAAGCGATTCTCGTGCCTCAGCCTCCCGAGTAACTGCGATTACAGGCATGTGCCACCATGCCCAGATACTTGTTTTATTTTTACTAGAGACGGGGTTTCACCATGTTGTTCAGGCTGGTTTCTAACGCCTGATCTCAAGTGATCCTCCTGCCTCAGCCTCCCAATGTGCTGGAATTATAGGCATTTACCACTGCACCCGGCCTCACCTTGTTAGTATTTTCAAGCATAAACTGCTTTACTTTAGGTGGAAGCACAAAGGAACAGAGTGAGAAAGATATTCCTTCCCATTCTGTTCCCATCCTCCCACGTCATCAAGGAATCTCAGGTGGCTGCCACACCGACTTTAACAGCTCTTTGATGCTTGCCAATTTCCCTTTTCGGTTTCCTGTTTTTGTATTTTTTGTTTGTCTGTTTTTGAGACAGGGTCTTGCTCTCGCGTTCAGGCTGGAGTGCAGTGGCACAATCATAGCTCGATGCAGCCTCAAGCTCCCAGGCTCAAGCCATCCTCCCACCTCAGCCTCCCCAGTAGCTGAAACCACCAGTGTGCCACCACGCCCAGATAACTTTCTTTTTTTTGGTAGAGACAGGGCAGGGTCTCACCATGTTGGCCAGACTGGTCCATTTTCCCCTTTTAACTAAGGCAGAGCAGGTCTCAAGCTCACAGCCTCGGTAGGCAATAGTATGTGGCTAGAATTAATAATGTAGCTTTATGCCCTGTCTGTCCATTTTACAGTGACCTTATATTTATGGCAAAGAAGGTCAGTAATTGGAAGTTTCCTTTTTAAATACACCTAAGTTGAAAATGTGGATGGATTTAGTGAAAGATATTCAACAAATAAGATGTGGCAAACATCCTTAAGATGATGTACATGTGGGAAATGGCGTGTGGGAAATGGCCCTGAATAAACACGTTTCCAGGGGTGCTGAGGTTTGGCGGGTCTGCTCCTTTCATTTCAGGGTGCTTGCTGTGTCTGTTCCCACTCTCTGTGATATTTCACTCCCCTCTCCCTTGTCCTCTGGGATGTGGGAACGAGTCGGGGATCCAACCTTTGTTCCCTCCTTAGCCAGGTTCTAAGGACTCTTTTTTTTTACCGCTTGTGGTCAGTGCTTCTAACACCTCCAGTCCACTGGGGGGCGTCTCTGCACTGGCCACACCCGTCCCGTTTGCAGGGTCTGGATACACTCACTACCTTCTCACCTTGCACCCGGGTACTCGGGCTTAGGAACAGCAGCAAGTTGTGTCCTCTGTCGCCTGGGACTTGCCATGGCCCGGCCCCCAGCTCTGTGCACCATGTCTTCTGTCCCTCTCAGCAGCCCTGGAATGTGAGGAAACAGATGACGAGACTGGCTGAGGTCACCTGGCAAACCGGTGGCTGACCCAGGATGGTAGGATGACAGGGATGCCGGGTGGGCTGAGCTCCCATGCTCCATGCCAGTGCCTGGGAAGGCGTGGGCTGGAGGAGCAGGGGATGAATGGAGGGAAGGGGGCCTCGGGGCTGTGCCCCTTCCCAAACGTGTGACTCAACCATGTGTCCAGTGGCTGTCCCTGCCACAGGTCCAGCCTATTAGAGAGCAAGCCAGGTCCCCAGACCTGGGGGATTTACTCCTCCTTCCCAGGGGAAGGCTTAAATTTGACCACAGAAAAGGCAATGTGTAACACAAAAAGCCGCCATTTCTGACTTATGAAGAGGGAAAGCCCTCCTTGGAGTCCTTCAATAATAATGATAATTCTAGGCCGGGCGCCGTGACTCAAGCCTGTAATCCCAGCACTTTGGGAGGCCGAGACAGGCAGATCACGAGGTCAGGAGATCGAGACCATCCTGGCTAACACGGCGAAACCCCATCTCTGCTAAAAAAAAAAAAATACAAAAACTAGCCGGGCGAGGTGGCAGGCGCCTGTAGTCCCAGCTACTCCGGAGGCTGAGGCGGGAGAATGGCGTAAACCCGGGAGGCGGAGCTTGCAGTGAGCTGAGATCCGGCCACTGCACTCCAGCCTGGGTGACAGAGCGAGACTCCGTCTCAAAAAAAAAAAAATAATGATAATTCTAAATCCTGTTTACTCGGTGCCAGACACTGTTCTCAACACTTTAAAGGGCCGGGCGCAGTGAGTGGCTCATGCCTGTAATCCCAGAACTTCAGGAGGCTGAGGTGGGTGGATCACCTGAGGTCAGGAGTTTGAGACCAGCCTGACCAACATGGAGAAACCCCGTCTCTACTAAAAATACAAAAATTAGCCTGATGTGGTGGCGCACGCCTGTAATCCCAGCTACTTGGGAGGCTGAGGCAGGAGAATCACTTGAACCTGGGAGGCGGAGGTTGCAGTGAGCTGAGGTCATGCCACTGAACTCCAGCCTGGGTGACAGAGCGAGACTCTGTCTCAAAATACATATATATATATATAAACACTTTATAAGTATTAACTTGCTTACACCTCATAACAGCCCTAAGATGTAAGTGCTTCTTATTATTCCCATTTTGAAGATGGGGACATTGAGGCAGAGAGAAGCAAAAGGCTTCTGGAAAGTCACACAGCAAGTCAGTGGCAAAGCTAGAAGTCAAGCCCAGAGGATTTCACTCCACACTGTGACTTGTCAAAAGTCACAGGCTAGGCCAATGTGGGCAGAGGGGCAAGGCTCAGAACCTCTGAGATGGCTGGTGCAGAAGAGCCAGCCCCTCCTTGCTGGCCCTGGGCAGCCACAAATGCAAGAACTGGGAAGGGCCCTCTTGGCACCTGACCCTCACCTGGCACTGTCAGCCCTTGACTACTTCCCCGGTGGGGAGGCATGCCACCTGTGTCTGTACCCTCCAGCGACCAGGAGCTCAGCTATTCCCCTGGA
This sequence comes from Rhinopithecus bieti, assembly GCF_001698545.2. NCBI lineage: Eukaryota > Metazoa > Chordata > Mammalia > Primates > Cercopithecidae > Rhinopithecus > Rhinopithecus bieti. The sequence goes on along the minus strand of NW_016819747.1, from coordinate 453,966 downwards.
TGCCTGTGCTCTCCCTGCTCTGCCCTGCCTGAGTAGAATCTCCTCCTGCCCTTTGAATCCACCCTGCAGTGGGATCCGGCGCCACCCTGTGGACCTCCAGACCTGCCTGTTCCCCAGGTCTGGGACAGCACCTGTGAGTCCTTAAGTCTTCTTGGCTGTATCCTCTCTGACCTCTACAGATCTAGTAACTTTTCTGAAGTCCAAATTCTGTGGCTGTGGCCCAAGAGGCTCTAAGGGCAGTTTGAGGAATTAAAATGACGACAGCTCTGCAGCCACCTGTGTCTGTGTGTCGGGGCTGGCAGGGAAGAGGTGGCTTCAGGGCTCTACTTCCATCCAGCCTCCACACCTTTGCCCCTCTGGTGAAGGCAGCCTAGCGCACTGTTTCCGGGGTCTGGCCTTTTTAAATTTAGCTTCGGGAAAAAGCAGTTTGTGCAGGTCTGGAACTCGGAGACAATCAGCAACAGGAAAAAGTCATCCGAGGGGAGCTTTCAGTGAATTATGGAGGCATTGTTCCTGCGCCCAAGGAGCCAGGGCTGCTGGTCCAAACCTCCCTGACCCAGCCCAGGCCTTTGGGGCAAAACATTGCCTGGAGCTGCGTCAGGACAACACAATGTGGGCCTCTGAAGGCCAAAAAAAAAAAAAAGAAAAAAAAAGCCAGAGAAGAAAAATACTGGAAATTCCCTGCATCCCAGCAATGGAAGAGCCTTCCTTGAAAATCAACAGCAAGGGAAAGGTTGCTGCCCGCCCAGGCGGGGCCTCAGGGAGCAGGAGGAAGTCGCAAGCGATATTTTGAGATATTTTCAGTCTGGTGTGATGCCGGTTGATTTTCCAAAACACAAGGGCCTCATGCTGGGAGGAGAGTTGAGGCTGGACTGAAGCTGACCAAGGGTGGGGCCGGGGTGCAGGATGGGCCAGGACAAGAACATAAACAGAAGCTGACCCAGTTGGAGAGCTCTGGTGCTCCAGATGGCTGACTCACAGGCCCCTCGCCACCCTGGGAGGCCCAGGGGGGTCTCCTGTTGACCCAAAGGTTCTTCCGGACCTCACCTAGGTAGGAAAACTGCAGATGAATGCTGGGATCCCCCTGCACAGAATGCCTGCTAAGTGGCCAGGCAGATTCTGCTTGCTTGCCTCTCCTGACAGGGCACTCACTACCTATTCAGCAGCTCATCCCATTTCTGCACAGCTCTGAGTGGGAGAAACAATAACAATGTTTGTGGAAGGGACACAGCCGTGAACAAAACAAAAACTCCTGTCCTCATGGAGCTGACACTTTAGTAAGGGGACACAGTACACAAAATTAATAAAATTTATGGTATGTTAGAAATTGCAAACACGGTGAGGGAGAAGATAAAACAAGAAAAGGGGTAGGAGGCACTTGGGATGCAATTCTGGAAATAGGTGGTTAAGGAAAAAGTTCCTCCTCACTCTCAGCTGGGACCCACCTCCCTGGGATGTCTCGTGGATCCCACTCTGCCCTCTGGGCACAGAGGTTCATCTGCTCCCCCTAGGCAGGCATAGTCTTGCTGTGTTCCAAACTGAGCAGGGCCAACTCGTCACAGGAAGGGAGCTCCAGCCCTCTCATCCTTCTCTAGGGCCCCAGAGTGAGCCCCTTTCACAGAGGTGGGAAGGACATTGTAAACCCTCTATCTCCATGAAGGCATGCTAAGGTCCCTTTTCAGCTGTTTTAGCAGCTGCATCCAACTGTTACCTCCCACTGAACTCATCAACCTCTGATGTCATGAATGGTCAGCACATCCTGCCTCCTCCATCCAAGGATAGCATGAGCTTGCAGACCCAACAATAAGAATTTGCATTGATTCCTATTGTTTCATCTTGCAGCATTTCATCCATGCAGAATTGCAGCTTGTAGAGATCTTTTTGCAGCTTGCAAAGATCTTTTTGGCGTAGAGGTGGACCACACATGAGATAGACAAAGGATTAATATTCTCAACATACAAAGAGTACCTAAAAATTGATAAGAAAAGTGCAAAACAAAAATAAAGAAAGACACATGGACAAAGAGTATGATCAGGCAATTCACAGATGCAGAAATGCAAATGGCCAATAAACACATGAAAAAGCCAAACCTCTCAGGCAGTCATAGAAATGCAAATTAAAAGAATAACGATATGCCAAATGCCATTTTTCTCCCATCAGATTGGGGAAAATATTAAATATTGATGACATCCAGTGCCAGCCAGGCGGGGCAGTGGAGCAGTTTTGACGTGGCTGGTGGGAGTGTGAGCTGCCACAATCTTTTGGGACACTAATCTGTATTCGAGTTTAAAATGTATATGCCCTTTGATCCAGCAGTTCCACTTTGGAGAATTTATCATGCAAAATCATACAGACACATAAGGTGATATGTACAAGGATGTTTGTTGCAAAAACAAAAGAATGTACTAAATGTTGATCGTTAAGGCAATGATTGAATGAATTATGGGACATTTGTTCTATGAAATGTTAAGCAGCTGATAAAAATAATTAGATCTGCGTGTATGTTGTGTGTGTGTGTACATATGTATGGACCTGAAATTGCGCTTATGATATATTATACAAAAAACAAGATGCAAAGTCAGGTATATGGTATGATCCTATTTTTGCAAACATGTTTGAAAGAGCAAAGAGTAAACTGGAAAAAAATATTCACTAAACTGCTAACATCGGTTATCCCAGAGGAAGAGAATCACCAGCAGCAAGATTAGTAAATTTTTTTTGATGTCATATCTTGTTTGGCTTTTGCAATAAGTTTTTATAGCTCTAATAACTTCGGTAACAAATACTCTTTCTTAAAAGTTATTTTTAAACAGTTCTTATGGAGTCTGCCCATCATATCTTTATTATGAGCAAAGGCAGGAGTCAGCCCAAGGACTGGGACAGAAAAGTTGTCCTCTCATTGCTGAGCTGGGGGCGCAGCTTACCATGAACCTCCCACTCCTGGGCTTTCCAAGAGATATTCAAGTGCCCACCCCACTTCTCACCTTCATGCTAGCAGGAACTCCATTGTTCACTGAACCTCGTGGGTTTTCCCTGCCTCTATTTCCCATATCTTCCTCTTCTGTGCCTCATCCTACCTTCCCTGTTCTGTGAATAGTACTGCTTCCAGAAACTGCAGAAGGGACTGGGCTGGATTCCCTAATCTTAGTCAAAGATTTGGAGGTGCAGAGTCTAGGCCCAGGGCAACAAACAGTTTCCTTCTTGCATGCCAGCTCTGAACAGTGGTAAAGGAGGCCAGGAGTGCTAAGCTGAAAGGGTTTCTAGGCTCCACCAGCAAGAGTTCTGGGATTGATTAGCAATATCTGCACTTGGCTAGGGACTGGTGAACAGGAACACCAAAGTTACTGCCTGGACACGCTCCATCTCGGCAGGTGATTCCCAGACTGGAATAAGCAGAGGAATCACCGGGGATCTTAGTAACATGCAGATTCTGGTCCAGCTGGGTTGAGATTCTGTAGTTCTGGTCTGATAAGCCCTAAGGTGACATGGATGCTGCTGGTCTCAGGACCACCCTTTGAGGAACAAGGGGCCAAGATCTTTGCAATCTCCATTCATAGCCACCTCCTCCTCTCCCTCAACTCTTCAAACATTTGCAAACCCTTCCCAAATGTCCAGCACTTCTTATATCTGTCACATAGTTTGATTCTTGGAACAGCCCCAGTTATTATCTCTGACAGATGAGGAACTGGAAGGGAAAGAACTTGCCCAAGCTCCCCAAGCCAGCTGACAGGGGCGGATTGATCGCCAACCTCCCCCGCCTCCCCTTCTCCTCTCCTGGAGCCAAAAACCAGCCAGAAGGACCCTGCTGCCACCCGAAAGCACCATGTTCACTGCCATAAATAAGGCCTCTGCTAAGCCAGCTCCCTCCTCCTTTCTCAGCAACATCTCACAGCAGGCTGGGATGAGAGAAGCCAAGGAGGGATGGGAGGCTCAGCCGACACCGTGAGTTATGGGCTCAGCGAAGCCCATTAGTCACTAAAGCAAGAGAAGTTAACTCGAGCTTATTAACTCTAAACGTTTATTATTCACATTGATCATGGCAGCAGACAGCACTCACCCCACCCCCTCCCCCACAGTGCTGCCCCGCATGTTCAGATCGCAGGATGGTGATGTGGGCTGAAGAGGCTCCCTGTGCTCCAGAAGCCCCAGGAAATGCAAGCAGGGCACACACAGGCCCCAAGGGGCTCTCACTGAGCCAGGGGCCGGGGAGCCATCAGTGGCACAATCAGACACCATCTCCATCATCATGGGTTGACCAGGAAGCTAGTAGGCAGGCCGCCTGGGGGATGGGAGCCTGCCTCCGGGTCTGCTTGATGTTTAGCAGCAGACAACCTTGCCTATAAGTTGCATGACTTTGCCGAGTCTCAATTTTGTCATCTATAAACCAGGGACAAATTCATTCATCCGACAAATATTTATTGAGCACCCACTAAATGCCAGGCACCTTCTAGGCCCGAAGGTACAATAAAGAACAAGAAAGCTCTCTGCCCTCATGGAGTTTATACTCTGGAGTTGGTGACAGACAAAGCAACTGAAGAAATGAACAAGCAGAATAATTTCAGGTAGTAGTAAGTGCGGTGGAGAAAACAATCCCAAGGCACACGCAGGAGAGTGGCTTGGGGCACTGGGAGGATGTCCACAGGGCCCCAGGGACGGCCTCTCAGGAGGTGCGTCTGAGCAGACGTCTGAGGATGGGAGAGAGTCAGCCGTGGAAAGATCTGGGCAAAGGGGAATACAGCAGAGGCAGCAGATGGGTAAGGGCAAGGCTGTGGGTCAGGCAAAGTGTGGTGTGTGTGATGACCAGAGAGGTGCCAGGGTGGCTGTGAGGGCCATGAGGGGAGAGTGGAATGTGAAGAGGAAGGACGGTGATGGGACCACTGAGGACTGAATCTGATTCTCAGTGCAGTGGGAGCCTCCGAGGGGTTTTAGGTTAAAAAGGCTGTGAGGGATAAAATCCCACCAAACTCCCTTAGCAGCTGTGAGGAAGTGCAGTGGACACTGGAGGCCCTGCCTGGCTCTGCATGACCAGGTTGGGGCTAGTGACCTTGGCTGCCAATGGCTGACAGTTGCCCCTTTCTCCTGAACATTGCCCTTAGTGGCCAGCAGGCACACCTCTAGAACTGTGCCCCCCTTCTCCAGGGTGAGTCACCCCCTCAAGGTGGGACTCACTCTGTGGTGCCCTGTGTCCTCTAGAGGCCCTGGAAGTCAGGCTGAGGCCAGTGTCCAGTGAGGACACAGCCTTGTGTGGTGTTTTCGTTGCCTGCCTGCATCCCTCACTCCCTGCTGAGAACATTTCTTCAGGCTCTCCTTCTAGGGAACCTGGCGTAAAACACGAGAATGAGACCAAATGGTGGCTCTAAAGGCTGAACCCAACACTTGCCACACAGTTTGCCTAGAATGTTCCTGATTTTAGCACTGAAAGTCCTGCATCCCAGGAAAACCCTCAGTCTCAGGCAAACCGGAATGACTGAGCCGTGGTAACTGCTTCATAAGTAAGACTCATTCACTCATTCATCGGCTATCTTCTGGGCATCTCCTTGTGCCAGGTTCTGTCGGTGGAGCCGTGACAGGGGCCCATCCTTATGGAGCTCATAGTCCCACTGCAGCAGGCAGTCACTGTCCTAAGATGATCACTCAGGCCTACAGATCAGGAGAGCCAACGCAGGGTGGTGAGGTGGGGGCTGCCCTTGAAGGAGGGAAGGAGCTGCCCAATGAATGGGGTGGGGACATTCTGGGCTGAGCACCCACCCTGGTGAGCTGATGACCAGGAGAGCCCTGAGCTTTGGATCTACAGATGCAGAGAGAGATTGTGAGAAGGTTCAGGGTGCCCACTGGTCATGCCCTTAGCTTCTCCAGGCCTCAGTTTCCCCATCTGTGAAAGTCTCTCCAGCTCCAGCAGGAAGCCTAGATTATCCACAAAGCAAAGAGCTCTTTGGGAGGAGCCCTCTGTAGTCACAAAGGTTCCTGGGTGACCATCAAGCTGGTTAAGACCTCAGGGAACCTCCTCTGGACCAGTAGACACTATACTGTTTCCTGAAGCCCCAGGATGATCCAGACAAATAGGTCTATTATTTCCATTTTAGAGACAAGGAACCTGAGGCTTAAAGAGAAGTAATGAGTCATCCAAAGTCACGTAGCCAGTGAGTGGTGGGGGTGTGGGGGTTCCCAGGGCTCTCAGACGCACAGCCACTGAGCCACTTCATAAGTTCAAGAAGATAAAGAAGGCATTGTCACTTCCATTTTATTCATTCCTTTATGCACCCACTTTTTACACTCACCTACTATAGAGGTGAGTGAATAAAAGCACAGATTCCAGAGTCATCCTGCCTGGGTTCAGACCCCTACCCATCATGCAGAAGCCATAGGACTGAAGGCAAAATACTTAGCCTCCCTGTGCCTCGAATTCCTCATCTCTCAAAGAGGAGACCAAAACTGCACCTCTCTCCAAGAGTTGTTATGAAGATTAAATGAGTTAATACATGTAAAGCACTTACAGCCTGGCACATCGTAAGTCTCAACTATGATTGTTTCTTTATTGCTATGACCCGGTATTACACAAGTCGTTATAATAAAACATTGGCAACAACCTAAATGTTCAACAATAAGAGAGTCACTAAGTCTAGCATGATTTCTTGATTTCAGTGGATACGATAGTAATTAAGACAGGGTGGTCTTGGTGCAAAGATCAACAAATAGACGCAAGGAACAGAAAGGAAAGTCCAGAACTAGCCCAACATGTATAGAAGTGCCAAATTTATAACAGGGGAGACCCAGCAGTACAGTGAGAAAAGGTATTTTAAATAAATGGTGTTGGATAAATTGGACATTCACATGGGAATAAAAAGATTATTGACCCCTTCCTCACACCATACACCTAATTCTGTTCCCATGACCTCTGACCAGAATATTGGCTATGTGTATGTTCACTCAGCCCTGTGTATTTGAAAAAGGTAACATTATGAGCAAATGTGTGAACTTGAAATCATAAAGCCACTTCAAATGTGTGCACAGACTGACGAGGAAGCCACGGTGAATTTGAGTGGTGTTGGTGGCTCCATGTGAATGAAATCTTTGGTTGTGATGGTTGTCCTTTTAGTAAAATGAAGGACATTCCTTTATTTTGAAGTTAACTTGCACATCTCATCCAATCCAAGATTATCACGGAGAAGGAAGGTGAATTTTAGGTAACGAGTAGTCAATAAGAAAGTTCCGATTTCCTTTGGAGAAAAGGAAAACATGTTTTGTTGTCCCCAACAGTAAGATGGAAAAAAAATAACCAAGGGAAAAGTCACCCCACGCTTTCCTCAAGGCCGTGGGCCCCCACCACTGTGGCGCCATGAGGAAGTCGAAGGTTGAGCGAGCAAAACATGTTTTCCTTCTGCAGGACGTCTGTAGGAACTGTTGGAATCAATTATTGGAAAACACAAAAATAAAATAAACTCCAGCCCATGGTAAACACTATCCCTTCTTTCTGGGATCAGGAAAACAAAGGCCAGGATTGGGGTCAGCATGGAACAGTGGGCAAACACGGGCAGTAGGAGGCAGGGAACTGGGCTTCAGGTAGAGCAGGATGAATCTGGAACCTTCCTGAGCCTCAGTTTACCCATCTACAAATTCATGACCCTGAGTCCACCCCACAGAGTTGGAGGTGAACATGCCATTTCACTCACTCAATAAATGTGTATTTTGCTCCCAGTCTGTGCCAGGCTGTGAGCAAGGGCTGGACCAGCTCCACGGCTATGCAACCAGTGCAGCCACACTGGGCCCCACATTGAGGAGGGCCCTGTGCTTGGCTCAGACCCCCACATGCTGCAGTGACATCTAGAAATTCTTAATATTTGAAGAAAAGGTATAGCATTTTCATTTTGCACTGGGCCCCACCAATTATGTCTCTGATCCTCAGAGTGAGGCAAGAGCCAGTGTTGCTTTTAATTCCTCGTCAGGTGCATCTGTCCCCACTGGGTTTCCCCCAATGCTTGGAGTAAAGAAGGTGCTGATAAATGCGGGTTAAAATGAAGGTGCAAGGAGAAGCCAAGGGTATGGATATTGTTCTACCACCCACCCAGGTGTGCCTGGCCACAAGGGGACCCCTTCACACCCTTGTAAGTGCTGCACCTGCCACTGTTTCAGGGGAAATTATCTCGATTTTGGTTGGGAGGATCTTGAGTTAAAACCAGGTATGTGGTCACAAATGGCCTGGGGTCAGACCTTTCTGCTGCTTGCCAGCTGTGTGTCTAAGCAAGTCTCTGTGCCTCAGTTTCCTCACCTATGAAGAGGGTGATACATGCTTATATACAAGACATATATACCTGCAGGATGCTTATGGTCCTGGGAGCACCAATAGCCCAATCAGCTTGAGGAGGCCCTGAGCTCTTACCTACGAAGGCAGGGAGCATCTGGATCCTAAGGGAGCTGTTTATAGCCAGCGGCAAATTCTCCTTGGGCTTCCAATTTAAGAATTTGACTTGACCCTGGGATGCTGTGCCTGGACAGTGAGGGCTGACTGCTGCTGCCTGTTTATAGGTGAGATGTGAACAAATGGTATTTATAAAAGGTTAAACATTAGTTAACCAAACTATCAAGTCAGTGAGAAATGGCACGTGGATTAGATCTCCAAACACAATATCCACCTGCTGAAGGACGTGAAATCCTAATTCACTGCCTACTATGTGCCAGGGACTTTGTAAACAATACTCAGTAAAAACAATCTAACATTGCCGACAGTTACCTGTGTGCCAGGCACTGGGCTAAGGGCTTCAGGGTCACTATCTTCTTTCATCTTCCTAGGGGGCATGTGCTGTAGGTGCCAGAAAAGCCTCATTTTAGATGAGGAGAGGGACACCCAGAAGCAACAGGGACTTTCCAGGGGCTCAGGGCTGGTGAGCAGTGGGGCTGGGGCTCCATCCCAGCGTCAGAGTTCACACTGTAGGAAATAATCAGCCCGATTCAGTGTGTGGCTTCTGCTGGGGGTAGAAGGTCTTTCCCCACACCCGCCCCCCTCATTAGGGACTCCCCTAAGCTGTAGAGGACCAGACTTCAGCCTGGGACCCCCTTGCTGGAAGGCAGCTTGGAGGCTGCTCCTGCAGGGACTGTGTGTGTTGACAGCAGCCTCTTCTTGAAGGACAGAGTCCCAGCAGCCACAGGGCAATGGACCGGCGCCCAGAGCAGCCAAGTGTTTTAATGGTGTTCCCAGACCGGGCCTGATTCATTTCTCTAAGTGTCTGGGTTTTGGGTGGGGGGAGATGCACCCCCAGCAATTAATGATGTCGGTGACAGAGGTTCCCACTTGCCTCCCATGTCTGTACACACAAATGCACAATGCTCATTAAGCTAATTAATATGGTCTTTCCAGAGCCACTACCTCCCTCACCCTCTGCCAGAGGGCCAGCAGAGAGAACACAGTCTCCACTCTGGAGCTCGAATGGGGAAAATAAATCAGGAGTCGGCCCCGGTGGCTCATCAAAATGCCTCTCTTTAAACCATCACCCTTCCTGGTGCATTGCGGAAGGTGACATTGCTACCTCTGTTCTGCAAAGCCAGCCCACAAGGGAAGGGTCAGCCCTGTGAGGACTGAGCTTCCTGTCCCCAGAATTTGAGGACAGGTAGCTGTCAGAGGTAGGAAGTTGGAGTCAATTGCTTGTCAGGGCCTTCCCGAGATGCCCCGGCTCCCTAGCTGGGCACAACATGCATGGACAGGCCCTAACCCTTAGACCCTACCACACACTGAGTGAATGATTAACGGCCGGGTTCTCCTCTGATGGCCTAGTTTGGACTTCAGGCTCTTTGGTGAGAAGGGAGTCCCTGTGTTCCCCCAACCCCAGGCTTTTAACAGGGCCTGCAGAGCCTTAACCCCCATTTCTCCAAATGAAGAATCTCATTCCAGCTGCAGGGAATCTCACCTCACTGGGCCTGGGGGCAGGCATCAAAATGTGTATTATACCCAGCTCAGAAGATCCTTCAGATCAGGGAGTTTGGGCTCCCCTGCTTTAACCCAAAGGTGTGGACCTTGGCAGTACCCTTGTCAACTCCTCAGAAAGTCAAATCACCCTTTTTCATTCTCTGTGCATGAGGCCCCTTTCAGCTTGGTGGGAGGGTAAGCAGGAAGGCACAGGTTTACCCTGGGTTTACCCTCAACTCCTCTGGCATGAACCTTTACTTCTCTCAGTCTGTCTCCTCATCTGAAAAATGGGGATAATAATACATCCCTTCCAATGCAATCAGCAACCAAAAAAGTTCCTGGCAATTGTACTTGCTCAAGAAATGTTAGTTCTCTTATAGGGCGAACGTTTAACCTTTGCTCCCCACGCCCCCAGCTAACTCTTCTTGAGAGATAGTTCCTTGTTCTCTGTGTTGGAGATGGGGCAGCCGCCAGGCAAGACCCAGCCCTACCCTCCCGGGATTGGCATTTTAATCGGGGAGACAGCACGCACATACACAGACAAATAAATGGGACAGTTTCAGATAGGAATGAGTGCAGAGAAGGAAGAGAACCAAGTGATTGGATGGCAAGAGACTAGGGAGTGGTGTCAGAGGTGCCTCTGTGAGGGGGACATTTCAGACCTGAGAAATGAGAGGAGCCAGTCCAGCCATGTGAACGTTTAGGAAAGTGTTTTCCAGGGGATGGAAATAGCAGGTGCAAAGGCCCTGGGGCTGGAGGACTGAGCAGGGTCAGGGATGGAGAGGAAGGCCAGTGTGGCTGAAGTGAGTGAAAAGGGGGAGGTGGTGGGAGATGGGGTGGGGAAAGGGGGCATGATGAGGCGGGTGGGGTGCTCGGCCTTAGGGGCTGTGGTAAGGAAGGAGGATGCTATTCCCAAAGCAACTGGTGAGCTGCTATTGTGTGCAGCCACAATGCTGGGAGCTGTGCTCGTGGCATCCTTACAGCGACCACTGGGGGTGGGGGAGGGACAGCTGATGGCCAGTTACGGAGAAGGCTGGGCTCCTGAGTGGTGGCCACATTTGGGTGCAGGCCACAGAGTCTCCACCTTCCCCCACCCTCCACAGCAACAAATGACTACCTCTTCCCATGACTCAGGTCTCTCCAGGGTTCTCAGGGCAAAGTCCCCCAGAAAAAACACCTTTCAGAGTCCCAAGTCCCTGTCACTCTGCACTGAATCCCACCAGCGCCCATGGCCAAAAGAAAACCTTTTACAATGTGAGTTAGAATCCATCCCTCCCCTGCTTCACCTCCTCTGTGGCTCCACATTTTTGTTCAGAGAATGAAACCCAAAGTCCTTGCACTGTGTGGCCCAGATGAGGGCCAACCTCTCCGCCCCTCTGAGTTCACTTCCATGTTGTCCTCCATCCAATGGGTATAACATGCAGATCTGCCTTTCCCTTGGAATGGTGGTGAGACTTGGGGCTGTCCCTTGGGGATGTGACCCCAATTGTCATCTGTACGCCCAGGAGAGGTTGGTGAAGAGGCTCTCAGCCAGGCCTGCCCTCAGAAGGGTTAATGTGGCCTCTTTGTCCCATGGTTGCCATAGGGACAGTTCCTGCCCTTCAGGAAGCAGGGAGAGCAGTTTCCTGTTTTGAAGAAGGCTTGAGGGCTGTTTTCCTCCAATCCGCCTGCCCAGAGAGGGGCAGGAAGCCTAAGGCCAGCCGCCCCTGCTGCTGGGTGTGTGGCGGAGCCGTGCCCACACCCAGTCAGCCAGGAGGGGCTGTTGTGGAAATGCAGCCTCGGGGAAAAAGCCAAACAGGCCAGTGCAAGGAAAAAAAATGGCTGGCCGGAAGAGGGTGGCCGCTTCCTCCACAGACCTTGAATCCCACCCAGTGATAAAAATCCCACCCAATGATAATAAAAACTCCAAGCTGGCCCTACCCAGCCTCTGACTCCCCTCCCCCAGAGCTCAGTCCTTCCTTGGAGAGCCAAAGACTGCTAGACCAAGACCTTGAGGCCCCTGCCTACCCCTCTCGCCCAAATGCACTCCCACCCGGCAGGCTAGATGCTCCAGCGTCATCAGATTTGGCCCCCATTTTCCGTCCCCACCCCTGTCTGGAATGCCCTTGCCTTTGATGAGGGTGCAGATCAAAGCCCACCTCCTCCTGAAAGCCTTCCAGCATGCCTTTGAATCCCTGCAGCCCCCGCGGGTCAGGAACATTCATGAGTTCAGGTCTCATCGCCTCTTGTGGCACCCCGACTCCTGCCTTCCAGGTTTCCTACCTCCAGGCTTGCCCCTCTGACTCATCCACCACTCCAGCTACCACATAGCTTTCTACCACACAGGTCTGACCATGTCACCCCTCCCCTAGACTATGGCTCCTCTTCATCTGCAGGGTAAAGTCCAGACTCTTTGGCCCACCATCAGTCAGAGAGCTTTCACATACACGTCCTGTGCTGTGACCACAAAAATTTCTCACCCTGCCTACCTGCCTTCCTCTTCCATCCCTCCAGATGCTTGCTCAGGCGGTTTCCATGTACCTAGTAGGGACACCCTACTGCTGCACCTGGAAAATGTTGCCTGACCTTTCAGGCCCACCCCAAATGTCACCTCCTTTCCTCTTAGGGGTAAGCTTAATTCGATCCCCGACTTTCAGCTCAGCTGCCCTGCATGACGGTTAGCTGATCCCAGGCCCTTCTCTCTGACCACACCATGAACTCTTTAAGGACAGGGAAGTGAAGAGAGAAGAGAACTAAAATTCACTGAATCCTCACTTCAACCCAAGAGAGGTTTTGCCCATTTTACAGAGGAGAAAAGTGAGGTGCAGCGAGGTGAAATGACTTGCCCAGGGCCACAGAACCAGTACCTGGTGTGGTTGAGAACCTGCTCATCTCTCAGCCTGGGTAAGCATAGTCAGGGCGGTGGGGGTCCGAGCCAAATTTATCGGATGTCCCCCAGCAATGTGTGTAGCATGGGAAGGGAAGGGCAGCCTTGTTAAGACATCATTTCCCTCCCCCCTTTACCACCAACCCCGCCCCTGCACCCCAGCAGGTGTCTGGCTTAGATTTGTCCTCCCTGGAGCCAGGAAGGCAACTCGATTACTTTTCAGGGGAAGATAAGCCCCAGAGGCTGATGGTGTCACAGCCGTGGCACTGCAGGGTGAGCAGTCTGAGACTGCAGGGACCAAGAGGTCAGCAGCTAAAGAGGCTGCAGGGCCAGGGTAATTTCCTTCTTAATAGCATGCATTTTCTTCTAGGTGACAAAAGGTGGACCTCGTGGAAAATGGGAAACACAGGGGGCCCCTGCCACAGGAGCGGGATGCAAAGGTGGCCGGCACGCGTGGGAACCAAACCCTGAGGGTCACCCCTTTCTGCGTGGGGGCAGGAAGCAGAGCCCAGGCCACCTCCACAGGCTGCTGCTCTGCTCTCGCACTGCCCTCCACTACCCCCAACTCTGCTCATTCCAGCATGCACAGGGTGCTCAATAAGTGCTCCTTCCTGATCTTCTCATGCTCTGATTGTGGGCTTGTGTGCCCCAGTTCCTGGTGAGTTGACTTTGTGAACATTTATGGAGCACCAACTGTGTACCAGACATCATTTATTAAGCACCCCCTGTATCCCTCTCCCATACTGAATGCTTTAGATGAATGACCTCATTTACTGAGGAGACACTATTATCATTTCCATTTCATTGGGGGTGGGGAGGAGTGTGCTGAAGTAGGTAAGAAGGCCAGCCCCAGAACCAGGGTCCCATGCCCACCACTTACTAGTTGTGTATTCCTGGGCAAATAAGTACCTTCGCCTCTCTGCATTGTGGCAGTCTCATCTGTAACATGGGGGTAATAACAATGCCTACTGCATGGGTTTGTTAGGAGGATTAAATGAAGTAATATATGCAAAACGTATATCGAATGCACAAATATATCAGCATATAGCTCAGCAAATATCAGCTATTATGATTTGCAAATGAGGAAACAGGCTTAGTGACTCACCTAAGGTCACGCCCAGGTTAATGTGGCTCCTGACCACCACGTCCCACTGCCTGTGTGGAGGCGTGGTGATGGGCACTTTCACATGAGCTCACAGAGCCCGGGGTGCTTTTTTGTTTCTGGAGAAGGTGGCCACATCCAGCTTTGGAGCTGGCTTAAAGGCTTCAGGCCTGTGGGAATAGGGAGCTGGATTTCAGTGATTTGGAGCTGGGGCTGCCATAACCCGAGCCGTGTTCAGGGAGGTAGTCAGCCCCAGATTGTCCAAGGATGATAAAAAGATGGGAAACATTTGCTGACTTGGAGAATGGTGCGCTACGCATGTGCATGAGTGAGAGGTGTGTGGGATGGAACTTTGTGTGTGGGGAGGGTCCTGGGGTCTTAAAGGGTGCAGTGAGGGGTGACTTTGTTTTCAGAAGCCTCCGGAGAACCTGTCATCACCACCGCAGGAGTCTAAAGGCATCTGAGGGGTGGTACCATAATGCGAACACTGGTTGGGAGTCAGGAGGTCTGTTTTCCCCATTAGTGCTCTCATTGGGCTGGTGGTAATTAGATGTTGGGTAGCCTTCCTCAGCTAGCCTGGGCCCTCTGGGAAGCATAGGGTGAGGCTGGGCTGTAAAGCTGGCCAGGTACCTGGCACAAAGTAGGCACTCCATTCATTTTTGCTGAATGAATGAATTGAAGAAAGGAAGGAATGCCCAGGATTCTGGTCAAGATTCTGCCATGGTGACCTTGAGCAAATGTGGTATAAAGCAAGCAGCATACGCCCTAGAGACAGACGGACCTGGGTCTGACTCCACCACTGCCTCTGGGTGTTGAGAAAGTGTCTCACCCCTCTGATCCCCAGCTTTCTCACCTGTAAAATGGGGACAATGATAAAAATCAATTCACATTGTCATGAGATGTATGGAAAGGGTGGAGCACAGAGCTGACGCTCAGCAGGCATCCGCTATTAGCATTTGTTATCACTGTCATTGCTACGACTGCCTGCTGTTAGTGCCACTGTCTCCTCACCCGGCTGATGCACTGGACATCCAAGTTCCTTTGATCCCAAGTTCCCCAGGCTCTGAGGCGGACATCTGGCTGGTCCTTGGTTGTGGCAGAACCATGGCCCCCACTTCCAAAGCTCCCACTAGGTTTTCACCACGAGGTTGCTGGCAGCTGCTGGCCATTCTGATTGTCCAAAGTAGATAGAAAGAGATGGCAGAATGGAAAGAGCAAAAATAAAGGGGGAGAAAGGGAAAGCCTGCTCAGATGTCAATCTCGCTGGCATCTGCCTTAGAGGTTCCTGTCCTCCACCTTCCAAGCTCCTCCAGAAAAGCGTGGAGAGGTTCTTGCCCACAAAAGGCAACGCCAAGAACCTCAAGCATTCACAGAGTAGTAAATGGGTGAATGGGATGAGAGTCCTGGCTGGACTATAAGGGCAAGTCACTTCCTCTCTCTGGGCCTCAGTTTTTCCATCTGTAAAATGGCGATATAATAACTCCTTTATAAAATCTTGGGACAAAACATATGTTAAAGGCTCAAGAAAGTAGTGATGATGGTCATCACCCCCACACATCATATCTTTTTTGGGTATCTGCAGTCATTCCCCCTGAATTCAGTGAGTGGCTGTGGCTCAGTCCCATAAATACAACCACCAGTATTGGCAGTGGGTGTTTGTAAAGCCAACAGTCTTTCCTATCCGTTTTCTCTTGTTAGGAACAGCAAACAAAAGAATAAGCATTTCAGCTTCATAGCCCATCACTCCACACTATTGTGTGGCTTCAGCTACACAAGTTTAGACCTGTGTTATTCCCAGCTGGCCTTAGTGCTATGATCTTTTAAAGTAGACACTGCTTAGCCTCAAAGCCCAAATTCAACAGTAGTGGAAATGGCTTAGCAAAACCTTGAGGTCTCTTCCTGTTCTCCCTTCTCCTTTGCATGGGCTAACAGTGAAGAGTAACACTGGCAGTGAATTGAATTATCTGAGCCTCCCTCACCTGCTCCTGCCCTGGGGGTTCTAGGGTATTTTGCTTTTATTTTCCAATCTCAGAAACAAGATCAATTTTTAAAAAATATATATTTTCTTTTTGCATCAAATATTGAAGCAATTTATCCACTCACTCATTTGTACCCACATTCAAACACAGATATACCTGCCCACACCTTGTATACCACCAACTCTATCACCTCCCTCAACTCCACCACCTCACTCAACTCCACCATCTCCATCAACTCAATCCACTCCCTCACCTGTCCCACCTCCATCACCTCAACTGTCTCAACCGCCTCCACCACCTGCATCACCTCCTTCAGCTTCACCTCCACCACCACCACTTCCTTCATCTCCTCCAGTTCCACCACATCCACATCATCTATCAATTCCACCACCTCCAACTCTTCCACTACCACGGGGTATATTATGTCCTCCAGCTACGCCATGATTTCCGCAACTATGTACATCACCCTCTCCACCTCCACCACCACCACCTCGACCTCCTCTCCACCACCACTGGTTTCTACTACCACCTCTTCCTCCTTCACCTCCGACACCACCTCCACCTTCTCTGTTTCTGCTACTACCACCTTCGCCACCTCTACCACCTCCACCATCACCTCCATCTCCATCCCTGCCACACCTCCATGCATGGACCCATAAAATGTATCAAGAGCCTGTCTAAGTAACACCAAATTCAGCCACAGATTTTCTATTCGAGTCACAAGTATTTCTCCACAAAAGCCTGGAGGATTAAGGACTCTGGGGCAGCTCAGAGATGGAAAGGACTTTGAAAGGATCAAATTCAGTTCCTAATTTTTTTTTTTTTTTTTTGAGACGGAGTCTCACTCTGTCGCCCAGGCTGGAGTGCAGTGGCCGGATCTTGGCTCACTGCAAGTTCCGCCTCCCGGGTTTACGCCATTCTCCTGCCTCAGCCTCCCCAGTAGCTGGGACTACAGGCGCACGCCACCTCGCCTGGCTAGTTTTTTTGTATTTTTTAGTAGAGACAGGGTTTCACTGGGTTAGACAGGATGGTCTGGATCTCCTGACCTCGTGATCCGCCCGTCTCGGCCTCCCAAAGTGCTGGGATTACAGGCTTGAGCCACCGCGCCCGGCCTCAGTTCCTAGTTTTACAGCTGGGGAAATCAGATCCACCTCCAGCACCACTTCTGGACACTCCTCCAGCAGGCCAGGGCTTCTCCCATCTCGGCGAATTCTTTGCCCCAGCGATTCCCTCTACTGGGAAGGCCTCTTTTTTGGTTGAACCCTCCCCGCTGGGGTCCTCCTCTGAGCTCCCACAGGCACCTGTGCGTTCCCATCCCAGCACGAGCCTCGGGGAAGCAGAACTATCTGCTTTTGTCTGTGTGGACAAGCAGACTGGGAACTCCTGGAGGGTGGAGGCTTGGTCTACATCGCTCTGCACCAGGCAGGTACCTGCGAGAGGCTGCCAGGTGTGTGCTGAGTGGAAAAGGAAAGGCTTCTCATTAACTGGGTCTCCCTTCCAATGTCACCTCCTCATGGAGGCCTTCCTTGATCACCCAGTCTCTACTCCGGTGGTTCTCAAACCTGGAGGATTTGATAAAACACGGGGTTTCTGATTCAGTGAGGCTGGGGAGGGCCCCGAGAATGCGCGGCGCCCTCTGAGAGCCATCGCTCAGCCCCATTGCCCTGGTGTCCCTCCCTCGCTTTGAAATCGTGTCTCCACCGACTTCCTCCTGTCTAAGCTCCCTGAGGGCAAGAATTTGGGGCTGTCTTGTTCCGTACTCAGCGCAGAGGCTGGCGCGGCACTGAACGAATGCCCATAGTCAAAAATAAAGGGATACATGGTCCGCTGGGCGAAGGAGCCAGGAACACCCCAGAAGCCCAACTCGCTGAGTTCCCGTCTTTCGAACCCCAGTGCCTCCCACGGTGCCCATGGCCACGGCCCCTTTAAATGTGCGCAGGGACGCCCCGGCCCTCGCCTCCCTGGATCCCTGACCGAGCAGGAAAAAAAAAAAAAATCCTTCCTCTTCAGGAGCGGAGGAAATGTCTAGGAGGGGGCGGAGGCGCGGCTGCGGCGCAAGCAGAGGCTCAGGCGGAGGCGCGGCGGCCAGAGCGCAGTGCGCCCGGAGCCAGGAACCGACGCGACATCCCGCGCTGCCCCAGCCGCCGCCCCCGCGATCGCGCCCCCTCCTCCTCCTCCCCCGGCTGCCCCC
>NW_016819747.1:408002-435548 GCF_001698545.2 Rhinopithecus bieti | reverse complement strand
CGCGCGGGCGCCAGGGGGTGCGGGCCCCGCGGGGCGGCCGCGGAGGGAGGCGGTGTGCGGAGTCGCACTGGGACCCGCGGACGGACTGACGCGCGGACGGCGGCCCTGGCCCCGCGCGCTGAAGATGAACAGAGCAGGTAGGAGGCCCGGCGACCTCCGGCGCCGAGGCACGAGCGCGAGGGACCGTGGCCGGGCGCTCCAAGTTGGAGCTGCCGGGGCGCCCCGGGCAAGCTGCCCGAAATCCCCTGACCTTCCCGTGCCGCTTGGCCTCGGCCAAAGCGTGCGCGGCTCCGGGGTCCCCTCGCCGAGAAGGCTGAGAATCGGGGGCCCCCGTCCGAAGCGCCCTGCCTCAGGGACCTTCTCAGCCTTGGCGAGGCCGCGCCCTTGCCGTGCGCGCCACTACCCCACTCCCATGGCGGTCCCCGGAGTGAGGGTCCCTTCCGCAACAGAGAAAGACGCCCCTTTCGCAAAAGCGACTTGGTCGGGCCCCAAAACCTTTGCCCTCCATTCCCCACCATCGGGGACAGGTCCTTGCTCATCTATCAGGGGCCACACCTGACCCACGGGACCCATCCGGAGCTCTCCCCGACTCCGGGACCAGTTCCCAGTCCTTCAGTACTTGGCACACAGGAACGAGGATTCCTGCTCCCTTCGCTCCCCATAGACCCCGAGGCTTGGAGCTCACTCTCCAGATGAGACTGTAAAGCCTTAAATTAATCCCCCTATAGCGCACCCCTCCCTCGCAGCGCCCTGGCCGGGGCGTCCATCTTGCCTTTCCTGGGGACCCAACTCCAAGGGGACGCTCCTGGCCCCCGCGCTGAGCCTCTCCAGGTTCCCCACCCCCCAGTCCGTCGTGTTCCTGCTCTATGAATTTGACTCCCTCAGCTCATCCCTGCAGTTCAGAGATTCCGTGAAATCAAAATGTGTTTGAAATCGCAGGGATCCTTCCAGAGTAGTGCCATTTAACGGATTTAGACCGTGAGACTCGGAGATGGGTGGTGCCTGAAACCCAGTCCTCGGGATTCCCAACTCCATCTACGGGGAGCGCAGAAAGTTCCCTTAAGATGAGAGTTTGCAAGGGAACAGTCCCCGCTAACTTCATCTGACTGCCAAGGAGCAATCTCCACTCTATTTTCTTTTTCTCACAGAATTTAGTAGAAGGCAGCCCGCTCCCCAACCAACACCCTTGTCCAAAGCCATACTCCAAAACACACATCCCTAAAGAAACAGGAAGCCACCATTTTGACTGTCTTGGAACCATATCCTGCTGGTGTGTGTGTGTGTGTGTGTGTGTGTGTGTAGGATTTTTTCTTTTAAAAATCTTTTTAATGAAAAAAAGTCATTGTTTTAGCAGTGAGGTGCAGGCTGCGCGTTCAGACAGTCTGGAAGTGTGGCAGTACCTCCCGTGTCCAGGCCCTGTTATTGCTGGGCATATAGGCACCTGGACAGTTAGTGAGGGTGGGTCACAGAATTGGGGAGCAGGATCAGGGATGCTACTTTTCGGGAATGGAAGAGGTGGCAACAGAGCCCCAGAGCCCAGCCAGCCACTGCTTGGAAAGGGGGTTGCCTCCTGCCTGTGCTGGCATGGCCTGAACAGAGCCAGGCTAGCTTTTTCCTACACTCCTAATAAAACTCGCGTTGTAACAATGGTGAGAGCGACTCCAGTTTTCCCACGTTTTCCTGCATGAGGCTTGGGCAGACCCTCCCTTCTCTGAGAATCTGGGGGATGGAGTGAGTTGGAATAAACTTAGAGGCAGGTTTGGTCCCAGGAAATCTTAGTCGTTGTCACTCTTGGGTTCAGCCTTCCTGTAATTTGTCTTCAGTGTAAACCTGGTTCCTTTTTCAATGTGATGGTAATGATACCAGCCTCACATTCAGACCATGCACCATGGTCTGAATTTCCTGATCATGTGGCATGGTGGTTCACAGACTCCATAGGGCTGAATCTCAGAACCATCATATGCTTAGTTATGTGACCTTAAGCAGATTATTTAACCTCTCTACACCTCAGTTTCTTTATCTGAAAAACGGGGTTGTTAAGATTAAATAGACTAAAACATGTAAGGTGCCTAGAAAAAAAAGTATCTGTCGCATAGCAACCAGTAAATACCAGCTAATATTTATTGGGTACTTACTATGACTTGGTATTGCTTTTAGGTGTTTTACTTCTGTCAGTTTATTTAGTTTTCACAGTCACCTTATGAGGTGGGTACCATTGCCATCCCCATTTTATAGATGGTAAAATTGAGGTGCAGAGATTTTATGGTCACTGGCTTATTGAAGGGCTGAGACAAGATTGAAACACAGACTGTCCAGCCTGAGAGCCTGCTTTTTTATCCAGTGCCTAACACGTAGTAGGGGTGTAGGAAATGTTTGCCAGTCGACTTTATTAGGCATCATGTCTGTTATTTTCCTGAACTTCTCAACAGCCCTATGAAAAAACGGAGTATTTCATCATTTTACCAAAAAGGAAACTGAGGCTCAGAGAGGCAAAATGATGTGCCCAAGATCACAGAGCCGATGTGTAACAGAGCCGGCATGGAAGCGCAGCCTTCCTGAACCTCTTCCCATGCTGTCCTGTGCTCTCTTGCTGGTAGTGCCCTGTCTTGGATCACTGGACCAGCCTAATAGCAGCCTAATTAGAAATCATCAGGCTTGGCTTGGACATTCCAGCAGACACCCAGGAATGAAAGTTACATTAAGATGTAATTGGAAGGTGAAATTGGAAGATAATTACTCTTGCAACATATGGTTATGAGACTTCCAGGGGGAGTATAGTGAACTACAGCTGAAACAGACTTTGTAACTGAAGATGGGATGTCAGAGGATGTCTTAAGAAGAGCCAGGAGTTTAGAAGGCTGTGGTCGGCCAGAGCAAACCAGACTGACTGTTTGGTCCAGTTCCCTCACTCTACAGATGGGGAAACTGAGGCCTGGAAAGGGGAAGGGACTTGCCCAAGATCACACCTCCAGTTAAGGCAGAGGCAGTTGTGAAGATCAGGGCTCCTGGCTCCCCATCCAGTGCTCCTCCCAATACCCCTGCTAATTGAACCTCTACATAGCCGACAAGGGAGAAGCAAGCACAAACATGTGAGTGACAGATATTTAATTAAAATAGAGAGAGAAAATATAAACTGGTACCAGGGGGCTGGCTGGGGATTATTTCTATCACTAGAAGCTGTTAAAAATCTCTTCCTCCTGTCAGTGTGATTCCGCCACCCCCTAGTTGACTCCCGGCATCTTGGCTCAAAGGGTGTTTGGAGTTTGAGTCATCCTCAGGCATAGCAAATTGCCAGGAGGCCCTGGGCATTAGTAACTCAGGGTGAGGCGGGACCGACCCCCAGGCTCCGTGATACAAGAAGAGGGAAGGTTCACACCATAGCCTTCTCCAGAGGAACTCAGGAGAGCCCAGAAGGTCCATCAGCTACATCTATGCTGGGTTCTGGACAGCAAATCCAGAGGAGGAAACTGCGGCTCTGATTTAGCCTATAGTTTCGCCCTACCATACCCTAAAGCTCAGCATACCTTAAAGTTCCCTGGAATGCTGTATCCAGGTGGAGCCTGTTTTTAAATTGTGAATATCCTCCTGTCCTTCAGCCTATACTCAGTGCTCTCGCTTTTCTGAGTCTTCTGTAGGCAGAATTGCGCTTAGACCCAGATAACATGATGCTGAGGTCAGGAGCTCCATCTGGCTCCCTTTTGTGAGGCGGGTGAGTAGGAGGGGGCAGAGCTGGGTGCTCTCATATTCTTGATCTGTTTGCACCCTCATTTCTGCTGGCTGGGGCCCCCAGAGCTCCCTCCTTGGCCCTGCCCTCTTCTCTGTCCTCTGGTTATCTCACTGGGCTCCTGCCTTAACTTCCATCTCTATGATGGTGACCTCTCTAGTCAGACCTGTCTTCAGAAGCCAGAGCCTGCTTGACATCTCCAGCTGCTTGACATCTCCACCAGGGTGTATAATAGGGGACTGTGACTGGAATTTGACCCGTGCAAACTGAAGTTCTGGGTTTCCCTCCCCAGCACCTACAGTCTTTCCTGGTCCAGTTGGCAGAAACTTCACCTTCATAGTTGCTCAGACTCAAAACCTTAGTGTCGTTCTTGACGTTTCTGTTTCTTTTACACCCCACATTCATATGGTCAGCAGATCCCCTCAGCTCTCCCTTCCTGTTCAGAATCTGACCTCTTTTCACCTCAGCCTGGTCCAAGCCTCCATCATCTCTTGCTTGGATAATTGCAGGAGTCTCCTCACTGGTCTCCCTGCTTCCTTCCTCACCATTTCAGTTTATTTCAACATAGGAGGCAGAATGTGCATGTCCATCTGCCCAAAATCCTGCAATGGCTTCCCACATCACTCTGGGTCAAAGCCCGAGTCCTGCCATGGTCTACAAGGCCCTGCATAATCTGCTCCTTCCTATGATTCCTCTAGCCTCATCTGCTTCTCCTGTGTGATCGCTCGCTCCCCTCCGGCCATGCTGGCCTCTTCGCTGTTTCTTGGATGCCAGGTGAGTCCTAGCTTTCCTCACCACTTGCGTGTCTCTGCTCACATGTCCTCTCAGTGAAGCCTATGCTGGTCACTCTATCTAAAATTGCAAAAAAAGAAAATACTCCTAATCATTTTCCATAGACTTTATCATCATCTAGCATATGATATGTAATGTACTTACCCTTTCTCTTGCATATCTCCCACCGTCTCTTAATACAAGGTCCCTGTGTCTGGGGGCTTTGTTACACTTATTGATGCATCCAAAGAATCTAGATGAGGGCCTGGCACGTAGTTGGCACTCGATCAATATGTATTTAATGGAATTAGACTAAGAGAAATTGAATGGTAGCAAATTAAAGCTAGTTGTTCACTTTCTGGTCAGTTTGTAGTTCTGAGCCCTGGACCCAGCCTTACATACTTCTTTTTTTTTTTTTTTTTTGAGACGGAGTCTCGCTCTGTCGCCCAGGCTGGAGTGCAGTGGCGCGATCTCGGCTCACTGCAAGCTCCGCCTCCTGGGTTCATGCCATTCTCCTGCCTCAGCCTCCCGAGTAGCTGGGACTACAGGTGCCCGCCACCATGCCCGGCTAATTTTTTGTATTTTTAGTAGAGACGGGGTTTCACCGTGTTAGCCAGGGTGATCTCGATCTCCTGACCTCGTGATCTGCCCGCCTTGGCCTCCCAAAGTGCTGGGATTACAGGCGTGAGCCACTGCGCCCGGCTTACATACATTTTTTAACTGCCCAGCTGTTTCTGGTCACCCTGGACTTAGTTTCCCTGCATTTTATCCTTCTCTGCCTCACTAGAGGCAGAGACCCCTGAGTCTCCATCGTAAAGGAAACACTCTGTGTCAAAAAGGGGGTAGCAGAGGGTCAGGTGACAACACCAGGAAGCAGGAAACGCAGGTTCTACCACAGCCCTGATCTGGAATTGCCGGGTAGCCCCACACCAGTCACTCACTCTCTCTGTGCCTCAGTTTCCTCATCCTTCATTGAGGGTCAGATGAAGCCTTTCTGGTTTTGGCTTGCCCTGATCTCAGAGAGGGTGTGGCTGAAGCACTCTGTGCCCGGGGCTGGGAGCACAGGACAGGCGCTGAGTGTTTGCCATTCCCAGAGGCTCCTGTGGGGAAGGCATTTTCTTGCAGGATCATGCCTCAGACACCCACCATAACCTTTGCCTAGGAGACAGTGCCTGTAGATCAATAACTTGATTGGATGAAGGACTGGGTGGGAGGGGGGTGATGTAGCTAAGGTGATGGTCATTTTTCATGGCCCACCTGTCCCTTTATCACGTCTCATGGCACCCATGTGAAATGCCCACCTGTTAAGGATGAGAAATGAGAGTCCCATCCCCAAAGAATAATTTCGCGCCAATGCCTGCCACCCAATGTTGACAGTGTGAAGCTCATATTACGTAGTGTATTGGTGTAGAGCAAGACTTTAACCAAGGGAAGATCTGGGGTAGGCAAAGATGGACTTTATCTGAACAACAGCTATTATTTATTGAGTATTTCTATGTGAAGGCCTGCTATTGAGCCTTTTTGATATATTATGTAGCCTTTAATTTTTGAAACAACCCATTGAGGGTAGGTGCTGTGTGGCACCCATTTTACAGATGAAACTGAGGCTGAATTTCATAGCTGGTAAGTAGCAGAGTCAGGATTTGACCCAGATCAGCCAGGCTCCAAAAGCTCCCTCTGTTACCCTACCCTGACAGGTAGCTGAAGTATATCATTTTAAGCTCCAATTTTTTGTTTTTCACTAATATGGATAGATATTTTTCTAAACTAGGACACACTTGACTGTGTACAGAAACAAGGAGTTTGATAGTCACTATTTCTAGAAGATTCTGGGTCATTGTATGGATGTCGGTGGTTGGCCTGGCCATTGATGTGGATGAAATGGTGTGGATTATGGGTTTGATGCAGTGGCTATTTTAACCTTTAAATCCATTGGCACTGATACCAACTTTGGCTTCAGAAATACTGAAATTGAGGTGCCAGTGGTACAGTCCCATGAAGAAGTCTAAACCAGTTAGAGCTGTGCTGCACAGTACGGTAGCCACCAGCCACATGTGGCTAGTGAGCACGTAAAGTGTAGCTAGTCTGAATTGAGATGTGCTGCAAATGTGAAATGCATATTTGGTTTGGAACACTTAGTAATAAAATAATGCCAAACACCTCATTAATACATTTTATATATTGATTACATATTGAAATAATATTTGGATATTTTGAGTCCAATAAAATATATTGTTAAAATTACTTTTACCTTTTTTTTTTTTTTTTTTGAGACGGAATTTTGCTCTTGTCACCCAGGCTGGAGTGCAGTGGCTCAATCTCGGCTCATTGCAACCTCTGCATCTCAGGTTCAAGTGATTCCCCTGCCTCAGCCTCCTGAGTAGCTGAGACTACAGGCGTGTGCCACCACATCTGGCTAATTTTTGTGTTTTTAGTAGAGATGGGGTTTCACCATGTTGACCAGGCTGGTCTCGAACTCCTGACCTCAAATGATCTGCCCGCCTTGGCTTCCGAAAGTGCTGGGATTACATGTATGAGCTACCACACCCAGCCTTGCCCATTTATTTTTAACGTGCCTATAAGATAATTTAAAATTACCTATGTAGTGATATATGTGGCTCACATACCAGGGACAGCCCTGGATTAGAGATTAGTGGTGTTAGGTGCTTCAAGGACAAAAGTGGGCCTAACATGCATGGGAAGAGAAGAGTTTACTGGCAGAGACCTCCTCCTGGCAGTCTGCTTCATCTTCCCTCCTGTTAGGAGCCAGGCTGTTATTTTGAGGCCACTTGTGTCATACCCAAGCCTTAGTGGGAATGGAGCTGGGAGATTAGACCATGCTGAAGGGGAAACGTGGGAGTCCTAATCCATGGGTGGTGGGGATCCAGGCAGTACTTTTGAAGCAGAGATGTTGGGATGGAGATGGATTCTATGCCCGCAGTATGCAAGGGAGCTTAGGGGGCCAGGCAGGTGACAGGGAAGCCAGGGAGGAGGCATGGGCAGTCTTGTGGCAGAGAGATGCTGAGCTCAAAAGTTGGCAACCACTCATTTGACCGTTCCCCTTCTCTAGATCCTTCCTATCCTGCAAATCTTAGCTAAAATGTCACCTTCTTCAAGAGGTCTTCCCTGGCCACAGCAGCCCGTGCTTCTCTAATTCCTGTTGCATTGTAGTCTGTACCACATCTTTTATTCTGCCATGGTCAGTAGGTCCTCAGCATCCACAGGGAAGAGACCTTTTGCAGATATCCATGTTGGCAAGTACTATACTATATAATTTCTCCCATGAAATTTGGGCGTAGGCCTGGCTGGACACAGTCCTGAAGCATGCAGATTCCAGACGTGACCCCCAGCAGAAGCACACATCACTGTTTCAAACCTTTGGAGTGTCATTCATGAAGGGATGAGATGGCAGCTCTTCAGTCATAATAGTCCAAGGGTCCCTGGCTCTACCCTCCAGTTATTCTAACTCAACAGTGAGTTCTCAGCAGAGTCTGTCTTCTCTTGACCCTAGGAGACCTTGCCTTCTGCAGTGCTATATGTGTAGCTAGTGGGTACCC
The DNA here is from genome assembly GCF_001698545.2 of Rhinopithecus bieti. Taxonomy (NCBI): domain Eukaryota; kingdom Metazoa; phylum Chordata; class Mammalia; order Primates; family Cercopithecidae; genus Rhinopithecus; species Rhinopithecus bieti. The sequence goes on along the minus strand of NW_016819747.1, from coordinate 427,496 downwards.
AATGGAGTAGCTGTAGAAGGGGGCAATGTAAGCTCCATGAGGGCAGCAGGGAGGGTGACAGCAAGTTCAGCCTTTTCTCGTGGTCTCTGGCTCATAGGAAGTGTTTATCAGTAGCTGCTGGATGAATGAATGCACTGACCCGGACACTTCATTTGAGGAGCGCAGGATTTCATTTGGTTGATTTCGTTAGTTGGGCTGTGTGTAGAAGAAAGGTCTGTTCACCTTGTTTGCAGAATGAATCTTTAGTGGAAAATCAAGGGGTTTTAAAGATTCTGGTCGGGGGCATAAGCCTAACACAAAGCATGGGAGGTGGGCTTCATGTGGGCGGACGGAACCATCTGCAACATCCCCTGCAAGTGGTGTGTAGGAGACTCTGAATGGAAACAAAGTTAATTGTACTTTTTCTCCTTTTCTCTATTTTTGTCCTCTAGATTCGCCAAAACCACCTGTTGCTCCCAAGCCAAAGACTACCAGTCTACTGACGCCAGTGACCGCGCCCAAATTCCCTTCCTCACCCAGGCCCGATAGTCTTCACAGTCCAAACTCCATGTTCAGAGGTCCAAAGCCCCCCATTGCCCCCAAGCCCAGGCTGAGTGCCCCAAACGAGTGGAGAGCCAGTGTGTACCTGAATGACAGCTTGAACAAATGCAGCAATGGGCGGCTGCTCTGTGTAGACAGGGGGCTTGATGAAGGGCCCCGGTCCATCCGGAAGTGCTCTGAGTCAGAGACTGATGAGGATTACATCGTAGTCCCCAGGGCTCCACTGAAGGAGGATGAACCCAAGGATGGGGGCAGTGCGGGAAATGAAGCCCTGGTGTCTCCGGTGGCCTCTGGGGAAGAAGAAGAGGAGCGTGAGGAGGGAGGCAAGGCATGTGGCCTGGAGGGGACGGGAGCTGGTGAGGATTCGGTGGCCCCTGCTGCTCCAGGGGCAGGAGTGCTGAGCAGGGAGGGTGAGGAAGGCACAGACCTCGCTCCTGAGGATGAAGGGGAGGGCCACGCTGATGAACCAGGGACACTGGAGCAGGTGTCCGGAAGTGAGGAGGAAGAGAAGCTGGTGCAGCCACACAAGGAGAGCAGCCTGGAGGACGGTGATTCTTGGGCTGGAGAGGCAGTCTTCCAGAGCGACCTCCTCCTGCCTGACATCCATGGAGAGGAGCACGAGCCCACCGACACCCCCGGGGAGGCAGAGGAGGATAATGAGGAAGGCTGTGCCAGCACAGACCCAGCAGGGGCAGATGAGGATTTGGGTTCTGACAGGCCCACGGAGGACATGGGACAGAATGCTGAGGAAGCCAGCGAGGAGCCCTCTGAGAAGGAGGAGCCGGCCACGGGGGTCCAGGAGGCAGAGACGGCCACAGACAGCCCTGAGGTTCTTGAGGAGGGATGTGAAGAGGCCACAGGTGTCACAGGTGGGGAACAGGTCGACCTCGGTGAACCACCTGACCACGAGGAGGAAACCAACCAAGAAGTGGCAGCCGCCACCCAGGAGGACTGCGCACAGGATGAGCCCACCGAGGAGAGTTGCCAGATCGTCCCTTTTGAGAATGACTGCACAGAGGACTTTGTGACTTCCCTCACAGGAAGCCCCTATGAGTTCTTCCCAACTGAGAGCACCTCTTTTTGCAGCGAGAGCTGTTCTCCTCTTTCTGAATCAGCGAAAGGTTTAGAATCAGAGCCGGCACCAAAGTCGGAGCTGTGTGCGGAGGAGAACCCTGTGGTGGGGCCTTCATGTGGCTCTGTGCAGGGTAGAGCGGCAGAGGGTCCCACAGCCCCTGATGTGGTGGTCGTACTGGAGGAGGAGACCTTGGATGATGCATTGGCCAACCCCTATGTGATGGGAGTGGGCCTGCCGGGTCAGGCGGCCCCTGGAGAAGGAGGGCAGGCTGCATTGGACACCCTGGGTGGTTATGGCTCGAAAGAAGAAATGAACTGTGAGTCAGAGGGTGGCCTGGTCTCTGCGGACAGGAAGAACACTAGCACGAGGACCCGGCCCCACTCTGGGAAGGTGGCTGGCTATGTCCCAGAAACCGTCCCTGAAGAAACCGGACCTGAGGCAGGCTTGTCAGTCCCTGGCATTGGAGGTGCCGCAGAGGAAGTGGGAAAGACGCTTTTGTCAATGGAGGGGAAGCCCCTGGAAGCCAGCAGGGCCTTGCCAGCAAAGCCCAGGGCCTTTACTTTATACCCTCGGTCGTTCTCTGTGGAAGGCCGAGAGATTCCGGTCTCCGTGTACCAGGAGCCTGAGGGGTCAGGGTTGGATGACCATAGGATAAAGAGGAAAGAGGACAATCTCTCTCTGTCGTGTGTGATTGGCTCCTCTGGGAGTTTCTCCCAGAGAAACCACCTTCCGTCCAGCGGCACCTCCACGCCTTCTTCCATGGTTGACATCCCACCTCCTTTTGACCTGGCCTGCATCACCAAGAAGCCCATCACAAAGAGCTCTCCCTCGCTCCTGATCGAGAGCGACTCCCCAGACAAGTGCAAGAAGAAGAAGTCATCCTTTAAGCGGTTCCTGGCGCTGACGTTTAAGAAGAAGACCGAGAACAAATTGCACGTGGATGTGAACGTGTCTTCCTCTAGGTCCTCTTCAGAATCCAGCTACCACGGGCCTTCCAGGATTCTGGAAGTTGACCGGAGAAGCCTCAGTAACTCCCCTCAGCTTAAGTCTCGGACTGGGAAGCTCCGGGCTTCTGAATCCCCCTCCTCCCTCATCTTTTATAGAGATGGCAAGAGGAAAGGTGTCCCCTTCAGCAGGACCGTGTCCAGAGTGGAGTCCTTTGAAGACCGCTCCCGGCCGCCCTTCCTGCCCTTGCCACTGACCAAGCCACGGTCCATCTCCTTCCCCAGCGCTGACACTTCAGACTATGAGAACATTCCAGCCATGAACTCGGACTATGAGAATATCCAGATTCCACCCCGGAGACCTGCCAGGGCTGGCGCGTTCACGAAGCTGTTTGAAGATCAGAGCAGAGCCCTGTCCACAGCAAACGAAAATGATGGCTACGTGGACATGAGCAGCTTCAACGCCTTTGAGAGCAAACAGCAGAGCGCAGACCAGGACGTGGAAAGGTACCTGACGTTCTTTTTCCTTTCTTGTTCGGCAGCTGTAACTATCCAAGAGGCAGCATGGGTGTGGGGGACAGATGGACTTGCTTTCCAGCCTCAGGCTCTGTTCCTTACTAGCTGTGTTGACTTGGGGTGAGTGGCTTTATATCTCTGAGCCTCAGTTACTTCATCCATGAAATGGGACTCATGCTACCTCACGGTAGGGGGTTTAAGAAAATCAGAGTAAGGCCGGGTGCCATGGTTCACGCCTGTAATCCCAGCACTTTGTGAGGCCGAGGCGGGCGGATCATAAGGTCAATAGATTGAGACCATCCTGGTCAACATGGTAAAACCCCGTCTCTACTAAAAATACAAAAATTAGCTGGGCATGGTGACGTGCGCCTGTAGTCCCAGCTGCTTGGGAGGCTGAGGCAGAATAATCGCTTGAACCTGGGAGGCGGAGGTTGCAGTGAGCCGAGATCATGCCACTGCACTCCAGCCTGGTGACAGAGCGAGACTCTGTCTCAAAACAAAAGAAAATCAGAGTAGATATTCTGTGTGAAAGCAGTGTATAAAATGCCAAATATGGTACATGTAAGAGCATTTTTGTTTACATTATTTGGGAGATAGTTCTCATTATCTCCTAGGTAGATGGCTTTGGTACCCCTCTCTGAGACAGTCACCAAGAGAGAAGGTTCTGGAATCTTGCCAAACTAAATATCTTTCACATCAGGAAAATACCCTAAATTCGGATTGATACCTTTTTGTTGAATAAATATACACTGTATGCAACAGGGAACTAGAAAAGACTATTTAAATGGTTTAAAGAGTTGATGGTGCCCTGAGCTGCATTTCTGAATGGAAGTCTTGAAGAGCTACATCGAAGCTTGTTTTTTTTTTTTAAATTGATTCACTTTGGAAGTGAGAGTGAGACACCGAAGTTATTGAACAACAGTGGGGGTGTTCTGACCCCACCTTCCCAAGACTGACTGCCCCTCGTTGATCATCCCGAGTGGATAATTGCCAAATCTTGCCATTCCTCATGGAATTGTGGACACAATTTAAATGGGATGCAGTTTGTCCTAAACTAGCTGCACTGTTTGGGGTCACCTGATCTGAATTAACGAAAAAACAAATGGTTGTGATTTTAAAAGAAACCCTGTGATTCTTTTCCCTCATGTGCAGAAACTTAAACCAGTCCTACACAGCTGTTGCTGCTAGGAATTCCTAGGGGACCCGCAGTCTTGCCTAGATAAGGATGATTGCAATTAGCACTAGCTGTTGTTGGAGTAGAGCTGCTAGAAGTGTTTGTATGGATCATTCTCTTGAGTATTTTGCATGGTTCCCCATCCCGGCTCCATCTTCTCCCTATCCCAAGTCTGGGTAAGGCGATTTATTTATTAGTTCTTCCTAGGATGAAAAGATTTGTTTGTCAGAGCAAAGGTAAACACCAGCACAGCCCGAGGGACTGAGTTTAATTTGGAGAATGTGGACTCGTGCGAGCTGCAAGAGGGGTAGAGAGGCAAAGCCAACAGTTCATTGCATTAATAACAATCGGCGTGAGTGGACAAGACCCGGCCCCAGCTGAGTGCCTCCTAGCACTGAGGAAAGCAGAACCAAGCTTTGCAACAATAAACTCTGTGCTGGAAGAGTCTGCTCACCTCTAACAGGTGCTTGAAATCCTCCAGCCACAGGGAACCCATCACTCCCAGTGCTGCCTCATTGGGTGCTGGGTCCTCTGATCATGAAGAAGAGTTTCTTTCTGACTGAGGCATATACTGTTCCCCTCTAATATCCCTCCCCAGCTCATGGTTCTTCTCTCTCAAGTCAGGTGAGGGAGCTGATTTCATCTTTTGTATGACAGCCCTTCAAAAATTGAAATCTGCCTCTGTAGAATCACAGAATTTTATAGCTGAAGGAAACTTCAGACACAAATCCTGTTCCTGAAGAGGAAACTGTGACACAGAGAGGAAAAGTCACTTGCGTAAGGTCTCTCAGTAAGTTAGTGGAGAAATCAGTGTCCAAACCCAGACTTCTTGACTTCTGGATCAGGAATCTGTAGTGAATTATGTGAGGGGATACCAGGTCAGGTTGTGCAGGCTGTGCATTGTACAATCCCAAGGGTAACTTCTTCACCTTTTGGTCTAGGTATGGTGCCACCTGGGGTGTGCAGTGCACAGGCTGCTTGGCTATATGTGAAAGACCTGTTGCCTTGATCTGTACTTTGTGCAATAAACAAAACAAAAAGGCCTTTTCATCCAGACAGTTAGGACAATAGGGAATAAAATATCTAAGACAACGCTAAAGCTCCTGGATCGTGACTGTTTACTGTGTGCCAAGCACTGTGCTAGGTGCTTTCTTTGCATTCGCTCACATTTGATGCTACAGCCTAGGGCCTTGGTTGAATGTCTTGAACTGTTAGATTCTGAATTTCAAAAGCACGTTTGCACTACTCTGATGCTGTTTCGCCAAAGGCCAGACTGACTGGGATAAATCTCCCATGCAGGAACCACATCCTGTTGTACATCAATCAGTGAGCAAAGCTTTCTTCCGCTTTCCTGCATGAAACAGATGAAAGCAAAGGGGGAGAAAAATCCCCACTTTGGGCTGGAGCAGGTCTGGGCAAGGGAGGTTTGAGACGCATATTGCCGAGAGGCATGAGTGACTGCCGAGGGGCTGGGGGACCCTGCTTGTTTGCCTGAATGGGGGCTTTGAGTACAGAGTGGAGGGGCTGCTGCTGATCTGAGACCTGTGCCCAGGGGTACTTGGAGTTGGACGGGATGAGAGGGTGGGGAGGCAGTTCCTTCCTCCTTCTGCTAACTTGTCCTGCCCCATACCTTGCTTTAGTGTGAGGATTAGAGGCAGAAGCCAAAATAAATACCCATAGCTCTGACTGAAGGCAGGTCAGTGCACCAGACATGGATTCAAAGCGTAAGGTCCCCGCACTTGTTATGGGACCTTGGAAGAGGCTGAGCCACAATTTGCCCATCTGTAAAATGGTGAGATTGGAGCAGTTGTGTGTTTCTCAACCTTTCACCTTTCCTGGACTGCATTTACCATTTCCATTATACTACCTATACTTTGACTTACTATTTTCTTTAAATCAGCACATCTTTTTTATTTAGAAAATGTAACGGGAACTTTTGTCACTTTTGGGAAATGGAGCAACAGTATCAGTTGCCATAAATAGAAGGCAATTGTAAAAATAAGATAGAACAGTAAAACAACATGGGTAAAGACTAGCTTGAGGTGATTCCTTGCCAAGGCTGGGAACTGGAAGGCTGGTCTCTTTGTTAAACAGGGAGAGGTGTTAAAGACATGTTTATGCCACATGGAGACTTTCTACCTGGCAAAACCAGAAGAATCCAAAAGGACCAAGAACGGAGTAACTCTCTCGTGGTGTGATTCACTGTTATTTAAATCCAAGCCCTTTTTCTACTAAAAGTATCTCCCTTCAAGAAACAGCATATAGTAGAATTCAGAGAGCCCTTAGTGACCCTGAAACTGAGTGAGCAGCAGCTCAGGGTCTAATGGATGATTGTAAAGTTTCTTCTGTGTAGTTACTTTCTTTGAGATTTGCATAGATAGTAGCATGTTAGTAGCTATAGTAATATTGTTACCAGTCTTTTATAAAACAAATTTATTACCTGTGTCCATTTTTTCAATGGTATACAAAAGAAGGTTTTATCATTCTTTAGTTTAAAATGTAAACCTGGGCTGAGTGCAGTGGCTTATGCACTCCCAATACTTTGGGAGGCCAAGGCAGGAGGATCATTTGAAGCCAGAAGTTTGAGACCAGCCTAGACAACATAGTGAGACTCCCATCTCTACATATATGCGTTTGTGTGTGTGCATATATATATGCACACACACACATATATAAATAGCCGGGCACGGTGGTACGCACCTGTAGTCCCAACTGCTCAGGAGGCTGAGGCGGGAGGATCACTTGAGCCAGGAATTTCAGGCTACATTGAGCTGTCATCACGCCACTGCACTCCAGCCTGGGTGACAAAGCAGACCTGATTGAAAAGAAAAATTAAATGAAATGTGTCCCTGAAGCATTCTTTTTTCCCTGAATTGACTCTCACTTAAAAAAAAAAAAAGTTTTCAGCAGAGGTCTAGTCCAATATCCTTAGTTTCCAGATAGGCTGTCTTATGTCCTAAGTCACTGACCAGTAGTCTTGGCTAGGGGAACCCAGTCTTCACTTCTGAATATCTAATAGCACCCTGATATGTTGGTTATACACTAGAAGCTTAATAAATGTATACTGATAAGTTGGTGATTTTGAGCTTCACAAGGGGAAAGAAATATCATTTATTAAATACCCGCTTTTAGCAACACAGTGCCGGGTGCTTTGTATACAGTCATTACATACCTGTTTTACGCAAAACACGACACAAACTCACTTGTCCTAAATGTCTCATTTAAATCTTCATGATCATATGTTTGTGTGTTACATGATAGCAGTCAGCATTATACCAGCACAGATCCCTGAGGCCACTTTTCCCCAACATTTTGTTATGAAAATGTTCACACTTGTTGAGAAGTTAAGAGTTTTAGTGTGAACGCCCATGTGCCCATCACCCAGATTATACCATGCACATGTTGCTGCACTGACTTTTTCTCCTCTCTCTCTCTCTCTCTCTCCCCCTCTCTTCCGCTCCATCCTTCTCTCCCTCTCTCCCTCTCCTCTTCTTCCCCTCTTCCCCTTTGCCCCTCTCCCCACTGCCCTGGTCTATTAGTGCATATTGTTCTTGACACATTTATGGTAGCTTTTTCTGTTTACAGATGAGGACACTGTGGCCCGAGGAGAGCCTGTGAAAGCACCGCGGCTAAGCACATAGGCTTTGGAGCCAAGGTGCCTGGGTATTGGTCTACACTTACTGTCTTTGTGACCTAGAACAAGTTTCTGACCTCTCTGTACCTCAGTGTCCTTATCTGTAAACGGAGATGATCATTGTACCTGCCTTGGAATGTCATGAAGACTACAGGAGTTAATACAGCACACGGTAAAATGATCAGGAAGCATTAGCTGTTGTTAAGTGACATGACCGAGGTCACGCAGTGGTGGATGCAGGATTTGAGTTTGATTCCTGAGGTATGGAATCTGGCAGGAGAATCTGGTTCCTCTTGCTGTGTATTTCTCTCTGTCTGTCTGTCTCTATCTCTGTCTCATACACACCCAACAACTCTTCTGCATGTGTTTGACTTAACGTTTAGGGCTTTACATCACATCGGTAAAACCAGGACCATGAATTTGCAAGCTTTTGCCATGGGATGTGGCAGGAACTGTACCTCTGACTTCTCATGAGATGGGTTCAGGGCTGCCGGCAACATCTGTGCAGTATTGATTTGGAGTCATTAGCTGCCTCATACACCAAAGACAGCGAGGCTAGGGGTTTTATGATTCCATAATCATAATAAAACTGCCTGTCTCTATTATTATGACTGCAGTTGTTATTGCACTTACAACTTACAGTTAGTTAGGTAGGAATTTCCAATTCCCATTTTCCAGATGAGAAAACAGGCTTGGTGACATGACATGAACTATCTTCTGTCACATGGATGGTAAGTGGCCAAACCAAGGTGAGAACCCAAGTCTGTCTGACTTTCAATCCAATGCTGTTTCCACTACTACCTGTTTCCTGTGGTCGAAAATTGCCACATTTTCTGGTATTCTTAATCCAAACCTGTTGAGTGTCCTGCTTGCAAGAGACAGGGTGGCACAGCCACCCCCAAAGTGTTAACATTGCTTATTGGTCCAAGAGACTCAAGGAAAAGTGAAAGGACACCTTTCTTTTCTGCTGGCTGGTGGGTTTGTCACTCTATTGGCAACTCATCAATAGGCGAGCTTTCCTGGGACTTGCTAATGAGGTACTCAGATGTCTTTCCCTTCTGCAGGCCACTGTGGGGACCCCTGCCCTTGTGTGGCCAGCTGTGCCTGAGGAGCAACCAGGAGTTCTCGGTTTGGAGCATGCCATCTGTTTGGGATGAAATGCTTATTAGGAGAACCTCAGAAGATCCCACCCACCCAGGGCAGCAGCTCATGTGTGCTTGTGCATTGCAGACAGAGCAGTTCAGGATTCTGCTCCGCCAGCCCAGGGTTGTTACAGCTTATGGTTGAAATGTAGCTTGAATTCCATGCCCAGGAGTTTGTGTTTGGGCCACGTTGTGCAGCATGCATATGAGGAGAGGGAGCAGGAAGACCCAGGAGGTGAATGTGTTGGCTCACTGGTGATGGCTATTTGTGAAATGACTCATTTTGGGCAAGGATTGCATGGAGTGATGTGTGGAAGGAGAGAGAGGGGGACCAGGTACCACTGCTGGCCTCAGTGGACTGAGAGTCTTGGGGTAGGAAGAGGACTGAGACCCCAGTCACTGAAATGCAAGGTAGAAAAGGCTCAGGACCCTAAGAGTAGGAGCCCGGAGGCAGGCAGGATGGCTTCATGGGCAAAGTGACACTTTAGTAGACACTGCAGGGAAAGTAGGCTTTTGACATGGAGGCAGGAGAAAGAGGAGAGAACGTACAAGAAATAGGACTCCAATGAAAATGTCTTCCTTCATTCATAAGGTACCTCGATACCTTTATTCTGGAAAATAGGTCACATCATCTGCAGACAGGGAAGATGATTCTGTGGAGGAGATAGGGTTGAAAGGCTTAAGTACTAAACACAAACACCATCTCTCTCTCTCGTTTCTGAGTGTAACAGTAGAACATTGTGAGTGAGCCCAGCCAGCTCCCTCACTCAGTCCGCTAGCATTCCCTGAGTATCTGCTGATTGTCTGCACTGTTCTAGGTAGTAGAGGTACTCAGATCTCTGCCCTCCGGAGTTTTTAGGCTAGCTGAGGAGAAAGATGGATAGAAAGGCAGTTAGAGCCTAGGGTGATAAAGTGATAAAGCTTGGTTAGTGGTATGTCCAGTTGGCTATAGAGTGGGCAGTAGGGGAGCCTTCAGTATCTGTAGGATATTTGAGGTGGGTCTTTTTTTTTTTTTTTAATTTGAGATGGAGCCTCACTCTGTTGCCTAGGCTGGAGTGCAATGGCACGATCTTGGCTCATTGCATCCTCTGCCTCCCAGGTTCAAGTGGGGGATTACAGGCTCCCACCACCTTGCCTGGATAATTTTTGTATCTTTAGTAGGGATGGAATTTCACCATGTTGGCCAGACTGGTCTTGAGCTCCTGACCTCAGGTGATCCACCTGCCTCGGCCTCCCAAAATGTTGGGATTACAGGTGTGAGCCACCGCGCCCAGCTGAGGTGGGTCTTGATGGGGAGCAGGAGTTCATGATGGAGATAGTCCAGGAAGAGAAAAAGCCTGCGTTTGAGTCTGGAGGGTCGAAAGGACCTTGAAGTGTTGAGCTGGAGCTCAGGTGCATGGAGTTGGGAAGGCAGGGCAGGCCCAGCTGAGAATGCCTTGTGTATCAGTGTGACAAGTGTGTACGCCATCCCCTGGGCAGGGGGGAGTCCATAGCGATTTTCAGCAGGGGAGCGCCGTTGTGTGGATGATGCATTGCATGGATACTTTGCTGGCAGGGTGGAGAATGGAGGGGATGGAGGGATGGGAAGCTGGGAGATTTGTGAAGAGATAGTTGTAGTGGTCCCCTCAAGAGAGAATGACCAACCTGGGGCTGTGGCTGCGGCCAGGGGAGGAACGGCGTTCTGCCACCAGGATGTCCACAGCAACCATAGTTCTCCAACGCTGATGAACTCCAGAGCTAGATTGCATCTGCCTTTGCATTTCTCTTTTCATTCTTTTGTCTCTTACAGTCTGGTCCAAATAAAAGATTTGAGTTGGTGTCCAGTAAAGGACACAGCAAGAAATAATAGGAATTCAGTCTTTAAGAGTAAAGGAGACAAGCCAAGCCATAAAGTTGTGGGGAGGTCATTGTATGGGCCATCCAGACCTAGAATAGTGACTGCAATTGCAGTTCTGGAATCTAGCACAAAATCTAGCATAAACATCCCCTCCTTCCTCCTCCCCACCTGTCAGTGCACCCCCAGAATCCTTAGAATGCATAAATATTTTGTGAGGTGATTCTCTAAGAGAGTGAAACCTGACTTTTATATATTTTTTACTACCGTAGACAGCGCTGCAGCAACAAATAACACATCATTGTAAAACCGAGGTGATTTACAGCCTCAGCTATCAATCCTCGGTGGGAATGTGACAGAGTTGCAGCTAAGCCTCCTGCTGACTGGTTCCATTGGTGCTGAGAGCTGCGTGGCTGGATTTTTGGCATATCCTAGCTGTGGTATTCATTGGTATCTTTATATCTGCCTGTAAGCCAGGAGCCTTCTTATTATTATGTTTTTGACAAATGAACTCATGCAGAGCTTTCATTAAGTTTCACTGAAAGGACCTAGAAATGTCATGAAAATTATTATAATCTCAAAACCATCACATCCTAATGCATGTGGCTGTGCTTCTTGTTGCAATTGACTGATGAGAACACTCAGTTTTTAATTTTCTGACTTAAAATAAGACCATCTGCAGCTGTTTCTTTTAGCAATAATTTTTAATTAAATGCAATAAAATTTACATGGAAGGACCCTAATAAGAAAATCGTGTCAGGAACACACTCATTGTAACATGACTAGCATGATATTAAGACCCCCAACTATTTTTTTTACCTTGCAGAGCTGTAATGTAGATAAGATCCTGATTAAGTGTTAATCACAATGTGGTTTTACCTTCATAAAATCAGGGTTTCTCCCTGTAGGAGGTGTGAATATAATTCTCGCTAATAGAAGAGAGTCTTACCGTTGGAGTTCTTCGGTGAAATGTCAGCAGCAGGTCTCCTTGACCAGCTGAGCCCCAGAAGAGGAGTGAAGTCTTTGTTCCAGCTTGAGTCTGGATTTCCTTGAGGTATTTGGGCCTCACTTTCCCCAGCTTTTCAAATGGGGATGAGGCTGTCAGGCATAGGATACAGCCAAAGAGGAAAGCTGTGTTGGTAGTCCACGCATTCCATGAGTACAGGTGTGTATCAGGTACCTATTCTGAGCTGGGTGCTGCTCTCTGAGCTCCACATGCAGCAGTGAACAGACTCCTTGTGCTGGGGAGAGGCAGACAGTAAACAGACTAATAAGTGAACATGATAATTATAGTTTATGGAAAAGAAGAATAAAAAAATCAATGTGATACAAAGTGACTGGTGGAAGACGCACTTCAGACAGGGTGATTAGGGAAGGCTTCTCTGAGGAGGTGAACTTGACTGAAATGTGAAGGATGACCAGACATCCCAAGGGGAAGGCCATTCAAGGCAGAGGGAACAGCGGGGGCAAAGGCCCTTCGTGCTGAGGCTGGAGGCCTTTGTGGGGTTGGTAGAGAGGTAAGGAAGCCATTGTGAGTGGGGTGCAGAAGGCGATGGGAAGTCGGGTAGGCAGGGGCCTTGTGAAAGATGTGGATTTTACTTGAAAGATAACGCCATTGGAGAGAAGTGTCACGATCCAAGGATACTTGAATTATCTAAGCACTTGAGATCATTTCTCTGGACTTGTATGTTTAGGGTAAGATCAGCAATTAGTTCAAAACTGTAGCTAAGAGTATTTGCCCTTCCAAGTGGTTCTCAGGGTGTAGAGACGCAGGTCTTCATTGAGCTGTGTGATTTTTAAGCAGCTGGGTCTCAGGCTGTTCTCCCACCTATGACTGCTCTGGAGTGGTTTGGAACCAGTGGCACTGAGGTCTCCCATCCAAGTGCTCTTCCCAGAAGAACATGCTAGTCCAGGGAGCCAAGAGGAGACTGGCCCAGCCACACCAGAGGGATGGTAGGAGGGAATAAGGCTGGGAAGCCTCTTGAAAAGGAGTGCATTTAATTTGGATTTGTACCTCCAGGTGAACTTATTTGATCTGTAAACAGTAGGGAGCTATGGAAAGTTTTAGAGCAAGTGGGGGTGGGAGATACCAAGATCAGCTAGTACTCTAGTACAATTATTGTCAGCTGTGTGGGGTGACGAAGCCGCCACAGAAAGGTGCCTAAACATCAAGGGGTCAAGGCATGACAACAGGCTTAGCTGCTTCTTCGCCTGTGTAGTGTGGTGGCCTTCCAGCTGTGGCTGTAGCACGGTGGCTCAGTGCAGAATAAACCAGAGCTCTGACTAGTCTGGAACTTCCCAGCGTCAGGGTTCTCAGGGTGGTCAATGGCATTTGGTGGGTGCAGATGGCAGAACCAGAGAGGCAGCATGGCACAGCAAAAAGAGAGAATGACCTCAAGTCCACCTCCACCCTGACCCTGCCCTCTGATCTGAGCCCCGGTTTTCTCACCTGTACAAGTGGTGGCGACGGTCTCTTCATCACTGAGCACCATGAGGAGTCTGAGAGATAATGCAGACACCAGGGCTGAGTCAGGTTTTCAAAAAGAATATTGTCAATCTTGTACTTTGTGCTGGGGGCTGAGGCAAACAGACACTGCTACATAAGAGGCTTCATAGAGCTCCCCGTGTACCAGGTGCTGTCATAGACCCTTTGTATGTGTTAACTCAGTTCGTCTGAAAAATCACCCTGAGACATAGATGCTGTTTTTTTTGTCTGTACTCAGCAGATCAGGAAACTAGGGTACAAAGAGGTTAAGGTAAGGACTTAAGGTCACATAGCTGGTCTGCAACAGAGCAAGAATTTTAACCCAGGCAGTTTCCAGCACCCAGGCTCTCAGCTGTGCTGTGTGGTTCCTTCTTTATGTGCCTCATTGCATGCAATTTGCTGAACGTCCCTTTGGGCATAGTTATCCAGTTTTATTTTTTTAATAGAAGAGAAAACAGGTTCAGAGTGGCAACATGACTTTTAAGCCAGTAAGAATGATGGAGCAAGGACCAGAGGGAGGATGTCTATAGGAATGGTTCTTGCCTCTTTCTAGTTCATCCCTTTGAGAGCTTCCTGACTCTCCAGCTGTCAAATAAGGATACACAGTGGAGTATAAATCTTCAGGATGGAAATGTTCTTAATGCAGGTGCTCGGAATTGGACAACCTACAGAGACTGTCCGTTTGCCTGAGTCCACATGGCCAGGGAATGATGAAAAACTAGAGAGAAGGAACGGCACACACTATTGCAGTAACAAAGGGACAATCTCATGCAGAAGGTTTACACTTCCTTAGATTGCCTGGCTAGGCTCAGGAATGGCCCTTGGAGAATTTATCATCCGTGCTTATAATACTCAGGGTCAGCAGGACAATACACTCATAATAATTTCTGAGCGACGAATTGTTAATGTGTTTCATCTGGTTCCCTGAGAATGCCCCAAGACTGTCCAGCCTTCCAGAGATGAAGGCGGCCACTGAGCCGTGTGTGGGGGAATTCTGAGCTTGCATCTAAGAATTGTGGTGCTTCCCTGTGTTGGAGAGGCCTGATCTTTGATTGTTTTCTGGCACGGTGAGTGTCTCCGAGTTGAGGTTGTTTTTCGGGATGATGTGACTGGTCTCTATGTAAACAAACCCATTCTCTGCATGCACAGGGTTGGGTTAGAGCCCTGGATAGGGCCCAAAATCTCCAGGTCAAGGCATCAGCCAAGAACTTGACATTTGAGGCTTTCTTGTAAGATTTTAATTAAGAAAAGAAGACACACACACACACACACACACACACACACACACACACACACATTAAACAATTCTATCTTACAGAATCTGCTCAGGAACCTTAGGTTCTGCTGTCCTCTCTTACAGTGAGACTTTCTTGCACTGAGAGATGTGTCCAGCAGGGTTGTCTTGTAAGGTAGTGAGCCTCCCCATCATACTCAGTAATTAAGCACAAATGGAAAGGACACCAGAATCTTTCACGAGGCTTGCACAGGCCAGGAAGTTTGAGCTCTTGGGGTCATTTTTGGCTGGCAGATAGCATCCTGAGAAAGCAGGTGGTCCACTATAGATACCGCCTCCATGGTCCCTGAAAGGTTTCCAGACCCAAAGGCCGGAGAGGCCCGAGGTGACCAGAGGAAGATCCAGTACCAGCTCTGAGGCCAGTTCCAAAAGGCCTCTCCTGGCACAGTGCAGCAGGGTTTTCATGAAGGATGCCCACTTCATCCAGATCCTCTGAAATGCTGGAAGACACACCTGCCGGCAAGGCAGCCTCAGAAGGCAGCAGCCCCTGGGTGCTGGTGTGTGAAGTCTGCCTGGGTGTGAAGTCCTGCCCGAGTTAAGGGCCTGGCCAGGTTGAAGGGGTGGGAAGGGTGGTTATGCGGTCATCCTTGGGGTTCCCTCCCATACTTAATCTTGGTGGTCTTCTCAGTTTCTGTCGCAATGGGCTCCTTTTTCAAATGAAATCTTACTTGGAACCCCAACATAGAAAACAAGGGTCTGTTATTATAATTCTCTTTCATAAGTTCAAGTTTTTAACAATAAATAGGATGTCAATTAATGAGATAGTCATGGTGAATAGAAGTCTTGAAAATTGGGAGTTATGGATTGCAGTGCTGCTCGAAGAGCCTGCTGAGGGGCGATGATTTTGTGAAGTAGCATATTATGGGAGAATGCATTCTCTAGAGTCAGACGGGTGAGTTCAAATCCCAGCTCTGCCACTTACTAGCTGTGTGTCCTTGGGCAAATTACCTAACCTCTCTGTGCCTGTTTCTTCATCTGTTAGAAGAGGGGAAATGACACTAGATAGCTACCTCAAGGAGTTACTGTGAGGATTGAATGAGTTAATGCTTGTGAAGAATTTAGCAAAAGCCTCGTAGTTTGCAAGTGTGTTCACTGCTCTGGAGCCGTTATTACTAACACCGTAGCACTGTCTGTATCCATGAGATTCAAACTAGACATTTGTGAGTCCTCACTTACAGGAGCCTAGGGTTTCTGAGGAATGCAGTTTGAACACCCTATGTCATCTCACATACTCTGGGCTTTTAATAAGAGCTATCTGTCGGGTATACCTATTTATAAGTCTTTTTTTTAACCAATAATTTAATCAGACGTTTGCAGAACCCTGTGCCACACACAGTAGAGGAGGTGGAAAATGGCTCCTGTTCATTTTTTGTTCTGTTGAGGGAGAGAAGCCACAGGCAGGGCATGTAAAAAGCAGTTTAAGGGGTAAATCGCTTTTGGATCATAAATTCCTGGGTTGTATTTTGTCCCTTGCCTTCTATTTTACAAGAGTGGAAATGAAGTTAACAGTGTAAATGGTGAAAGAAGCAACCTTCAGCAGACCCCGTGATCTGCCACTGCTTTATATGTGATATCATTAATCCTCCCAACTGCCGTGCAAGACCAGGATCATCAGCCCCATTTTACAGGCAGGAAAACTGAGGCTCTGAGACATCACATGGCAGAGGAGGCAAACAGACAGTCCGAGATCCCAGAGCACAGATTAGGTCCCACAAGGCACATTCAAGGACCGAGGGGTGCTTTCTCCCGGCAAGTGTTGCCCCCGCCTTAGGAGATGGTGAGCCACTCTCACGGTGGGTGTGCACAGAGAGGCTGGGTGAGCAGGGAGGCTGTCCTTCTGTGGGTCAGAAAGCTGGACTACAGGTAGGGTGAGGTGGCTCACACGTATAATCCCGGTACTTTGGGTGGCTGAGGCGGACAGATCACCTGAGGTCANATCAGCCAAGAACTTGACATTTGAGGCTTTCTTGTAAGATTTTAATTAAGAAAAGAAGACACACACACACACACACACACACACACACACACACACACACATTAAACAATTCTATCTTACAGAATCTGCTCAGGAACCTTAGGTTCTGCTGTCCTCTCTTACAGTGAGACTTTCTTGCACTGAGAGATGTGTCCAGCAGGGTTGTCTTGTAAGGTAGTGAGCCTCCCCATCATACTCAGTAATTAAGCACAAATGGAAAGGACACCAGAATCTTTCACGAGGCTTGCACAGGCCAGGAAGTTTGAGCTCTTGGGGTCATTTTGGCTGGCAGATAGCATCCTGAGAAAGCAGGTGGTCCACTATAGATACCGCCTCCATGGTCCCTGAAAGGTTTCCAGACCCAAAGGCCGGAGAGGCCCGAGGTGACCAGAGGAAGATCCAGTACCAGCTCTGAGGCCAGTTCCAAAAGGCCTCTCCTGGCACAGTGCAGCAGGGTTTTCATGAAGGATGCCCACTTCATCCAGATCCTCTGAAATGCTGGAAGACACACCTGCCGGCAAGGCAGCCTCAGAAGGCAGCAGCCCCTGGGTGCTGGTGTGTGAAGTCTGCCTGGGTGTGAAGTCCTGCCCGAGTTAAGGGCCTGGCCAGGTTGAAGGGGTGGGAAGGGTGGTTATGCGGTCATCCTTGGGGTTCCCTCCCATACTTAATCTTGGTGGTCTTCTCAGTTTCTGTCGCAATGGGCTCCTTTTCAAATGAAATCTTACTTGGAACCCCAACATAGAAAACAAGGGTCTGTTATTATAATTCTCTTTCATAAGTTCAAGTTTTAACAATAAATAGGATGTCAATTAATGAGATAGTCATGGTGAATAGAAGTCTTGAAAATTGGGAGTTATGGATTGCAGTGCTGCTCGAAGAGCCTGCTGAGGGGCGATGATTTTGTGAAGTAGCATATTATGGGAGAATGCATTCTCTAGAGTCAGACGGGTGAGTTCAAATCCCAGCTCTGCCACTTACTAGCTGTGTGTCCTTGGGCAAATTACCTAACCTCTCTGTGCCTGTTTCTTCATCTGTTAGAAGAGGGGAAATGACACTAGATAGCTACCTCAAGGAGTTACTGTGAGGATTGAATGAGTTAATGCTTGTGAAGAATTTAGCAAAAGCCTCGTAGTTTGCAAGTGTGTTCACTGCTCTGGAGCCGTTATTACTAACACCGTAGCACTGTCTGTATCCATGAGATTCAAACTAGACATTTGTGAGTCCTCACTTACAGGAGCCTAGGGTTTCTGAGGAATGCAGTTTGAACACCCTATGTCATCTCACATACTCTGGGCTTTTAATAAGAGCTATCTGTCGGGTATACCTATTTATAAGTCTTTTTTTTAACCAATAATTTAATCAGACGTTTGCAGAACCCTGTGCCACACACAGTAGAGGAGGTGGAAAATGGCTCCTGTTCATTTTTTGTTCTGTTGAGGGAGAGAAGCCACAGGCAGGGCATGTAAAAGCAGTTTAAGGGGTAAATCGCTTTTGGATCATAAATTCCTGGGTTGTATTTTGTCCCTTGCCTTCTATTTTACAAGAGTGGAAATGAAGTTAACAGTGTAAATGGTGAAAGAAGCAACCTTCAGCAGACCCCGTGATCTGCCACTGCTTTATATGTGATATCATTAATCCTCCCAACTGCCGTGCAAGACCAGGATCATCAGCCCCATTTTACAGGCAGGAAAACTGAGGCTCTGAGACATCACATGGCAGAGGAGGCAAACAGACAGTCCGAGATCCCAGAGCACAGATTAGGTCCCACAAGGCACATTCAAGGACCGAGGGGTGCTTTCTCCCGGCAAGTGTTGCCCCGCCTTAGGAGATGGTGAGCCACTCTCACGGTGGGTGTGCACAGAGAGGCTGGGTGAGCAGGGAGGCTGTCCTTCTGTGGGTCAGAAAGCTGGACTACAGGTAGGGTGAGGTGGCTCACACGTATAATCCCGGTACTTTGGGTGGCTGAGGCGGACAGATCACCTGAGGTCAGGAGTTCGAGACCAGCCTGGCCAACATGGTGAAACCCCATCTGTGCTAAAAATACAAAATAATTAGCCTCGCGTGGTGGTGCGTGCCTGTAGTTCCAGCTGCTTCGAAGGCTGAGGCACAAAAATTGCTTGAACCTGGGAGGCGGAAGTTGCAGTGAGCCAAGATCACGCCACTGCACTCCAGCCTAGATGACAGAGTGAGACTCTGTCTAAAACAAAAAAAGAGAAAAGGGGAAAAAAAGAAAGCTGCAGTACGAAACCCAGAAAGCTCGGGAGGTCATGAAACCTTAATGTAGCAGCCACATACTTGTGCACTGCACTTTACAGCTGACAAAGCTTTTTTTTTTTTTTTTTTTTTTTGGGCGGGAGTCTTGCTCTGCGCCCCGGGTGGGTGGGCTGGGCCCGGATCTCAGCTCACTGCGAGCTCCGCCTCCCGGGTTTCCGCCATTCTCCTGCCTCAGCCTCCGACAAAGCTTTTTTTATACATGTTAGCTCCATTGATTCTCCCAGCGAGCACCCTTTGGAAAAGGGAAGACACCAATTACAAGCAAAATTTAAGCAAAGACTTGAAGAAGAGCAGGGAGAATTCGGGCAGTTACTTTCCTTGCAAGGCCATGGGTGAGCCGTTTTCTAGCATGCCTCTGAGTTCCTTGACTATAAAATGGAGCTGGCCGGGCGCGGTGGCTCAAGCCTGTAATCCCAGCGCTTTGGGAGGCCGAGACGGGCGGATCACGAGGTCAGAAGATCGAGACCATCCTGGCTAACATGGTGAAACCCCGTCTCTACTAAAAAATACAAAAAAAAACTAGCCGGGTGAGGTGGCGGGCGCCTGTAGTCCCAGCTACTCGGGAGGCTGAGGCAGGAGAATGGCGTAAACCCGGGAGGCGGAGCTT
>NW_016819747.1:305869-407852 GCF_001698545.2 Rhinopithecus bieti | reverse complement strand
AAAAAAAAAAAAAAAAAAAAAAAAAAAAAAAAAAAAAAAAAAAAAATGGAGCTAACAGGTGGTGGCAAGTGTGCAGTGGCTAAGAACCCATCCAGTTGCTTGCTGCAGGGTCTGGCCTGCAGAAGGTCCTCAGCAAAGGTTCTTAGTAATTGTTATTTTGATTGTACCTGATATGAAGAAGGGATCAGAGGAGGGCAGGAAAAGGGGCCTCTGAAAGACTGAGGGTCTGGGAAATACCAGGGAAGGGGCAGAGATGAAGAGCAGAAAGGAACTTGAGGCTCTAGAGTGCTGTCCAGGATCACACAGCTGGCAAGTGGCAGTCAGACTTAGAACCCAGGGGCATGTGCTGTGAAACCTCCATGCCATGTGTTCCACAAGGAGCCATGGTGAGAGCACAAAGACCCTGGGGCTGACCTGGGTCAGGGTGTGGCAGGCCATGACCCCAGCCCTGCTCTGAGGGATAACGAGAGAAGGGTGATGTCATGCGGCAAGAGATTGTTCTGGGCCACGCTCCCCGCCCAGGAAGCTCCTTGTTAGATGCTGCATCTGGTTTCCAGGGAGGTCCCTGGTCCAAGCCCAAGTTTGCTTGCCGGCCGGAGGCCAGAGGTCAAGGCTGTGTTCAGAGCTGCAGAATGAGTCAATGGCTTAGCGGCATCAGAGAGCTTAGGCAGCTGCTCAGCCTCTGGGGTGAGGAGACCTGCCTGGTCCTCAAACCCAAATGGTCTCCAGACTCCAGGAGGCCCTGAAGTCTCCATTCAGCAGCACCGTGAGTGAGGAGAGTTCATGCTTTGCCAGCCTTTGCCTGACTTTTGAATTTTCTTTGGCTCTCCTGTGTTCCCCAGCCTTGAGGGTGGGAGGTTCAAGATTCCACCCAGCCTGTCTGAAACCCCTCATTTACAGAGGAGAAACGTGGGGCCGAGGGGGAAAGAGAGAAGTGCTGGGACTTGGTTCCTCACATAGCCAAGTGGCCACCCTCAGAAAGGCCCAGGGGAGAGAGAGAGGCAGACCCCGATTGCTGTTGAGATGTGATTAAAATAAATATGATAGGAAAGTGAGCAATATTCTGGCAGCACAGAAGGAGTAGCCACGTGCTTTGAAGAAAAGGCCTCCCTGAGGCACTCGCAGTGTTAACATGGACATTTGAGCAGGGCTCAAAGGGCAAGTAAGAATTTGCAAACTGAAGAAGAGAAGAAAGGACATTCCAAATGGAAGGGACGGTGGGGACCACATGCACAGAAGCACCTGGGCATAAGGGACTTAGGGTGCACCAAGACCAAGGACACACGCACAGCGGTCAGACTGTTTGCAGCAGGGAGGGACAGAAAGAAGGTGAGAGTTCAAGCCCCAAGCTTGCGCGTCTGAAGTGCAGAGAGTCAAAACAGAGGCTGAGAGTGTTCTGTCAGCGGCTCAGCGGTGGGGCCAAGACTCCCAGCCTGGGGCCCTGCGTGCCCTTGCCATCTTTATCAGCCTGTCCCTGACTTTTTCAGCCTTCATTGAAACTATTTGAGGCTAAATAGGAGACTCCTGTCCCCATGGCTGGAGAAGGGAAAGGTGTGAGTGTAACAGGGTCTTTTGAGGCTGGGGTCTGTCTTGCCTGTAACCCCAGGAGGGGTGATGGCTCAGTTCATGGAGCAGTCATTCATTCTCCAGTTGCTTCTAATCCACCATTCCTTGTTGACAGGCAGAAATTAGTTACCTTCGAACCCGCTAATTAGAGCTAACAGCTGCGGAGGGATGTATTTGGATGGCATTGGCTGGAGGACTAGCCTTCTCTAGGTTTTGTGGCTTTTCAGAATCCTGCATCTGTCCTCACTCTTTGGCCTGAGGACCACCTGTTTTTTTTTATTTTTTTTATTTTTTTATTTTTATTTATTTTTTTTGAGACGGAGTCTCGCTCTGTCACCCAGGCTGGAGTGCTGTGGCCGGATCTCAGCTCACTGCAAGCTCCGCCTCCCGGGTTCACGCCATTCTCCTGCCTCAGCCTCCCTAGTAGCTGGGACTACAGGCGCCGCCACCTCACCCGGCTAGTTTTTTGTATTTTTTAGTAGAGACGGGGTTTCACCATGTTAGCCAGGATGGTCTCGATCTCCTGACCTCGTGATCCGCCCGTCTCGGCCTCCCAAAGTGCTGGGATTACAGGCTTGAGCCACCGCGCCCGGCCGGTTTTTTTTAATAAAGCCCAGCTCTGTGTGAATCCTGCTTCTCCCACAGAGAGAGGGGTAGGCTGGGAAGTATTTGCAGGCTTTCTGAGTCAGCAGTGATTGATTATGCTCATGCACAAAAGTGCTCGCGGTGTTCCGCAGTTGGGTTTTGGGCTTAGAGCCCTGGGTCTCTAAGAGTAGACACTGCCCCAGAAAAGGCTCTTTGCTCTCTGCCTCTTGCTGTGTAGCCTTTTTTCTTGTGTTTCTCTTTCAGGGCCTCAGTTTCCCCAGAAATGAAGCGATGAGCTAAGTAATTTCATATGGCTGTTCTGAGTCTGACATGACATACTCTTTTTCCGTTGCTGCCATGGCAACTTGCCATAAATTTAGTAGCTTACGACAACATCCGTTTTTCATCTCACAGTTCTATGGGTCAGCAGTCCAGTGGGCTCAGCTGGGTCCTCTACTGAGGGTCTCAGGAAGCCAAAGTCAGGGTGTGGGCTGGCCTGGGCCCTCATCTAGAGACTGTGGGGAGATTCTAGACCATGCCCATTCAGGTCACTAGCTGACGTCCACTCCTGTGGGACTGAGGGCACTTCCCTGCTGGCTGTGATGGGGCTGGTCTTTGCCCTGGCTGCAGCCTGCACTCCTTCCCCTGTTTTCTGCATGGACTTCTCCAGCAATGGTGGGTTGTGAGTTGACTCTTTCTTGCGCTCTGAATCTGACTCCAGGCAGCACAAGTTCTCTGCTTCTAAGGACCTGTGTGATTAGATTGGGCCCACCCAGATAACCAAGGGAAATGTCCCCGTCATAACCTTCACAACCTCAAGTATGTCGGCAAAGCCCCTTTTGCTAAGTGATGCAGAATATTCTTAGGTTCCAGGATTGGGGGTGGACACTTTGAGGGCTGTGATTCTGCCTATCACAGGCTGCCGTCTGACCCCCAAGTGATTCAGGTCTATCCCAAATACAAAATGCATTCATTCCATCCCAAGGTCCCCAGAGGTCGCATCCTGTGACAACATCAGCTCAACAAATCTTGTTTGAATCTTGTCAGCTCAGAAGTCCTAAGTCCCATTATTTAAATCCAGTATTGGGTGAGCTTCTGGGTATGACCCATTCTGGCGTAATTCCTCTCCATCTGTGACCCTGGGAAACTAAAGAAGTAAGTTATCTGCTCTCAAAATACAGTGGGACCAGTTATAGACTTCCAGTCCAAACAGGGAGAAAATGGAAGGTAAAACAAAGTCAGATGACATTGCTGGGGCCTCACATCCCTCTCTCCCAAAACTATAGGGAGAAAATGCAATAGAACCAGCAGTTTCCTACCCACTCTGCCCACTCCTTACCTCTGTGGGCATTCACTGGCTACAAGTCCACCTGTTATATTCTGGCCCTGTCTTTGGGGTCTTAGGAATACACAGTTGCACAGTTTTGTACCAGTGGGTTAGAAACAACAGGAAGTTGAAATGCAGCAGAAAGGATCTAGGTTAAAAGGGTAGGTAGTGTTTGATTTGAAAAGGGTTTGTTAGCACCAAGAAAGGAAAAGCACGTGCTTCCAGCACCTCCTCTCCGTTTCTCAACACCAGGAAGTGGGAAATGCACAGGCTTCCGGGGACATTTGACCTGTCATTTCCGAGCTGGGTGGAATTGGGGAATTCATTTAACCTTCCTGAGCCTCAGTCTTCTTGGCTGTAACATGGAGATGCTGCTGGGTGCCTCATAGAGCTGTCATGAAAGTCATGTTATGTGAAGGGTGTTTTGTAGACCGCAGCCAGTGTACAAATAGTAGCTCTATTTGTGATCTGGGACCTGCTGTGCTAGCTGGTGAGGGTAGGGGGCGTCCCAGAAGGTTTGGCTTCCCCTCCTCCTTTGGAATGATTCTCACCTGCCCAAGATAATCTGATTAACTAGTGAGTGTTTAGAGGACCAGAGGGGAGGATCCTGCCCTGGGGGTACAGCACAGGGGCACAGAAGTCTCTACAATGCAGAGCTCTGCCACAGAGGAGGGGAATGGTGCTGCTGGGACAGTCCAGAGGGAGAGAAATTTGGGAGTCCATTTTGGTTCAAAACCCTTTTTAAAGAATGTTTTACAAGAAGCCACAGGCACTCCCAAAATTCAGATCTGCAGGGAAAAATCAAATCTCATATCACTGAGTCCTGGTTCTCCAGCCCCCTGCATAGTTACTGCATCCACGTACAGACATGCACAGGTAACACAGACACACATTTACATTTGTGTTTCTTTCTTTTTTTTTTTTTTTTTGTGAGATGGAGTCTTGCTCTGTTGCCCAGGACATAGTGTGCCGTGGTGCGATCTCGGCTCACTGCAACCTCTGCCTCCTGGCTTCAAATGATTCTCCTGCTTCAGCCTCCTGAGTAGCTGGGACTACAGGTGTGTGTCACCACGCCAGGCTAATATTTGTATTTTCAGTAGAGACAGGGTTTCACCATGTTGGCCAGGCTGGTCTCGAACTCCAGACCTCAAGTGATCTGCCCACCTTGACCTCCCAAAGTGCTGGGATTACAGGCGTGAGCCACCACGCCCAGCCTGCATTTATATTTCTATGTCCCTCCCCACAACCCTCTACTTTTTCTAGACATAAATGGAAGCATAGTGAACCTACTCTTCTGGATCTTGCTTTTGTTACTTTACATTGTTCCCTGTCAGGGCAGGCAGATCCACTCCCGTTCTTTTTAATGACTGTAAGGAATTCCAGTATCTAATTACCTATTGGTAGATATTGAGTTATTTCCAGGCTTCTGCTGCTCTAAAAATGGCTCAATCAGTAGCTGTATCCATATTTACATACATTTGTGAACATACCTGAAGGTAAAAACAAAAACCAACCAACCAATCCCGCCACAGTGACGTAATCACGCTGAGCATTGGGTTGTGTTTTGTTCTTGCCGTGTGTGAGTATATATAGTGTGTGTTTTACGTGGATGTGTCCTGTCATGCACAAGATCTCTTGCTTATTTTATTTAAGTGTGTATTATAAATGTTTGCCTATATTTTAAAATAACGTACTAAATTGATAAAAGTTACTCTCAGGCAGTCTGTGGTAGGCTCAGCAGACACAGCAGTAGCAGGTGACTGCGAATACTCCATTGAGTGGTTGTGCCCCCGATCCGTGTGCTCCTGTCCTTTCATGGTGTATTTAGAGTGCTTCTGATATGTGGCTGTTTTGTAAAGAACACTCAGGTGCACCTATTTGTAACTGAAGCTTTTCCAGGATTTGAGTATATTTCCATGGGAGAGATGGCAGGGTCAGAAAGGTGCTGCGTGTTGCCAGAGTGCTCTGCAGAGGGGCTGCCCGGCCATCCTGCTCAGCCGGGCCCATCTGAGATGGGAACTGTGCTGTCACCTGGGGTGGTGAGGAATCATTGTGAAGATGATTAAGACAAGCGAAGACAGAGGGAGTTACCATCTTAAAGTGTTACATGTAGGATGAGCATTTACTATTTCTGAGCCGCCTCCGTTCAGAAGAGGTTGGCGTGTGCTTAGAAACGTGGGGGGCCACTGGGTTAAATGCTGCCCTGTCTTGGTTTGTATCAAATTATGGAAGACTGATGAGCGGAGATGGGTCAATGTGAATAATTCAAGATTCTGAGACACAGAATGGATTACTGGAGAGAGGAAGGAGATGAACAGACTTAGTAAAGGATCCGGCTTTTTTTTTTTTAGGATAAGATTTCAGAAAAGATACAGGAAAAGTCACAGCTATAGGGCATGGGTGTACCCGGCTGTTGTCCTTTCTCCCTGTCCATAAAGGACACTGGTGGGGCAGGGCTTTGGAGCAGTCTGCCAGGCTGGGATCTGGGTGCAAAAGGACGCCCTGTCACTGGACAGTGTGAGTGGGGATGCCTGCCCCAGAACACCCCTCTCCTGCCTGCTTCCTGCACATTTCCACTCACTTCCTCAAGAGTGCTTGCTCCTGGGGGTTTAGAAGGCCCCCACCTACTCTCCCAGGGTGCAGGGTCCCAGGCCGTGGCCCTCTGCAGCCCTTTCTTTCCAGCGAGGACTCAGGCAGTTGCTGAGATCCAGATGTTTGGCTTCCATCTCTGCTCGGCACAGTGCTCTGCCTGAAAGTGAAGTCTGGGGTGTGCTTTTGTCCTGAAAAGGCATCCCAGCTTGGGCAGCTGCAACTTTCCGGGACCCAGCAAAATAGAACTACACGTCCCCATGTTGAAATGCCAAGTTGTCCTCAAACCAACTCAGTGCTGTTCACAGCCAGGCCCTTCTGCCATTTCCCTCTGAGGAGTCCAAGGGGAGCTTCTCCTTAAACCTCAGACCTCAGGACCACAGCCACGTCCCTTGCTCCTTCAACATGTGGCCAGCTGCCTGGTGGCTGGAAGTGACTTTACTGGGGGACCAGGAACTTCTAAGTGTGGCTTCCTCCCAGATCACCAGGGCCTAGGTACATGCACGGTCACAGAAACCAACCTGGTGCAGGTGTCTAAACCCCCCCTGGATCCCCACCCCCGTGCATCTCAGGCTTGGGAGGGTGCACCGTCGCTTTCCTCAATGCCAGCTCTGCTAGGCAGGGCTCCAGAGCCCGCCTCAGGGCCTCCCACACTAGTCAGGACCCATTCTTCAGCTTCCCTCTGTTCTCCTCGACACGCCCCGCCTGTGCCGTGCATCATGCTCTGATGTCCCTTCGCTCTTTCTGCGTGTTCAGATCCTCCCCAGGGCACACCGTCTCCCTGAAGACTTTGTGCTATCTGTGGGCAGGTTGTGATAGCTCTGATGTTGTCTGGATTTTCCCAGCAGCTTTCTTGTCCTTCTCGGATAGCTTTTGGAACCCTCTGCCATCTTCCCTGTTGGTGGCTGTGTGTATGTTTTCCTGTTGCAATTCCTGCTAGACTGTGTTCTCCTAGGGAGCAGGGATTTGTCCCACTCCTTCCTTCACTGTCTTGCAAGTGTCTTGCCTGTTGGATACTGTGTGTTGGGTGTGAGAATGGGTAGGTGGCGGGTGGACAGAAAGGTGGGTGTCAAACTCTGGCCCCTCTGTCTGTGGGGTCACCTTGTCTAAGATAGATTGCTGCAATGAGACCTCTGAGCTGGGCCTCCTCCTCACTGTTGAAATGGAAAACAGAAGTATATATTTAAGTGTTTGTTATATTTATCAAATGAAGTCTTATATTTCTCGTTCTTAATTTTAAAATCCCAAGAGTTGAATACTTGATATTTCTTCAAGAAAAAGAGAATCTAAATTGAGTTGCTTATTTTCTCATGTTTGACATTTTGCTTGATTTATTTTTTCTTTCTTAGGCTGTGGCTCTCGATGAAAGGAAGGGTCCCCATCCCACACTGGCACAATTCTTGGCACACAGCAGGGTCTCCATATATAGTGAGCGGAATTGCACTGTGATCCACAGCGTGAGAGTCCCCTGGGTCTCTGCAGCTTGGAGAGCGTCCTCTGCGTGTGGCGAGGGTGGGTTTTCAGCTCGGGAAAGTCAAGGCTGATGTGCTGTGTCAGATGCCCTTGCTGCTGTGCTCTTTTCCTCTAAGCTTTGAAATCAGGGGCCGGGCACCCCCTTCCCTGTAGACGCTGTCTCAGGGATGGCCACTGAATCCATCCCAGGCTCTGTGGCAGGCGTTGCATGCAGTGTGCCATCCAGATGCCAGGTAGCCCTGCTCAGTCTGCCAGGTGGGCTCTCACTGTTGTTGAGGTCACAGCCAGCCCCTCCCCATCAAGGGAGCGGTTTCCATGGACAAGGCACCAGTCTGCTGGCTGGAAGGAATCCTGGACACTTGGGCTCTATACCTGTGCGTGCCCAGGGCGCTTTTTTTTTTTTTTTTTTTAGGGGAGACAGAGTCTCGTTCTGTCGCCCAGGCTGTGGTGCAGTGGTGCGATCTCGGCTTACTGCAACCTCCACTTCCCGGGTTCAAGTGATTCTCGTGCCTCAACCTCCCGAGTAGCCGAGATTCGAGGTGTGCACCACCACACCCAGCTAATTTTTGTGTTTTTTAGTAGAGATGGGTTTTCGCCATGTTGGCCAGGCTGGTCTTGAACTCCTGACCTCAGGTGATCTGCCTGCCTCGGCCTCCCAAAGTGCTAGGATTACAGGTGTGAGCCACTGCGCCCAGCCCCCAGGGTGCTTTTCTAACTTCCTTTGAAACTCACAGCAACCCTGTGAGTTGGAGGGACAGGATTCCTATCCCAACCAGATAAGTGAAGAAACTGAGGCTGACAAAAGGGAAGTGGCTTGTCCGGGGTTGCACAGCTAGGGGAGCTGGGATTTGAACCTGAATGTCCTGACCCTTTCAGCTGTAGCATTTCTCACATCTTAATAGGCATTTAAAAAATATATATACACACACACACACACACACACACACACACCCCCAAAAATGCAGGTTTCCAGGCCCTTCACTTGAGACTCGGATTCACTGGGTGTGGGGTGTGGCTACGCAATCTGCATTTGTAACAGACTCCCCCAGGCACTCCCAGGTTCCCGCTTAGAGAAACACTGCCCTGTACCATGTGACTTCTTAACTAGCTGCATGGAAAAGTCACCTCTGCTTGGTCAGGTCCATTCCAGAAATCTTGGGGCCAAGCTGAAGGCAGAGGAGAAACAGCCTTGGGACCCGATTGACACTGTTGTATTTGTGCAAAGGAAGGGATGGGGAGAAGGGTCCCTTGGGGACGGTCAGACCAGACAGGCAGATGTAGGTTGCGGTGCTGAGTGTCTTGCCTTTCAGTCAGCTTTGGCATAAAACCCTGGCTGTGTAGTTCACTGATAGTGTGATTCTCATCTATGAAATGGAGTTGATAATTCCTATCTCATAGACTTATTGGGAAAGCTAAATTAGAAAATGTGTAGAAGGAGCTAGCCCAGTGTTGTGCTCGAATCATAAGCCCCAGTCTCTCCTCAATAGACTGCACTCAGATCTTTTTTGTTTCTGGAAAGTCTTGCCCTCTTCTGTCCTTTTAACTAAATGCTGCTGGTCTGGTGAGGTGCAGTAGCTCATGGCTCGTGTCCCATTACCTTCTAAGGTGTGCAAGGAAGTCCCTGTGGTTCAGTTCTGGAGTACCAGGGACAGGTGGCCACCTCAGCTTAGCTTCTGTGCCTCCTGGGATTTGAGAGCAGAAATTCTGCCTCCGCTCACTCAGAAAATGCCTACAGCTTCTGGGTTTTGGGTGTTTGTGTCCTCTTCTGTTGCCTATACATGCGAAGAAAAGCCCTGATGCCTTCACCCCCGTGCAGGTCATTTCCATTGTAAGGGTTCCGAGGGCACCTTTGGATTGGGCTTAGTCTAGATGGCAGGAAGGGTTTCATCCAGCTGCATTCTGAAATCATCCTCAACTTGCTGGCCACATTGACCCCTAACTTATTTTCCTCTGAAGGGTTTAAGTTGAAACCACTGAAGTTACTCACTTTGAGGTTGGAAGGGACTTTTAGGGATGGGGACGCCACTCCCTCCCCAGATGCTTCAGTTCTCAATAAGCCAGTGCTTGAATACCTTCAGGGGCAGGGTTCTTGCTCCCCCTTCAAGGCTGTTGCATTGTTGCAGTTTTAGTTTTTAGTTCCTCTCCATACTCTGAAAGGTTAAGAAGTTTCCCTGAACTAAGAAGTCTGGGAATAGGTGATGCAGTGAGCGTGAAGGTAGCAGGATTCCATCTACTGAGGCTGGGATGTGGGAGAGTTTATCAAGACAGAGACCCAGACCCTGGAGCCTGGTTACACTTGAAGGTGGACTTTGCATCAGCAACAAAATCCCCAGGGACAGGCTTCATAGTCATCCCCCGAAGGTCTGAAGCAGTGTTCGTTGCAACATGCTTTGTTTTATAGAACTTTACAGTTTGAAAATTGCCTTAATACACTTTATGTTCAGACCGTGGGTTACAGAATCAAGTTCCCCAGGTCCTCCCTGACTAGTGGCAGAGTGAATTTCAGAATCTCGAGAGGGGATATGACTGAAGTTGGGGAACAGGTGGCCCAGCAGGGAGACGTGAAGGATGCGGAGTGAGGTGTGTGCTGTTCAGAGGCTGGGTTTGGGACTGGGTATAAGTACAGGGATGAGAACTCACACTCACCAAGCCCTGTGGTTTACTGACATGATGGTGACTGATTCTTAGAAAACCTCTTCCCTATTTGATGAAACTTCAAGTTTGCTTCACATTGGAATTATCTCCCAAGTCATTAACTAGGGGCACCCATCGTGTTCACTGAACCCGGGTGCCTGGTGCAGTCTTCACATGGAAGAAGAAAATGCTTGAAATGTGGGAGAGCCGTGTGTTGTTTGGGGGCTCACGGGCTTCTTTTGGGGACTGAAAGATTGTACTAGTGGGGATGGGGCTGAGGGAGGAGGGCGCCATCCTCAAGGGTTCTGTTTTTCAGCTCATTGCCTCTCTTCCAATGCTTTCTTTCATCCTAAGCCAGAATTGTCTGTGGGGTGGATGGTTTTCCCAGCTTTCTATTGTCGTGGTCTCTGTCCTGGCATGTGGGGAGAAGACTGTCCTGGCATGTGGGGAGAAGACTGTGCCAGCTAGCACTGCAGCCAAACTCTCAGAACCCATATTTCAAAGCAATTACTGACTGAAAAAACGGGCTTAGTTGCATAGCTCACGAGTACTTCCAGACACTGGGCCACAGGCCTCAGAAACTGCTCACACGGCACCCCAGGTCCACAGGGAGTTGCCTGACATGTCCCTGTGCTGGGTCCAGAGTCAGGAGCCACTGTCCAGGTCCTCTGTGGTTCATGCAGGAGATGAAGAAGCATTGTCATACAAAGGGGAGACTTCCCAACCGTGGGGCCAGAGACCCCATTTCTACTGTGTAACTGTGGGATCCAGGCAGTCACTCAGCCCCCCTGGGCCTTGCTTATTTCTTTCTGTTGGAGGTGATGGTGCCTACCTTACATGTTTGTGGGAAGAATCAACTGTAATGAAATATGTGGAGGTGTTTGTAGACTGTGAAGTGCTGTGCAGATCTTAGCTGGGCTGTAGGGAAACCCTCTTCAGCCTGTTCTTAGAGCCGAAGGTCACAGGTTTGAGACAAATCAAAGGAGACTGAACTTAGAGGTTCCCCTCCATCCCTCTGTTTTGTGATATGAGAATGCTAATAGCCTGCTGGGAGAGTGGTTCTGGGGAGTGAATGAAATCCTGCTGGTAAGCACTTGGCCAGGACTTGGCACATGTAAGCTGTCAGTGTAGCCAGATTATTAACAGAATACTGATAAAGACTTTCAGGGTTTATCCTCGAAGATGAGTTTTTGTGACAATGTGTTTGGAAATGCCGACCCCCACCTGAAACACCTAATGTATCAACTAGAACTTTTTCTGCGTGCTTTTCTTTCTGTTGTCTCATTTCACCCATGAGGAAGAGTAGGGTTTTAGTCTCCATTTTATAGCTGAGGAAACTGAGGCACATAGGAGGGAAGTGTTTTTGTCTGAGATCACAGGGTGAGTTACTGGTAGAGCAAGAGTCTCCTGACTCCCCGAACAGTGCTTCTAACCCTGAACTGCTCTGAAGTTGGAAAGTCGAGCCCAATTAGCATCCCTGGTGGGATGGAGACCTGGAGACTCAGAATCTGTCCTGGTTGGAGCTTTCAGTAAACATTAAAAACAGGAACAGCAACATAGCTGCCGTATGTTCTTAGTGTTTTATATATATCACTTCACTAAATCCTCACAGCAACCTAGTGAGGTCTGTACTGTTACTATCCCTGCTTTACTGATGAGAAAATTGAGGCACAGAAAACTTGCCCAGGGTTGTGTAGCTGATAAGTGGCAAAGAACCAAGTTTTGGAAACCTAGGCAGGCTGGCTGGAGTCTGAGCTCCCGTTCGAGAGCTCAGTGTGTCACGGTCCGGGTCGGCAGAGGAGGCGCTGAGGTGTAGAAATGAGCAAGTTGTAACCCTGCCTTTGGCTGCAGACTTGCTGTGTAGCCCAGGACAAATGCCTCCCCTCCTCTCTGAGCCTTGAGTTGTCCATCTGTGGCATGGGGGCATTGGACTGCCCAGCTCTAGGAAAGGATAGCCTTTCTCTGGGTCCCTGGGAAGGCCTGGGGTGTGGAGTGGCCAGAGCCCTGGGCCAGCCATTGTTGCCGGGCTCTGTCAGCCGTGGGGTGTGGCCCCAACACTGCCAGGCCCTCCCCAGGGAGGAAGTGTCGGTGTTTACAGGAAATGCAGGACAAGTCCTGGGAGGTGGGTGGAGGAGGGGCAGCCAGCCACTGGGAGCCCTGAAGACATGTGGGGCTGAGGGCGGTGCCTCTCTTCCCACCCTTTGGATGAGACTTTTCGTTGTTGTGGAAGGAAAAAGTCCCACTTCCCGGGCAGCCCTGCCCTTCCCCGCGCCTCTTCCCTCCAAGACTACCACACCCCGAACGCCTGAACTGCAGGACTGCTGGCCCCCTCTGCAGGGAGGCTTCTGGGAGCCATGGAAATCTGGTCTGCTTTCCCATCCTTCCCTTTGGCCCTCACTGTCCCCACCTGTTAAGTAGGTAACTTGCCACAGCCTTAACACCACAAGGCTCACTGCCCTCATGGAGTACAGAACCCAAATGGGAGAACCGAGATGCCAAAAGGCCAGGCCAGCTCCATGCAGTCCTGGAACCCATGGGGTACAGGTTAGGCACCTCACTTATACTACAAAATCTTCCTTAAGAAGTGAGGGAAAATTAAAATATTGTAAGAAATGGGCTCTGTGTTGATTATACTGATAGTATATAGGTTATTTTTTAAATTTATGCAAATAAAAAATTATAAATTAACTCATAGAACCTTGAAAGGTACCAACCCATGCAAGTGTAGGACCTAAAGCTTAAGCCTCATTAGCTTAGCTAGTAGTCAGGGAAGGCTTCCTGGAGTAGGAGGTAAGGGTTGAGCTGGCCTTGGAAAGGAGGGCCCCTGGGCCCTGGCTGGTGTGAGAAGTCAGGTCAGTTCAGGTCAGCAAACACTTTCCAGGCATCCATTCCCAGCTGGGCTCTAGGGACCAGCAGAATCAGATGCAGCCCCTGCCCTCAGGAGCAGGGTGGATTTATAGGGTCTTAGAGCCCTTGGCAAAGGGTGGCATCCTCTGAAAATGCTTCTTCTGTGTTTGGAGTAGAGGAGGCAGATGGAGTTGGGGAAGACCATATGAGTGACATGACAAGAGCATGTGTGTGATATAACGTGTCTGGGTCCAAGTGTGTGGCCCTTCCCTTCTGGGCCTGAGCCTCAGTGTGTCTGTCTCTGTCTGGCCCTGTGCGATGAATTTCTTCTGCGTCCCCCAGCCAGGCATCCCACTCTAGCCACAGATGACGCTCCTGTTCATGTGCGTCAAAAGGCCTGCACCCACCTGCCCTCCAGGTGCTCTGTGGACACTCCTCTGTGTCCTGGCACCTCTCACACATTTTCATGCCTTGTGGGCTGGGAGCCCTGCTCTGCCCTGGTACTGCCCAGCACAGCGGAGGTGACAGTGAACCGAATGAATGGATGTGTCCAGTGTGTGGGTCCAGCCATGGGCTATCTGCTTGTGGTTTTGTCTGAGAGAGGTTAATGGAAGGGGAATATAGCAGAGTGGACCTTGGGTGGGTCATTTAACCTCACAGAGCCTTAGTTTCTCCGACTGAAAGATGAGTATAATAATACTGGTTACCTCACTAAGTGGTTGAAAGTGCTTCTAATCCTCACTAAGGTGGTTGAAAGGATCAAACGAGATAGCCTCTGGGATGTGCTCAGCTCAGTGCTCAATAAATGAATAAATACAGTAGAGGTTGCATAGACTTATTGTCAGAGGGGGAGCTCTGAAACCACATTCCCTGTGTTCAGATCCTGGCCCTGAACTTAGTCTCTCTGCACCTGTTTCTCCATCTGTAAAATGGGAGTGTTAATGTCTACAGGATACAGTGGTTGGGAAAAAGCCGTAGAGCACCTGGCACATAGTAAGCCCTAAAAAATGCTGGCTTCTGCATCTGCTGTTGCTGCTGCTGCTGTTGTTATCATTGGCTGGCTGTGTCTATGTGGAAGGCAGGTGGGAGAAGGGGATTGTTATTCAGACCACCACACTTGGAAACCACAGGCTGCCCCTCTCATAGCTCCTGGCAGCTTCAGATGTGGTGTGTGGTTATTAAATTATAGTGTCCTCCATGAATCTCCAGCCACTGCATCCTCCCCAGCTGCCTGAGGCGGGAGCAGTGACTCCCCGGCCCTTCCTGCTTCGCATGTGGTCTGGGTTCCTCTGAATCCCAGGGTGGAGGTTGCAGCAGAAAGATGAGTCTGAGTTTCCTCCTGCTTTGGGCTGGAGTTAGGTGCTCAGGACCCACAACTGTAGAGCTCATCTTGCAGTTGAGGAAACCAAGACAGTCCCCACCACCCATCCTTCAGCATCAGCTGAACCTGTGGGAGAACCAGATCCAGCGCATAGGGTGCTTCTCCCTCTCCCACTCCCGGCTATATTCCTAGTGATTTAAAAGCATGGCCTGGTGAGAAAGGAAGCTCATTTGTCTCCTAATACTTGTCTGGCCACAATGTTCTCAGCAGTGGCAGCACCTGTGATGCCATTTCAGCGTGAGCCAGGCACTGTTATATGTGCAGACAGAGAGACGCCCCCTGCCTCGGGTGGCGGGAGGAAGTCACCTCCTTCAGCTGGGATGAGATGGGGAAACTGGGATAGATCAGTCGTTTGTCGGGCACCTACTGTGTGCCCTTCATGGAGGATACAGAAATGCATAGCAAGCCCATGACTGCTACCTTCAAGGAACTTTAATATAGGAACATAAATTAACTGGAGTCGCTGTAGTAAACGGCAACGGGAGCCCCTCCTGCTGGAGAGACAGAAGGCTTCTTGGAAGAGGTGGTATTTGGGTTGGACTTTGGCCGGGGTTGGAGGGGGTCGGGGGGATGGTGTTGGGCAAGTGGAGGGGAGGGTGGGAAGGAATTCTGGAACAGTCTTAGATGGGAAAGTGCAAATGTATACGTGGGCCAGGGAGTTGGTTTGGCCGTGTAGGATGATTGATAATGCCAAAACTGTGGCAGGAATCACTCGAGCAAAATTCCTCAGCTTTGGACATAAAGCCACAGGGCATCTTGGTGGGAAGAGCTTCTAGTTCTAGTTCTCTCATTTTACAGATGGGGAAACTAAGGCCCTTGGAGGGGAAGGGATCCACACTGGTAACAGGTGGGACCAGAACCCAGGTCTGTAAGCGTTGAGGAGCTCTGCCTGTTGAATTCAGACTGGCCTTTAGCTCAGATGGACTCTAGTAAAATAAAACCAGCAGGTACTGTGTTACACAGATCGTATACCTCATTTACAGATGTCATCTCATCTGATCCCTGCATAGACCCTGGGAATTTAAGGACTGATATCTCCATGTTACAGATGAGGAAACTGAGGCAGGCAGGTTAAGCAACTTACCTAAGGTCATCGGGCTGATATGTGGCAGAACTGGGTCTTGGCATCAGACAGTCGGATCCCAAAATGTGTGCCCTTTACTACTGTTCTCTACTGCAGTCCCAGAGATGACCAAAATGTTAGGGCCAGTGTTTACGGCTAGGCCAGGCATGTGAAGCAACAGTGTGGCAGAAAAGCTGGCTCCGGACTCTGCTGCCAGCATTACTACCCCAAGTTGCCCAAGGCACTTCCAGTGTCCCAAAGACAAAGCCTGAGACACCATCACACTGGTGGGTTTGTGGCTCTGGCTTACATATTTTTCTTGAATGTTACCTCTTTATGTTATAATTTTATGAGGTTCCTGAAGATCTTCTAAAAGTTTAGATTCGCCCCCCGCCGCCCCACCCCTGGACTTCTGAGCCTCACTTGATTATCTGAAAATAAAGCCTTCATGGTCACAGTTATGTTTCCCTTTTCTTTTGGCTAGGAAAATAGTGTTTGCATGGGTTGGGAGAAGGCTGAGATGGAATCAGAAAAAACAAAATTCTTTGAAAATCTCTAATAAAGCCACTTCCAACCCACTAGGATGGCTAAGATAAAAAAAAAAAAAAAAAAAAAAGCTGACAGTAACAAGTGTTGACAAGGCTGTAGAGAAATTAGAACCCTCATACATTCCTGGTAGGAATGTGAAATGATACAGCCTCTTTGGAAGATAGTCTGGTAGTTCTCAAAACATTAAATATAGGTTTATCATATGACCCAGCAATTCCACTTCTAGGTATATACCCAAGAGAAAGGAAAATATGTCTATACAAAAATTTGTACACAGATATTCACAGCAGCGTTATACATAATAGCCAAAAAGAAACAATTCAAATGTCTGTCAGTTGAATGGATAAACAGTATGATCTATCCATACTGTGGAATACTGTTCAGCCATGAAAAAGAATGAAGAGCTGACACATGATGCAAAATGGATGGACCTGGAAAACACACTAAGTGAAAGAATCCAGACACAAAAGGCCTCATATTGTATGATTTCATGTAATGAAATGTTCAGAATAGGCAAATCCGTAGAGACAGGAAGTAGACTACTGGTTGCCAGGGGCTGAGGGGCCTAGAGGGGAATGAGGTTTCTTTTTGGAGTGATGAAAATGTTCTAAAAATAGATAATGGTGTTGGTCACACAACTCTTTAAATATACTAATATCCTAAAAAGCACTGAATTGTATTTTAAAGGGGCAGATTTCATGGTATGTGACTCATATCTCATTAATGCTGTTATAAAAAGAAAACAAACGCTTCTGACACCATTGATGCTGCTGCGTTTTAAGAGGAGGGGTGGGGATGTCTCTGGTTGGAAAACAAGGATGAACTTTTGTTTTTACTTAGTGAGAAATGGAAATTGAATTTTTAAAAAAGTCTCTGCTTCGGTCATGTTTCTGGGAACCATTATAATGCTATCCCTTGGCTGACCCAGGGTGCAGGACGCGTTCTCTCCGAGAGGCGTGAGGGGGAGCCTCACTTCAGACACGAGGAGGCACCAGGAAGGCAGCACTCTCAGGGCCTGGCCCCCAGGCTGTGGGATGTGTGTGTCTGGTCTCAGCACGCAGTTTCATATGTCTGAGTGTTTTGTGCTTTGACCCATGAGTCCAGCCTCTACCTCAGTTTTATGGATGTGGAAACTGAGGCTCCCCAATGTAGCCCAGATGTGCGGGGTTTAATGAGGAATCCAGGACCCCTAGTCCTCCTGGGCTGTTTCCACAGTATCACATTTGTGCTGTGCCTTGTCATCAGTGGTCCCAATTACAGTGCAAATGATAGCTCCGAAGGGGACATCAGGGAAGTCCTGGAGGGACTGTTTAGTACTGGGAAGGTGGTGGGGCACGGAGGGGTGAAGGATTCAGCAAGGGAATGGCGCAAATGTCTGAGGATTTAGAAATCCCTATCCCGTATCCAGCCTTCCCCTCCGCCCACTTACAAGCTCTTCCAGCTATTCTGCTAATTGGGATACTTATTCTCGCCAGCCTGTCTCCTCCATTTCAAACTTTCCAGCGCCCAGAGGGCTCAGCCCCGAAGGCCCCTTCCCCTCCCTGCTGGGCTCGTGAGCTTCAGAAAGGTCCCAGCCTGTCTCGGAAGGGCTGGGAGAAGTTACATCTGCAGTCTGGCCCCATTCGCATGAATCTCCACACCAGTGAGGATGGAATTTGAGGTTGGAGTGCCCACTGAGAGATTCCCAGGAGGGAGAGCGTTCCTTTCTTTTTTACGACTTATTAGGCCCTTTTGGCTGTGTTCAGACTTGTGGCTCCCAACGAGCGTTACATAGGACGGAATTAAATGGTCAGAGTTGGACAGCACCAGGCTGAGTTATACAGCATTCGTCTCCCCACGTGGAGGCACATGTCCTTTTACAACTCTAGGATGCCGAAAAGAACTAGGCTCATTTGGAAGGTCGTTTAAGGTAACAGGCTCTGGGCAGCTTTAATTGATATTCCCTTCACAGCACAAGTGGACTCAGAGGGTGGATACAGTCCCAGGGAGACTAGGTGGGGGGATTTAGAACTTGGTCCTTCTGCAGGCTCTTCAGAGCTGGCCAGAAAGGACCTGCTGTATGTCAGGCCATGGCCGCTTTCACCATCATGTTCTCATTGACTCCCACAGTGAACCTCCTTAGTTGTCACCACTTTAAGGTAAGAAACAGAGAGGTTCAGTGGCTTGCCTGAGGTCACACAGTGACTCTCTTCTGTGTGGTGCCAACATTCTGGGCTACTTGGTCACTAAACTTGCAATGCTGACCACCTGGCCCTTTTCCTGTTTTCCTAGAATGTGACTCTCCAGGTAAACTTCTTCAGTGGTGAGACCATGTTACCCCTGTAATGACCACATGCCCAGAATTTCCTGGAAAGATCCCATTCAAGGTACAACAGACCATTGGTTCTTTTTTCGTTGTTTCTTTTCTTTTTATGTATGTATGTATGTATGTATGTATGTATGTATGTATTTATTTATTTTTGAGACGGGAGCTTACTCTGTCGCCCAGGCTGGACTGCAGTGGCATGATCATAGCTCACTGCAGCCTTGACCTCCTGGGCTCAAGTGATCCTCCTGCTCCAGCCTCCCAAGTAGCTAGGACTACAGGTATGCGCCACTGCACTTAGCTAGTTTTTTAATTTTTTGTAGAGATGGGAGGTCTTGCTTTGTTGCCAGGGCTGATCTCGAAGACTCCTGGGCTTAGGCAATCCTCCTGTCTCAGCCTTCCAAAGTGCTGGGATTACAAGTGTGAGCCAGCTGACCTGGCCCTCTCTTATTTTTTAAATTGACAAATAATAATTGTACATATTCATTAGGTCCATAGTGATATTTTGATATATGTAATTTATAGATCAGATCAGGGTAGTTAGCATACCATCATCTCAAACGTTGATCATTTCTTTGTGTTGGAAACATTCAGTATCCTCCTTCTAGCTACTTGAAACTATGTAATATATGATTGATAACCATAGTCCTACAGTGCTATGGAACCCTAGAACTTATTCCTCTTATCTGGCTGTATTTTTATATTCTTTTACAGGTCTCTCCCTATCCTCACCTTACTCCTACCCTTCCCAGCCTCTAGTATCCTCTGTTTCACTTTTTACTCCTATGAGATCAGCTTTTTTTTAGTTTCCATGTATAAGTGAGAAGATGCAGTGTTTAACTTTCTCTTTCTGGCTTATTTCAATTAACATAATATCCTCCAATCCCATTTGTGTTGCCACAAATGACAGAATTTCTTTCTTTTTTATGGCTAAATAGTGTTCCATCTTGTGTGTATACCACATTTTCATTATCCATTCATCTGTTGTTGGATACCTAGGTTGGTTCTGTATCTCAGCTACTGTGAATACTGCTGCAATAAAGATGGGGGTGCAGATGTCTCCTCCGTATACTGATTTTCTTTCCTTTGGATAAATGCCCAGTAGTGGGATTGCTGGATCACATGGTAGTTCTATTTGTAGTTTTTTGAGGAATCTCCATATTGTTCTCCATAGTAGCTCTACTGATTTACATTCCCATTAGCAGTGTCGAAGAGTTCCCTTTCTCCACATCCTTGCTAGCATTTGTTATCCTGCGTCTTTTTGATAATAGCCATTCTAACAGGTGTGAGATGATATCTCATTGTGATTTTGATTTGCATTTCCCTGATGATTAGTGATGTGAGAATTTTAAAAATATACTTGTTGGCCATTTGTATGTTTTCTTTCGAGAAATGTCTATTCAGATCATTTACCCATCTTTTTAATCAGATTGGGGTTTTGTGTGTGTGTGTGTGCGTGTGTGTTTTCTGTTAAGACATTTGAGTTTCTTACCTATTCTGGATATTAATTCCCTGTCAGATGAGTTGTTTGCAGATATTTTCTACCATTCTGTAGGTTGTCTTTTTACTCTGTTGATGGTTTCCTTTGCTGTGCAGATGCTTTGTAGTTTGATATAATCCCATTTGTTTATTTTTACTTTTGTTGCCTGTGTTTTTGAGGTCTTAGTCATAAAATATTTTCCCAGACTAATGTCCTGAAGCATTTCTCCTGTGTTTTCTTCTATTAGTTTTATAGTTTTGGGTCTTACATTTAGGTCTTTGATCCCTTTTGAGTTGATTTTTTCATAGCATGAGAAATGAAGATCTAGTTTCATTCCTCTACATATGGATATTCAGTTTTCCCAGCCCCATTTAGACTGTCCTTTCTCCAATGAGTGTTCTTGGCACTTTTGTCAAAACATTAGTTGTCTGTAAACATATGGGTTAATTTCTGAGTTCTCTATTTTGTTCCCTTGGTCTACGCATCTGTTTTTATTCCAGTGCCATGCTTTTTTGGTTACTATAGCTTTGTAGTATATTTTGAAGTCTGGTAATGTGATGCCCCCAGCTTTATTCTTTTGGCTCAGGATTGCTTTGGCTATTTGGGTCTTTTGTGGCTCCATGTAAATTTTAGAATTTTAATTTCTGTTTCTGTGAAGAATGTCATTAGTATTTTGATGGGGATTACGTTGAATCTGTAAGTTGCTTTGGATAAGTATTGTCATTTTTACAACAGTAATTCTTCTGGTCCATGAGCATGGAATGTCTGTTTGTTGGTATCCTCTTTGATTTTTTTTCATCAGTGTTTTATGGTTTTTCTTGTAGAAGTCTTTCACTTTCTTAGTTAAATTTATTTCTAGATTGGGCTTTTATTGTAGCTATTGTAAACGTAGTATTGTGATTTTTTTGTAGCTCTTGAAAAATTGTTCTCAGCTAGTTTATTGTTCGTGTGTAGAAATGCTATGGATTTTTATATATTGATTATATATCCTGCAACTTTACTGAATTTATCAGCTCTAAGAGGTTTTTGGTAGAATATTTAGGGTTTTCTATATATAAGATTATGTCATCTGCAAACAGGGACAGTTTTACTTCTTCCTTTCTAATTTGGATGCCTTTTATTTCTTTCTCTTGCCTTATTGCTCTGGCTAGGACACCCAGTAGTATGTTGAAGAATGGTGGTGAGAGTGGACACCTTTGTTTTGCTCCAGTTCTTAGAGGAAAAGCTAAAAGCTAACAGTAAGATGTCAACTGTGGGTTTAACATGTATGGCCATTATTATGTTGAGATACTTTCCTTCTGCACCTAATTTATTGAGAGCTTTTATCATTAAGGGATGTAGAATATTATCAAATGATTTTTCTGTCCTTTAAACTCTTGAAATAATGGTTAGAAATGTCATCTTTTTTTTTTTTTTTTTTTTTTTTTTTTGGTTCTAGAGACAGGGCCTTGCTCCTTCACCTAGGCTGCTGGAGTGCAGTGATGTGACCAGCAGCCTCAACACCCCCAGGCTCAAGCAATTCTCCTGCCTCAGCTTCCCAAGTAGCTGAGGCTAATAGCAATAGGGATGAGCCACCACATTCGCTAATTTTTTTTTATTTTAGAGACGGCATCTCACTTTGTTGCCAAGAGTGGTCTTGAACTCCTGGCTTCAAGCGATCCTGCTGCTTCAGCTTCCCAAAGTGTTGGGATTACAGGCTTGAGCTACTGAGCCCTACTGAAATTTCATCCTTTTGGCCTCCAATGTCTCTCAATTGTTATCTCTCAAATGTCCTTCTTCACTTACCGTACAGCAAAGCTTCAGATCCTTGGTCCTGGTTTGGGGCTTGAGAAAACATAGGCACTGAGCCCTGGGCAACCAGGAGACTTCAGCAAAGAAACAGATATAAAGGTGCTTGTGGCCGGGCGCGGTGGCGCAAGCCTGTAATCCCAGCACTTTGGGAGGCCGAGACGGGCGGATCACGAGGTCAGGAGATCGAGACCATCCTGGCTAACATGGTGAAACCCCGTCTCTACTAAAAAATACAAAAAAACTAGCCGGGCGAGGTGGCGGGCGCCTGTAGTCCCAGCTACTCGGGAGGCTGAGGCAGGAGAATGGCGTAAACCCGGGAGGCGGAGCTTGCAGTGAGCTGAGATCCGGCCACTGCACTCCAGCCTGGGCGACAGAGCGAGACTCCGTCTCAAAAAAAAAAATAAATAAATAAATAAAGGTGCTTGTAAGTCGTAAGGTACTGTAGAGATGGGGACCTTTCTACTGGTTCTGAACCACCCTTAGTGTCAGCTAGAGAGCAGAAAGATTCCAACTGATGGAAGGATAGGACAGTCTGCATTTTCATTGTTCCTATGGGCTATTCTGATAAACTTATTTCGTCTGTTGCTGTCAGGTTATGGAAACACCACCACTAGCTAATATCTAATGAGGACCTTCTTTGTGCCACTTCTGAGTGCCTTTGTTGCATTATTTCCATGAATCCTCTAAATAATCTATACCTATATTACTATCATCCCTGTTTTATAGATGAAACTGACAAAAAAGAAAAGCTGAGACATGGAGAGATTAAGAAACTTGCTTGAAGTGGCACAGGTGGGATTCCACTCAGGCAATCTGACTTCTGAGCCCACCCTCTCCACCTCCGAGGCCAGAGAATACAGTAAAGTACCCAGAGTACAGTGCAAAGTGCTGGTGAAGAGGGTAGGTTCAGAAGACTTTGCTGTGTACTCTCTCTGGGCTCAGAAATAATTTGCACTGTACTCTCTCTGAGGCCAGAGAGATTACTTTAGTCATCTTTGATCCCCCCATGTGTTAGCTCCATGAAGTAGTTGCTGAGCCATATTTGGTGAGTGAGTGTGAGGGGATGGGTGAGTAGAAGGATGGATAGCTGAGTGAGTAGATGGAAGGATGGCTGGAAGGGTAAATGGATGATCAGATGTCCAATGTCCTGAAGTGGATAGGTGGGTGGGTGGGTGGGCGGGTGGATGGATGGATGGATGGCTAGATAGATAGATGAATAGACGGGTGAATGAGTGGATGGGTAGGTAGTTGGGTTAGAGAGCTTTCTCACATGTAATATATTGGTATGCTCGAGGAATCCACCTGAAGATAACAACTCAACCAGTTATGATTATAATGGGCATTTTGACTAGATAGGCTATGGACAATGTACCCTCAGTACCTACAGTAGACTCTAGAACAGACGGCTCTTAATAGGAATTTTTATGAATGAATGAAAAACCAGGCGGGCACCAGATAGCTGAAAATACAGAGCCTTGCAGGCTTCCTTTGACCATACTGAGCAAAGTACTCATCTCAGAAGTTTCTTTTTTTTTTGAGACAGTGTCTCACTCTGTCATCCAGGCTGGAGCACAGTGGCGCAATCTCGGCTTATTGCAAGCTCCGCCTCCCAGGTTCACGCCATTCTCCTGCCTCAGCCTCCCGAGTAGCTGGGACTACAGAAGCCCGCCACCACGCCAGGCTAATTTTTTTTTTTTTTTTTGTATTTTTAGTAGAGATGGGGTTTCACCGTGTTAGCCAGGATGGTTTCGATTTCCTGACCTCGTAATCTGCCTGCTTTGGCCTCCCAAAGTGCTGGGATTACAGGCGTGAGCCACCGCTCCCGGCCTCATCTCAGAGGTTTCTGTTGGCAGACTGGGGAGATAGATACGATATGTAAGTGTTCCCAGTCTTTTTCCCCAAGGGAAGACATGGTTACGTTCCCAGGACACAGGTTTCTGCCAGGGTCTGTCAGAGCATTTGTGAAGAAGTTAACATCTATCAGAGATGTTTCCTTGCTCTATATATGATCAACTTGGTAGCAATACCAGGGTCGGTAGGAACAGCAGTGTTGACAGTCTTGGTTTGAGTGTCAGAATGTTTTGATTTATTTTACTGCCAACTTCTGTTTAAGATAGGGTCTGTTGCTGCCATTTTTTCATTGACTCTGCAAAGGCATTGGATCATACTTGCTCTTTCATATTGTGAAAGCACATTTTAAAGAAATTTCTAGACCTCTAAAATGTATTACTATTATTTTTGATTGATAAATCATAATCCTATACATTTATGGGTTACAATGTGATGTTTTAGTATATGTATACAGTGTGGCATAATTAAATCAAGGTCATTAACATATCCATCGCCTTATCATTTTTATGGTAAGACATTTGAAAGTTTCTATTAGTTGGCCAGGCACAGTGGCTCATGCCTGTAATCCTGGCACTTTGGGAGGCTGAGGCGGGCAGATCGCTTGAGGTGAGGAGTTCGAAACCAGCCTGGCCAAGATGGGGAAACCCCCGTCTCTACTAAAAAATAGAAAAATTAGCTGGGCATAATGACTTGCACCTGTAATCTCAGCTACTTGGGAGGCAGAGGCTCAGGAATTGCTTGAACCCGGGAGGCAGAGGTTGCACTTAGCGGAGATCGTATCACTGCACTCCAGCCTGTGTGACAGAGCGAGACCCTTACTAAAAAAAAAAAAAAAAAAAAAAAAAAAGGCAAGTTACTCTAAGTTACTTTGAAATCTATAATACTTATTATTGACTGCAGTTAGGCTGCTGTGCAGTAGTCTCAAAACCCGTTCCTCATGCCTGTTTGAAACTGTACCCCTTGATCAACAGTGAAAGCACATTTCTTCATCGTCTTCTTCTTTTTTTTGTTTTTACAGCTCAGGGCACAAGATTTTATTTAGTGATATCTGAATTTGGT
Organism: Rhinopithecus bieti; assembly: GCF_001698545.2. NCBI lineage: Eukaryota > Metazoa > Chordata > Mammalia > Primates > Cercopithecidae > Rhinopithecus > Rhinopithecus bieti. The sequence continues at coordinate 383,352 of NW_016819747.1, read as the reverse complement.
TCTATCATGTGGGGCCCACGTTAGAAGTTCCATTTGGGTCCGTTACAACTCGAACCACTCCCCCCAAAAAGGGAAAGAAACTTAAAAAAGAAAATTCACAACTTTTTCTTTGTCATTAAATATAGTCATATATAATAACCATAATATATTAGTATGCATTGGAAAGAGACACTGACCCTAACAATACGTCATGGTCACAACTAAACTCTCAATCCTGAGTGAATAGAAATTCAAAATGCAGAAGGGGGTCAAGGGAGGAGGGCAAGTGCATTTGGGAGCAGGGACTGGGAAGAAATGCCCAGTGACAGGAGTGGGACTGGCTTGGCTTTTGGCAGGGGGCAAGGCCCCACCAGTCCCCATTTTGACACCCCTAGGTATGCCATGGCTGTGGCCCATAGGAATGTCTTGTCCATGGACCGTAGCCCAATGGCCCCATTAGTGAGTCTGGTTTGTCCACTCTCTGGGCTTCAAGGGGGCTTCCTTTAAGTGTTGAGAGCCTGAACGTCTTTCACTTTCCTGAAGGCAGGAACCAGCACTTTTCTAATGGTGACTTCTCCCCATTTGTTGTACTCATAATTCCTAAATAGGACAGTGAAATAAATGAGCCAGAAATATCATCAGAGCGCCTGAACCTTTGCCCCTAACATCTGTTTTAGTGATCTTTCTGGAAAACAGAATCAGATAAAAGAAGTAGAATAAGAAGAGGGCCATCTGCATGGGCCCCACGACTGCCATGGCTGAGGCTGAACTGAGGATCAGAAGTAACCAGGTTCATCTGTGAGGTCTGTGCACCTCCAATGTGAGCAAGATAACTTTAGTCAAACACATTATTATAATTTAAAAATTATATGGTTTTATTTTAAAGTGTTAGAAGGGTCTGGGCATGGTGGCGTACACCTATAATCCCAGCTACTGGGGATGCTGAAATGGGAGGATTGCTTGAACCCAGGAGTTAGAGTCCAGTGTGGCCAACATAGTGAGACCCCTTTTTCACACACACAAAAAAATATTTAAAAATTAACTGAACCTGGTGGTGGTGCCTGTACTCCTTAACTACTGGAGAGGCTATGGCAGGATTGCTTGAGTCCAGGAGGTCGAGGCTGCAGTGAGCTGTGATCGTACCAGTGCACTCCAGCTCAGGCAGCAGAGCAAGACCCTATGTCTAAAAATAATAATACATTTAAAAATACAGTGTTACAGGAATATACCATATGACCTCACGGGTATTATCACTTAGGATGAGGCCAGAGTTGGTAGCAAGTGTTATAAATGAGTTGACTTAAAGAAAACATGAGGCAAATGATAGAACAGCTGGAGGCAGCGAGGGCCATGCTGAACATGGGGGAGTGGCTCAGGTTTGGGAAGCACAAAGACAGGAAGGGACAGGAGAATACAGAGCTGATGGTGAAGAAAGCTGATGTTTGAATTGTCATGTGTTGGTCACTATTCTGAATGTCTGATGTTATGTAACTCACTGAGAATTGAGCACTGCTGAGGCTTGGAGAAGCTAAACACAGCCAACAAATAGCCAAGCCAGAATCTGAACCCAGAAAGCCTAACTCAAGAGCACGAGCTGCACTCTACTGACTTTCAGAAGTAAAATAACAACAAAAGCAAAGGCCCACCCAAGACCCAACTCCACATATCAGTGCACTGACAGGCCCCAACCACATCTGCTTTCAGGTCTCTAAAAGGGACCAAGCACGGAGAGAGGCACCTTCAGAGGCAGTGTATGTCAGCTCAGATTTACCGCGTGACCTTGAGCTATCTCCTTCCACTCCACAGAGGTTTGGCTTCCATGAGCCCTCTCCCCTGTATCACCCATGGCTCTGCCTCATGGAAACCACCCCCTGCTTGGCTTGAGGCAGAGCCCCCAGGTTCTGTGATGCCCAGCAGCATCTGATGCTGGGGAGACCACAGCAGCAGCAGCAGGAGCTGAGGGCGCCCACCTTGCCCTCCCCAGGTCCTGCAGGCTTGCCGGACAGGCTGAGCTCTTCGGGCCAAATCCCAGCAACCCTGGAATGCCCCTGAAGTTAAGCCAGGGGACAGCACAATCAGACTGGGTTTTGAGATGGTCACTCTGACCACTGGGTGGAGAACAGATTGCGTGGCAGCCAGGGTGAAGTCAGAAAGCTCAGGAAGACACCAGTTAGAGACATTCAGGCAGGAGGTGGCCTGGCCTGCACAGGCTGTGCTGGAGATGCTAGATGTGTGGTCGGGAGGTATTTGAAGGTAAGTCTGCGAGGAAGGTAAGCCTGACACTCATGTAGCGGCTGTGCTAGGAGACACTCGGGTTTCTGGCTTTCTGCCTGGCATGCACCTTCCTTTTGGATGTGGAGGAGGAGTGGTAGGAGCACTGCTAACTGCTGCATCCCTCATCCTTACTGCTTATCCTGGATAGAGCACCACCTGCTCCTGCTGACTGAGATGGCTGTTCCTCTCAGAGGGAGGGCAGGACTCCACTCCATGTCTGCTGGAAAAAGGGTTGCAAATCGATGCAGGCAGCTCTGGAAGGAGGAAAGTGAGGGCTCTGTGAGACCAGTTCATGCAGTCACTTTACTGAGCCTGATCTGAGCTCTGCTGAGCAGATTACATTTAGGCTGGGGACCGCTCCTCAGTGGAGGGAGCTGGTGGCCCTTGGCGGCATGGTGACTGGCAGCAGAGGTGAAGGTGACCCTGGGACAGGAGGGAGGCTTTGGCACACCTCAGCAAGTCTGGCAGGGGGTTATTTTTTTATATACCTTGGTAGTAGGTATATGGCTTGTTGTAAAACACCTCATCATTTGAAAGAAAAGGACAAAAAGCAATGTTTTTGAAAAGGAAGAAGAAAGAAGTCTGACCAGAGGGTAGCCTGTAGGCTAGTAGGTTGAGTCGTGGCTCAGCCTTGCTGAGGACTGGGTTTGCCTCTGTACACAAGTGCACAGCCACAGTTCCCACCTCCAACCCATTGTGTCAGTGGAGGCCCAGGCAGAGACAGGTTACTTTGTCCCTGCTCTGTCTGACCCGATAGCCCCTTGTGGAGCAGGGGACCCTACTCTGGCCTTGGCAGAGCCCCAAGCTCCTTAGGCTGCAGGTACTCTGGGGTTAGGTTCAGGCGGTTCTGGCTCCTATAAAAGACATTTGAGGAGCTCCAGGATAGGCGTCTAGCTCAGCTGTAGCCTAAGGCTCTGTTTCTCCTCCCCTGATGTCCCCCACCCACCTCACTTCCCCCTGCCTGGGCCAGGGCCTGGGGGAAGGTTTGGTCCAGGCAGTCCAGGAAGTGTCTGCTCCCTTCTGTCCTGCCATCCATCTGTCATTCCAGCATCTTATCCAGGCATTCCCAGAGGGCAGGAGTAAGTATTTGGTGAGGATTTAATAAGACCAGATTTTGAGTAGGAAGAAAGGTTTGTGAGTTGTCTGGGGCCACATTGCCAATGGCAAGAGAGAGCCACTGAAGGTTTTTGAACAGAAGGGCATAGTCTCTTGTGGAATAATCAGTCTCCTGTGTAGAGAGAAGGGTTGAGAGCCCCTGCTGTGGGGATCACAGTTTGTGATTGTGCACGAGTTGTTCACATTTGAGAAGAGGGACCATGTCTGCTTCACTCACCAGTGTTTTTCTCAATGCCTAGCCCATGCCTGCTCAAAGCAGACATCAGTAAATATGTACTGACTGCTATGTTCATTATTTAGTGGCAATGCCTGTGGAGTAGTCACAGGCATAGAGATATGAGACTGTCACACCTAGATAAGCTGTGATGCTCACAGCAGCTGCCAAGAAGGTGAGACAGGAATCCTTGTTGCTATGCAGCTGAGTGGGAACTGATGCCCTGAGCGATGTCTTGTCTGTGATCTAGCAGATGGCAAGGCCGGGCCTAGGGGCTGGAATACGTGTCCTGGATTGTGTCCACCACATCATTGCATCCCTTACTCAGGCCCAGAGCACACTGCCACCTCAAGGACTAACGCTGCTACCTGACTAGGCCAGTCCAGATCCCAGACCACTCAGACTCAACATCTCCTGCCCGCATCGTGAGTTATTCGGGCCTTCCTTTGGCATGGAAGCCTGCCCCATGTCTGCAGGGAAGTGAGTCTGTCTTAACATGTGCAAAGGCACTGGGCAGCAAGGGCCTGGTGTGTTCAGGGCTCCACATGGAAGCTAGTATGGCTGGGGTGGGGAAGTAGGAGGTTTGTGCCTGAGTCTTCCTTCTCATTTTCTGTCCCTATGGCTCGAATGGCACCCCTGGTAGGTTCACTTTGCCTTTGCTAAACAAAAAGCTCTAACCCTTCTTTCCCCTGCTCTGACCCAGCGCCTACACAGAGCCCTACAAAGTCTGTCCCATCTCGTCGGCAGCCCCCAAAGAGGACCTCACGTCGGATGAAGAGCAGAGAAGCTCAGAGGAGGAGGACAGTGCTTCAAGAGACCCCAGCCTCACCCACAAGGTAGGGCACCCCACAGGTAGGCCGTGGGCATCAGAGACGTGAAGGTGGAGAGATGGTTGTTAACAGATCTGCTCCTTCCCTTGGTGCGGAGGGAGCTGTTTGCAGATAGCTGGCCCCAGCTGGATGCAGGGACTGAGACACTCAGCATCAGGGCTCTAGGAAGCATCGCCTTCTGGGGGCCTGCCTCAGTGATGCAAGGGCAACTGCTCCTGCCGGTATTCACTGGAGTCTGATGAAGTTTGGGGCTTTCTGGAGCCTTTGTAGATGATGTGGAATAGAACTGCCTGATTTGAATGAAGACCAGCCTAGCTTCTAATGACCTCGGACACCCTGGGCCTCAGTTTCCTCGTCTATGAAGTGAAAATCATGAGGGTGAGATGTGTTAAAGGCTATAAGGGAACTTTGTGAGCTGAAAGCAGTTTTAGATGAAAGCTGGTTTCCCTGGCCCTGCAGTAGTGCTGTGAGGGGACGGAGTTGCTGGAGGGAGGTTGTTGTCTAGATGCTGATGGTGAGTTGGGGGCCACGTCACAGTGAAAACCCAGACCTCATTGCTGGGCATGGGTGCATCAGTGCTGATGGGGGTAATATATGCTGTCTATTGGACACTCATGGTAAGCTGGCCTTCACCTACTCACTGACAAAGTCCCAACCCTTCCATACACCCCTTCTCAGAGTCACGAATTGCTTCCCACAATGTACATTTGCAGAAACGGGTAGAGGTGAAGAACCGGCCTAGGGCATGTGGCTGGTCGGTGGCATCCCAGGAAACGTCACTGGGTGATATGGGGCTCAGGCATTTGTTCTGTAGGGAACATGACCACTGCAGGAAATGGGCTAGGAAGAGTGAAATGCCCCCACCCACCCCACCCATCTTCCAGGCCATGCCTGCATGTTGAGAGGTGACTGGAGAGGCAGAGAGTGAAGTGCCCCCTTTCACCATTTCCCAACAGACCTCTGCACCTTTTTCTGCACCTGCCTCCCACTCGCCATCATCCACTCCTTCCAAGCCTAGGTTAGCTTTGCCACATTGATGAAAGACCATTGCAAGTGGATGCACTCAGTAAAGGTGCCTGACACTTACCAAGCACTGGCCAAATGGGGGTGTCTCGTTTTCCTTCCACAAAGGTGATTTCTTTTAAAAATCCACTGATCTCTCTGGACTGTGTTTTCATAAAGTTACCTACCAAGTGCTACAGGAGCCCTGAAGAGAGTTACTCCCCTCTTCTCTCCTGCCTCTTCCCCCGCAGTCCCTTCTCCCTCCAGTGGCTCCTTCACACCCTGCCCGTCCCCTCTCACTCGTCTCCCTGCTGCCTCATCCTTTCTAGGTACTGAGCCATGTGTCTGTCTCTTTCCTGAGGTTGTCCATGTTTGTCATCTCTTTGACTCCTACAACAGCTTCACAGTTGGCACCATTATCTCTGTTTTATAGTTGAGGACACAGAGGTTCTGAGAGGTTAAGTAACTTGCCCAAGGCCACACAGCTAGTGAACGAAGGGGTCAGGTCTCAAGCACAGCTCTGGCTGGCTCCAAGTCCAGTGTTGTCTATCACTGCAGGCCTTCTCTGACCTCTCCACTCCTCCTTCTCTCCCAAGAAGGAATGTTGTCTCCTTGTGGAGAAGGGAGGAGAGCCTTGAGTTAATGGTGCCCATTTAGAGATGATTTTGGGTTTTCTGGGCATCCCTGAGGTCATGGAATCTGGGAGCAGAAATAGTTGCCATCAAAGATTTGGTCCCCACCCTGAAACCAGGAATCTGGTACTGGCCACGAGAATGTTGGAGGGCTGATGGAGCAGTGGAGCCCACCGTGTGCAACTCTCTGTACCTCAGAGTTCCCCCGCCCTTGTAGTGTACCCCACCACAGTCACCAAGTTCTCTGTTAAACCCTCCTCTGGGACCCCCCACATCTCTTCTTCTGGCTGTGTCACTGCAGGCCAGTCATTCCCCATCTCTGAAAGAGACCACTAATAGTAACTGCAGGGCTGTGGGAGGGTTGAGTGGGAGCACAAATGTGAGAGTGTTGGCCATGCAATAGGGGCGTAATAATTATCTATTGTTTCTGAATCCTACAGACAGAAGTTGAGTATGGGAGGAGAGGGCCTGTCCTGCTCAGGACCATTCTAAAGGTGTGAATTCGTGCAATTCTGGGGCCCTGGACATTGGCTATTACCCAGGATCTGGTCTCCCAGACACTGCTTGGACACTTCCAGGAATAAGGAGCTGGCAAGTGGTAGAGCAGCCTAGGGACTAAAGTTCAGACTCAGCTTTGACCCTTGCTGGCTGAGTGACTTGGGCAACTTCCTGACCACTCTGCTCCTAGGTTTCCCCATCTCTAAGGTTGGGATAGTAGTAATAGTACCTGCTTCAGAATAGTTATGAAAGTAAATAAGCCTAAGGAGACCTAGAACAATGCCTGCCACTCAGTAAAAGAGCATACAAAGGTTAGAGCTTTTGATTGAGACTGGGAGCCTGAACAGGGAAGCAACCTGCCCAAGTTCAACTGGGACTCAGCAGTGACACGCTGGGGTCATGAGGCTGAGGCAGCCCTGCCTTGGACAGGGGTCCTTCATGTGTCCTGTGGGGGCCAGAGCTAGGCAGAGCCTGTGGCCAGCCAGAGCAGGGCCAGGGTCAGAGGCAGGAGCATCCAGTCATCCCGAGAGCAGGGAGGGGGTGTGTGAGTCTCGGCTCGTCTTTCCAGCAGGTCAGTTCACTCTCTAGAGTACAGACTTCTCATCTGCCATAGGATTGGACATCCCTGCCCTCCTCTTATGAGGCTTGCATTATATATAGCAGAGTTGAAGTTAAAACCTACACTTTCATTGCACAAGGCATGCTCTACCATGGAACATGTACATCACTGCAGTTCCCTTGAACTCTCATTCCTAGTCCCCATTCCCTTAAACACACAGTGTATTGTTTTGTGGATTTGTTATTTTTACATATATGATATCAAACTATAAGTAACCTGGAGTAACTTAGTTGGGTTCCTTCAGTAATACCCCAGGGATATTCCCACATTGATACATAGAGTTCTGAGTTAAATGTTTTTATGGCTGCATAGTATTCCATTTTCCAGATGTGCTATGGTTTATTTAGCCATCTCCTTGCTGCAGTATGCTTACAGTGTTTCTAGTTCCATCAGCACTGCAGTGGACTTGTTCACACACCTCCTTATGCACATAAAAGATTTTCTGGAGGGTAGATCCCAGAAGGCAATCAATGGACCAGAGAGCAGGCACGTTTTAAATCTCCATATCCACTGCCATGTAGCCCCCAAGAGGCTGTGACAGCAGACTCCCTGGCCGCCCTTGGTGCCCAGAGCTCCCCAACCATGGAACTACTGTGGAGATGGGAAGAGAGGTTTCCCGAGTGAGTGACCTTCCTCACCTCTTTTCTGCAGGAGGATTTTTGGTAGGGTAGGGGTGGGGAGAAGGGTCGTGTCTCCACCCTCATTTGTCCTCCACTGTGGCTGAGAATTCAGTTTCTCTAAAAGGCAAAGACCTCTCATCTCCATGCCCTAGTCACATTGTGTAGGACATGGGAGCAAGATTTTCTGTCTCCACCACCTCAGAAGAGCAGACCAGGGAAGGTGTGAGTGAGGAGTGGTCACCCTGTGGGCCTCAGGAGGTGTGTTTGGGGGTGCAGTGGTGAGCCCTACCCTTCCTGAATGTTTTGGAGTAGCCAAGTCTTGATGGGAGAGGTTTTGGGAGCAGGACAGGAGGCTGAGCACCACTGGTCCATCCACATGTCTGACCTCTCCTCGCTCCCACTCATAGACACACAAAGGCTATAGGTGGAAGGAAAGAGGGAGGAGAGAAGGAAACCAAGAAAGACTTAAAAATAGCTCTCCTTATGAAAGGAGACATTCAGAGGCTTGCTGGCATGTCGGCCCTCCCTGACAATGAGCCTAGTGGGGCCTTTTCAGGCTAAACACTAGCTCCCTAAGACCAGCCCAGCAGCCAACAGCCCCTCCTAGGGATCCCCTCCTTCACCTGAGTCTCATGGCCACATTTGTTTCCCAGTTTGGCCTGTCTCTGGAACAGACCCTTCCTGTCATCACACCCTCTGTGGCAGGTCTGCTCCTGCCCAGCCAGGCCCACATGCCCAGAGCTCTGCTCTTGCTGGGCTAGCTGACCGGTGTCCCTGGTCCTTGCCCCTATAGCCTTGCCTTGACCATCTGCCTCCAACTGGTTGTTGCCATTGGACCAGTCCCCAGCTGGGGTTAAACACCACCATGTACTTTCTCTGTGCTGTGGACTTCTAGACCTAGATGCACAGCTGCACGCTGGCTCCACTGCAAATGCTTGCTTCTCCTGGGCCCCGGGGAAGGGCCTCTGAACCACAGCCTGTGCTTCCCACTCCCAGAAAACAATACTCATCTAGTGAACATGAGCTCTCTCCACTGTCTGCCTCTCTTCTGTCTGTATCTTCACTCGGTTACTCCCAGTCCCTCCTCTTCTTCCACAGAAACTTATTTATTCAGTAAGTATGTACTGAGCATCTACTCTGTGCCTGGCTCATTGTCAGGAAGGACCAACATGCAAGCACCCTTTCAAGGGCTGAAGATACAGCAGTGACAAGTCAGATCAGTCCCTGCCTGCCCTGTTGGAGTTTCACATTCTAGAGAAGGCGATGGAAGGTAAACCAGAAAACTCCTAAGATGGGATTAGGTGGTAAAAAGTGCTATAAAAAACAAACTTGCGGCCAGGCATGGTGGCTCATGCCTGTAATCTCAGCACTTTGGGAGGCCGAGGTGGGTGGATCACAAAGTCAGGAGATCGAGACCATCCTGGCTCACATAGTCAAACCCCATCTCTACTAAAAATACAAAAAATTAGCTGGGCGTGGTGGCACGTGTCTCTAGTCCCAGCTACTTTGGAGGCTAAGGCAGGAGAATTGCTTGAACCCAGGAGGCAGAGGTTGCAATGAGCCAAGATGGTGCCACTGCACTCCAACTTGGGCAATAGAGCAAGACTCTGTCTTAAGACAACAGCAACAACAAAACAAACAAACAACAACAACAAAAAAAAAGCTGGCTATGGTCATGGGGAACAGAGCTCCTGGGATTGGGGGTGGGGGCATCTTAGACACAGCATGCCTTAATTTTCCATTTTAAAAAATTGTGGGAAAATACACATAACATAAAATCCTCCATTGTAACCATTTTAAAGTATGCAGTGCAGTGGCATGAAGCACATTACACTGCCATGCAGCCATCACCACCATTCCTTTCGAGAGCTTTTTCCTCTTCCCAGACTGAAACTCTGCCCCCTTTAGACACTGACTCCCCATACCTCCTCCCCTAGCCCCTGGCAGCCACCATTCCACTTTCCATCTCTATGAGTTCAGTTACTCTAGGGACTTCACACGTGTGGAATCCTACAGTATTCATTCTTTTGTGAGTGGCTTATTCAATTAGCATAATGTCTTCAAGGTTCATCCTTTCTGTAGTAGGGGTTGGAATTCCTTCCCCTTTAATACTGAGTTTGATTCCATCGTATGGGTGGACTACATTTTGTTTGCCCATTCATTCGTTGACAGATGTATGGGTTTCCAGCTGCATCCATGTCCCTACAAAGGACACCAACTCATCCTTTTTTATGGCTGCATAGTATTCTGTGGTGTACATGTGCCACATTTTCTTAATCCAGTCTGTCACTGATGGACATTTGGGTTGATTCCAAGTCTTTGCTATTGTGAATAGTGCTGCAATAAACATACGTGTGCATGTGTCTTTATAGCAGCATGATTTATAATCCTTTGGGTATATTCCCAGTAAATGGATGGCTGAGGCAAACCGTAATTCTAGTTCTAGATCCTTGAGGAATCGCCATACTGTTTTCCATAATGGTTGAACTAGTTTACAATCCCACCAACAGTGTAAAAGTGTTCCTATTTCTCCACATCCTCTCCAGCACCTGTTGTTTCCTGACTTCTGAATGATTGCCATTCTAACTGGTGTGAGATGGTATCTCATTGTGGTTTTGATTTGCATTTCTCTGATGGCGAGTGATGATGAGCATTTTTTCATGTGTCTGTTGGCTGTATGAATGTCTTCTTTTGAGAAATGTCTGTTCATATCCTTTGCCCACTTTTTGATGGGGTTGTTTGTTTTTTTCTTGTATATTTGTTTGAGTTCTTTGTAGATTCTGGATATTAGCCCTTTGTCAGATGAGTAGATTGCAAAAATTTTCTCCCATTCTGTAGGTTGCCTGTTCACTCTGATGGTAGTTTCTTTTGCTGTGCAGAAGCTCTTTAGTTTAATTAGATCCCATTTGTCAATTTTGGCTTTTGCTGCCGTTGCTTTTGGTGTTTTAGACATGAAGTCCTTGCCCATGCCTATGTCCTGAATGGTACTACCTAGATTTTCTTCTAGGGTTTTTATGGTATTAGGTCTAACATTTAAGTCTCTAATCCATCTTGAATTAATCTTCGTATAAGGAGTAAGGAAAGGATCCAGTTTCAGCTTTCTACTTATGGCTAGCCAATTTTCCCAGCACCATTTATTAAATAGGGAATCCTTTCCCCATTTCTTGTTTCTCTCAGGTTTGTCAAAGATCAGATGGCTGTAGATGTGTGGTATTATTTCTGAGGACTCTGTTCTGTTCCATTGGTCTATATCTCTGTTTTGGTACCAGTACCATGCTGTTTTGGTTACTGTAGCCTTGTAGTATAGTTTGAAGTCAGGTAGCGTGACGCCTCCAGCTTTGTCCTTTTGACTTAGGATTGTCTTGGCAATGCGGGCTCTTTTTTGGTTCCATATGAACTTTAAAGCAGTTTTTTCCAATTCTGTGAAGAAAGTCATTGGTAGCTTAATGGGGATGGCATTGAATCTATAGATTACCTTGGTCAGTATGGCCATTTTCACGATATTGATTCTTCCTATCCATGAGCATGGTATGTTCTTCCATTTGTTTGTGTCCTCTTTTATTTCACTAAGCAGTGGTTTGTAGTTCTCCTTGAAGAGGTCCTTTACATCCCTTGTAAGTTGGATTCCTAGCCCTTGGAGTTTCCTCCACCAGAATGTCCTCCCTGCTCTGTGGCTGGCTATAGGTCTCAATTTGAATGTCACCTCCTCAGAGAGGGCTCCTAGATCTTCTTCCATGCTCTGTCACAGCATTCCTAGCTATTTCCTTGTGCTGTAGTCTTGTTCTTTATTTCTCTGTTTTCTTGCACATTGTTTGCCTTTCCCTGGCAGTCATTCCAGGAGGGCAGACGCTGTGTTTATCCTGTTCATGGGTGTGTCCTTGCTGCCTAGTACATTAAGATGTAGTCAATGAATATCTTCAAATAAGTTAATGAGCAAATGAAAACATTTAGAACCAGTTTGTGCATTTACATAAGAAAAACAAACTCAAATGCCTGACAGTTTAATAAAATGAAAACACTTGTTTGGCCCTGTGTAACTTACTCTGCACAGTGAGTGGCAGAGCTGGGAGTCCAACCTGCATCTTTAATATTCCTGTTGCTTCACCCTGGCTCCCCCGTAGCCATGCAGAGAGTACTGCATTTCAGTACAGTTAACACAAGAGACATTGTAAGGCAGGTGGCAGAGGAGGGAGAGGGAGGCAGACACAACTCAGAGGGGATGGGAGAGAAGAGGGGCTCCAAGGTTCTGGAAGGCATCCTGGGTACATGTGTGCCTCACACGCCTTGCTGAGGGCCTTGGGGTGATTGAAGGCAGCCAGGGCCAAAGGGCTGGGCAGGTTAGGATCCCCTGGCCCTGGGAGAGCTTGTTCTGTGGCTGAGTTTCCTCTCTGTTAAGTCTCAGACATGCCCTTTGCTCTACTGTTTGGGATGTGGGCCACAGGTGATACTCAGTCTTGCTTTCTCCTGCCTGACTTGGTGGTGATCACTCTCTCTCTCTCAATGGTCTATGGCCAAAGTGCCATTTGTGGATCAACAGCACCGTAGCACCTGGGGGATCATTAGAAACACAGCATCCCAGGTCCCACCCCAGACTTGCCGAACCCAGATCTGCCTGTTGACAAGATCCTCAGTGACTCGCGTGTGTTCACTGAAGTCTGAACTCTGGTCTATGTGCAGCAATCACCCAGTCTATGTGGAGCACTCGTGGTGCCCTCGGCTCTGGGAGATGCCACAGAAGAAGCTCATGGGGTCCCAGCTTTGGGGAACTTACAGTTGAGTTGGAGAATGAAAAAGCAATTCACGTGATGATCTTTAAACTTTATATTCATATTTTATGTACTTCTCTGAATGTTGTGCCACACTTTTAAAAAATAAACCAAGGTTGCACACGAGATGGAAAGATTATGGAATTTAACTGAAAAATGACAAGATCTATAAATTTGGAGAAAAGACTATTTCTTATAAAGGTTTACAGTCTGAAAGGTGGCTGTTCTCGTGGGCTGGGAAGTGCAGCCTCTGGCTAAAGTCTTTAGCAGCTTCTCAAAGCAGATACTCAAAGCACCTGCTTTGAGGGAGGGAGGGATAAAACAGGAATTTATGCTGCAGGGGTTGGACAAGTTTACATATTCATCAAGTTATAGGAGGAGCTGTGGATATTCATAAAAGAAGGCAGTGTGTACGTGTGATAAGCAAGCATGCTTGTTGCATGTGTCCCATGTTCACGTTGGGGTGGAGATTTAACATGTAAATGTATTACAGTTAGGCCTTATATGTCAAAAGACAAAGCAGGGGCAGCGTGAAGGCACTCAGTGCACAGCCTGCTCAAACCACCCAGAGCCAGTCCATGGTCAGTGGTCTCTTATTGGGAGAAAGTCATAGAAGTCAGTCTCTTGTCCAATCAGAGCTGTAGCTTGGCTGGCAGAACAGGGGGCTTAGTTAGTGTCTGACGGTGGAAGAGCTGCAATTGTTTCAACATTGCTTATCTTGAGGCCAGTGCTTGTTTAGCTGCTGGTGAAAAAGAAAAACCTTATGGCAGTGAGAACAGAGTTAAGTGTGGCGTGTGTGGCTTAACCCTTGCCTGGCACAACCTTAGGTCTTGTTTATAATTTGGTATCTTATCGCCCCAGAGTCCATTCTGTCAGTCTTGTGATCTCTATTTTAACATTAGTGCTGGTCAGATGTTGTGTCTAAACTGAAAGAGGGAAGGAGTATAATGATGCGTGTCCGATCTCCCATCATGTCATGACTGGGAACTCAATCTTTAAGGTTTTTCTGGCATTCCCTTGGTCAAGAAGGGGCTTGTTCAGTCAGTCGAGGAGTTTAGGATTTTATTTTTAGGTCTCAGGGGCAACCCCCATACCCAGCTATGTGAACTAAACCACGAGCAGTGGAAGGGTTCTGTGTTGTAAGAGTCAGAGCAGTCAGGAAGGCTTCCAGGAGGTGATGAAGCCTGAGTGCTCCTTGGAAGAGAGCAGGATGTAGTTAAATAGAAAGGAGGAGGAAAGTTTATAGGAGGCAAGAACAGATGGGACGAAGGCATAGAATCCATCCATTAGCTGGCTGTTTGAAGTCATGGCTGGACCTTTCTGGAATTAAGTGAGATGGGGAGGGCTGTGTCTTGTTTGAGCCAGCACTGGCCCTTTCCTGCCATCAGACATGGGGAGCTGCTAATCATAATCACAGCCGCTCTCTTAGGATTCCAAAAGGTGAGAGAGCTGAAAGAAGCATTTAGAGACCACTGTTTCTTTTCACTGTGGCAAGAATGTTTAATGTAAGAGCTACACTTTTTTTTTTTTTTTTTTTGAGGCAGCTCTGTCACCCAGGCTGGAGTGCAGTGGCATGATCTCAGCTCACTGCAATCTCCGCCTCCCAGGTTCAAGAGATTCTCCTGCCTCAGCCTCCCGAGTAGCTGGGACTACAGGCGCATGCCACCATGCCCGGCTAATTTTTATATTTTTAGTAGAGGTGGGGTTTCACCATATTTGTCAGGCTGGTCTTGAACTCCTGACCTCAGGTGATCCACCTGCCTTGGCCTCCCAAAGTGCTGGGATTACAGGTGTGAGCCACCGCGTCTGGCCAGATCTATACTCTTAATGCCCGTCCTTGGGTGAGTGGATAAGGAAAATGTGGTCTGTATATACAATGGAATATTATTCAGCCATAAAAAGGAAGGGAATTCTGCCATTTGCAACAATGTGAATGAACTTGGAGGGCTTGATGCTAAATGAAAGAAGCCAGTCACAGATGGACAAATACTGCATGATTCCACTTACATGAGGTGTCTAAAATATAGGTCCAGGCATGGTGGCTCATTCCTGTGTTCCCAGCACTTTGGGAGGCCAAGGCAGGAGGTTTGCTTGAGGCCAGGAGTTGGAGACCAGCCTGGGCAACACAGTGAGACCTCATCTCTATAAAAAATAAAAAAATTAACTGGGTGTGATGGCGTGCATGCCTGTGGTCCCAGCTACTCAGGAGGCTGAGGCTGAAGGATCACTTGAGCCCAGGTGCCACTACACTCCAGCCTGGGTGATGGAATGAGATCCCTAAGTCTCTAAAAAATAAAATAGCCTTATTCACAGAAGCAAGGAGTAGAGTAGTGGTTGCTGGGGGTGGAGGGAGGGAGAGGTGGCGAGCTACTGTTCAACGAAGTTTCAGTGATATAGGAGCTCACTGGAAGGAAAACTGAAGCTTGTCACTCGTTCCTTGCTCAGGGCTATTCAGCAGGTTAGAGGCCAAGTCAAGAGTAGAAGTCAGGCCTCCTGATCCCTCATTCAGGGTGTTCCAAGATAGCACGCTGCTTCTGCAGATTTGTTACAGACTGTAGCCAGAACCAAAGATCTCTCCAAAATTAAAGGTCTTTTAAGTAGCTGGGCCAAACCCACACTCACACCAGCCTAACTTCAGGAACTGGACTAGTCAGCATGATCTGGAAACTGACCAGCTGGTCCTGGGGGAGCCAGGGGGCTACTGTTGGGTCCGTCCTTCTCCCCTCGCTTGTCCTGGCAAGCGCTCACTCTCCTCTGCCTCCTCTTTCTACTGTGCTGCCACCAGGAACACAGGTGACAGCTGGGATAAAGAGTGAGCCACCTCTTCCTGAGTCCTTGTCTCTGAGTTTTCTAGCAGTTGTTGAAGGCTGTGCTGGAATCCCTGACTTATGTTCCCTGCCTGCCCCGGTGATCCCCAGGGGACTTGGAGTCTGTTCTCCTGGAGCCTAATGCCCCATGTATCTGGGTTTCTGACCACTCTCCCATCTCCAGATGTGACTTCAGAATACTCCAGCAGTCCCCTTCCTGGGACCCTCAACACGTGGAAGACTCACAAGGAAAATTTCCCCAGGGCTTGAAACAGTCATAGAAGATGGCCCCTTCCTTGTGTGCAGATGTGGGTTATTTTAGGGGGGCTGTGTGGCAGAAGAGGCTGGTGCATACAGGGCATCGGGGGCACCTCAGGTGTAGCCTGTGACCTAGAGATGTTTATTGAGGGTATGTGGGGATTCTGGGTATGGGAAAACTGTGTGAGCCAAACACACCCAGAGGTAGGAAAAAATAGAGTGGGCTTAAGGGATCACCTGGAGCTCCATGAGGCATGGAGGAGTGGTGGAGGGGACTGGGAACAGTCCTGGGCTGAGCCACAGGGGTCCCTTTCTGTAAGTGCTGGGAGCCTCTATAGCCACTCAAGGATGCAGGTGATGGAAGAAGGAGGCTATGGGAATGGCTAGGAGGCTGGAGCTCAGAGTGAGTGAGAGAGAGGTCAGTCAAGGGTGCAGGGAGGGTTGGAGCTTGGTTCCAAGATGAAAGGTGGGAAGCCTGGGCTTCAGAGGCAGAACAGTGTGGAGTGTGGGTGAGGCCCAGGCTGGAAGGAGTGGAGGGAGACACTGCTGAGAGACATCTGAGGAGGAGGTCTCGAGGAGGTGAGCACAGGGCATTCAGATTGGAGTGCCCAGTGACCGCAGGTGCAAGGGGACAGGTGTGAACTAATGGGGGCGTGTGCTGAACCAGACACAGAGGCCTTGGGGGCATGGAGCTTGGCAAAGGACTGGCAGAGACCAGTGAAAGAAAGAGGTGGGTATTAATATCAGTCCACACCATCTTAAAGGTTGAGCAGGTGTGGACCCAGGAGGCCTGTACACAGAGAGGGGAGGCGACGAGACAGGCATCTTGAGGTTGTTCCTTCCTCTCCCACAGGTAGGACATTGTGGGGAAGGATTGTGTGAACCCTGGGCATACTTGGGGACCATCCTGAGGGACAGGCCAAAAGGCCTGGGGTTCCCTGGCCCCTGTAATAATATAGTTATGCTAATGCCTCACTTCCCTGTAGCTTTTTACTGATTACAAAGAGCTTTTTCATCCACAACCCTTTGCTGTCTTTGTGTGACAACCTCTGAAACAGTGGTTCTCAAAACTTTTTGGTCTCAGACCCACCTCCCCTCTTAAAAATGATTGAGGGCCCCAAAGAGTCTTTATTTCTATGAATCACATCTCTTCAATGTTTACCACCTTAGAAAGTAAATCAGAAAATTCTAAAACATCTTTTAATGCATTTTAAGATAACAAACCCATAACATGTTAATATAAGTAGCACTTTTATGCCCAAAACAACAACAACAACCCTAGTTTCTAAAACAATCAAGAAAAAACAGAGATAAGAGTGACATTTTTACATTTACAAATACGAATGTCTGCTGAACAGAAGGTAGCTGGATTCACCTATCCACTTGCCCATCCAGTGGGTTGGAATTGTTTTGGTTGACTTAAATGAATATAATATCCAGGCTCACACAGATATGTAGTTGGAAAAGGGAGGACCTTACAGACCCTCGGAGGTTCTCAGACTGTATTTTGGGAACTGATGTCTTAGAAGGAGGCTGAGCACTCAGTTTTACAGTTGGAAAAACTAAAGCATGGAGACAGAGGACCAGGATTCCTGACTCTGTGTGACCCACTGTCTAATGCTGAGGTTCCCTGGAGGAAGAACTACCCCTCCCGACCTGCCTGGGTCCCAGAATACCCAAGTGTTGAACCAGCTGGTTTGCTGGGGACCAGGGAGGAGGCCGGTGGCCCTGGGGACAGCCTCAGGCAGGGGCAGGTGGCCTGATGTTAACACCCATAGCTTCACCCTGAGAAATGCCATAGCAATAGCATGGGCCTTGGCACCCCCAACCCCCACGCTCCTGGGAGGAGCCCTGTTCCCAGAAGCCTGTCCCTGGACGCTGCCGTCAGCCTCGGAGTTCATTTCCTGGTTAAACAAACATCTATATTAAATGGCCCAGTTGGGCAACGCCCAGAAGCAGTTTCTGCGAGCCTTGGGCACACAGCCTGCCAGGCCTCCCCGCTGGCTGCCTGGCGAAGACACATCCATCATCGCAGAGTCACTGAAGCAGGACTGCCCCGTGCATCCCACCCAGAATCTGCACGTCTGGCAGGAGGGGCTGGGTGGGACGTGCAGAGGGGCCCGTGTCTGGACCTTACCAAAAGCCTGTCCTCGACAGCTTGGAGATTGTAACAGTGGTTATGATGGCAACTCCAGAAGTTTGGGTATGGTGTGACGGCTGCCATCCATCACGTCATCTCATCCTGGCAGGGTAGGAACGCTCACCTGTTTGCCAGATGAGGAAACGGAGGCATCCGAGAGGGTCTCGCCAACAGCCACACAGCCACCCATGGCCTTGTTTAGGGGAGGATCCAGGCATCTTGACTTCCAGCAGAGTTGTCTTTGTGCCATTGTGGCCACATTCTGAGGATCCGGAGTGAGGAAGGCTGAGTGCAGAGGGGCGAGCCCAGGCTGCTCTGGTGTGTGTCTGCTGTGATGAAAAGCACAGCAGGATAAAGATGGGGCAGGGGTCCTTAACCAGGGGTGACGTTTTGCAGTACCCCAAGCCCTAAGATATTTGGCAGTGTCTAAAGACATTTTTGGTTGTCACAGTGGGGGATGAGGGAGTGGAGGCTCCTGTTGTTATCCAGTGTGTAGAAGCCAGGGATGCTGTTCGTTGTCCTGTAATACATAAGAACAGCTTCTACAGCAAAAACTATTCTTCAAAATGTCAACAGTCCAAGATGGAGAAACCCCAGGGTGGAAAATGATTTGGGGTGTTCGTTAGGTCAGGCAGTCATGGGTGACTGTGCTGAGGTTGTGACTTTTGAGCAGAGACCTTAAGAACCAGAAAGTACAAGTGAGAAGATCTGGGGAAGAGCATTGCAAGAAGAGAGAACAGCACGTGCAGAGGCCCTGAGTCAGAAACGCGTCCTCAAGAAGCCAGTGTGTGAGACTGGGTTGGTTATTCCCTACCAGATCTCAGCGAAAACACTGAGGCTCAGAGATAGGGACTCGCCAGAGGTCATACCGTGAAACAGTGCTGGAGCTGGGTTTGAAATGAATGTGATTGATTCCAGAGTCCATTTGCTTTCCACTATCTCTGCTGCTACTGTCAGAGGAGTGGCCCAGCCTTCATTTTGCAGTTAAGGCCTTTCCCCTACTTGACTCTAAATTTTTTTTTCTTATTCTATCCCTGGTTACTTGGTTTTGTTTCTGGCACCACCTCGGTGACAAAAACAACAAGGATAATGATGGCCAATAATTTCATAGTACTTGCCGTGTGCCCGGCACAGTTCCTAGTGTGAGAGATTCTCTATATAGATGCTCATCTGATCCTTATGACACGCATATGTGCTGGATACTATTCTCCTACTGTGGCCATTTCACAGGTAAGAGAATTGAGGCACAGAGAGCTCAATGTCTTGTTCAACAAATAAGAGTCAGAGGCAGGAAACTTCCTAGTTCCAAAGCCCATGCTTTTTTTTTTTTTTTTTTTTTTTTTTTTTTTTTTTTTTTTTTTTTTTTTTTTGAGATGGAGTCTCAGTCACCCAGGCTGGAGTGCAATGGCACAGTCTCAGCTCACTGCAACCTCTGCCTCCTGGGTTCAAGCGATTCTCCTGCCTCACCTTCCCGAGTAACTGGGATTACAGGCGCCTGCCACCATGCCCGGCTAATTTTTTTTGTATTTTTAGTAGAATGGGGTTTCATTATGTTGGACAGGCTGGTCTCAAACTCTTGACCTCATGATCTACCCACCTCAGCCTCCCAAAGTGCTGGGATTACAGGCATGAGCCACTGTGCCCCGCCTCAGAACCCATGCTTTTAACCACAACACTATGCAGTGACTTTCTCAGCAGTGATTTTCTCATCACTAGAGTGGATCACTCACTTGACGAGTGGCTCCTCAAGTTTAGTAACACGCAAGGTTCAGCATAGAAGGGAATTTAGAAGTTAGTTTGTCCACATATGGGGAACTGAGGCTTGACCTTGAAAGTGACTTGTGCAGNGAGATGGAGCCTCTCAGTCACCCAGGCTGGAGTGCAATGGCACAGTCTCAGCTCACTGCAACCTCTGCCTCCTGGGTTCAAGCGATTCTCCTGCCTCACCTTCCCGAGTAACTGGGATTACAGGCGCCTGCCACCATGCCCGGCTAATTTTTTTTGTATTTTAGTAGAATGGGGTTTCATTATGTTGGACAGGCTGGTCTCAAACTCTTGACCTCATGATCTACCCACCTCAGCCTCCCAAAGTGCTGGGATTACAGGCATGAGCCACTGTGCCCCGCCTCAGAACCCATGCTTTTAACCACAACACTATGCAGTGACTTTCTCAGCAGTGATTTTCTCATCACTAGAGTGGATCACTCACTTGACGAGTGGCTCCTCAAGTTTAGTAACACGCAAGGTTCAGCATAGAAGGGAATTTAGAAGTTAGTTTGTCCACATATGGGGAACTGAGGCTTGACCTTGAAAGTGACTTGTGCAGAATTGTACCAGGAGGCAGGTGTTCCCAGCTGAGTGCCCTCTGCTCTGCCATGGGGCACCCACAGCCAGCCATGCCTGCACATTCACAGCCTCCCCTGTCAGTTTCATCAGGCCGCTACAGCGTGTCTTTGTATCTCTGGATCTCAGCCACTAGTTGTGTCTGATATCCGGCAGGTTTGGGGCCACCCAGCAGGAACCTGCTTGTGGCAGAAGGCCCAGGCATCTGTCTCAGCCCTGCCCATCCTTCCTGTTTATAGACATAATCTCAGTCTATTTCCAAATCATATAGTTGTGGAAACTGGGGCTCAGATGGGTTAAACAGCTTACCATCTGAGGTCAGCCTGCAGAGTTAGGGCTTCCCAAGGGTAATGAATGTGCACTCACTGACTCACTCACTCTTTCAGCCAACAAAGAGAACTGCCATACGCTAAGCACTGGTCATGCAGAGGTGGAAGTTCCTGATCCCTGCCCTCCTGGAGAGATGTGATTGTTTCACAGTAATGATAAGTGTCATGCGAGGGGGATGCTCAGAAAGGATACCTAGCCCAGGCCATCGAGTGAGGAGGATCAGGAGAGGCTTATTGGATGAGGTGCTGCCGTGGCTAAGTCTTACAGGATGACTGGGAGTTAGCCAGCTAGAGGAGGGGGAAAGGATGCCGAGGGAACAACATGTACAAAAGCAAGAGAAAAGAGAGAATTCCTCAGTACGGGGAACCACAGGTTGCTCAGGATTGGTGGGGTCATGAAGTGGGATATAAAGGTCATACCATCATCATGGCCATTGAGCATTTACTAAATGGCAGGTGCCATGCTGGGCATTAGCTCAACAACCTTCAGAGTTAGGTGCTGTTAAAATCTGCATTTATAGCTGGGCTCAGTGGCTCACGCCTATAATCTCAGCACTTTGGGAGGCCAAGGTGGGCGGATTGCTTCAGCCCAGGAGTTCAAGACCAGCCTTGAACTGGTCGATGTAGTGAGACACTGTCTCTACAAAAAGTTTTAAAAATTAGCCAGGTGTGGTGGTGCATACCTATAGTCCCAGCTACTCAGGAGGCTGAGGCAGGAGGATCGCTTGAGCCTGAGAGTTCGAGTCTACAGGGAACTGAGATCATGTCACTGCACTCCAGCCTGGGTGACAGAGCAAGACCTTGTCTCAAATAAAATAAATACGTTTTTAAAATAAAATAAAATCCACATTTACAGATGAGGAAACTGAGGTACAGAGAGGTTAAATAAGTTGTTGAAGAACATACAGATAATGAGTACCAGGAAATGGTCTGAGAAATGCTTGGAACTTGCCTCCAGCAGCATGGTGGCCTCCTAGAAACCACTGATGCCTGTCCCATCTGATTGCTCTCTTTCCTCCCACAGGTAGAAGGACAGTCCAGAGCCCTTGTCATCGCACAGGAACTGCTATCTTCAGAGAAAGCGTGAGTCCCTAAGGAGGTGCCTGTGGCCTTGAGCTTATAAACAAAACGTCACCCTCCTGGGCTTACACAGGATGGGGATTAATGCAGCCTCAACCCTCTTTCCCTCTGCAGATACGTGGAGATGCTCCAGCACTTACATCTGGTGAGTTAATCATTTTAATTGTCCAAAACTAATTGCCCTTTTAGAAGTCTGTGATATAAGAGGCAGGAAAGCAATGTGGAGACAGAGGTGATTTCCATTAACAGAGGCCTGGCAGCAGGCAAGCACTCACCAAGGCTTTTCAGGGAAGTCTGTCTCCTGATTAATGTGCTTCTGGGGGCAGACAGCGGATGCGTCTCCTTGCTCAGGGATGGGGTGCTTGGGGGCATGGGCTGAGGTTTTGGGCAGGATGTTTGAGATTTCCTTAGCCTTCTTGCTGAGAAAGGCAGGAAGAGGACAGTGGGGTGTTTCTGGGCATTGCTCTGTGTGAGTTTGTGTATGTGAGTTTGTGTACCTGTATGTGTGTGATGTTTAGGTTCGTATGGAAAAGGTGTCTGCCTGGTGACAGAGCAGCTGAGGGTATCAAGAGTCTTCCTCAGTCTCCTTAGCGTCAGGGTGGTGGTGCCTAAGCTGGTGGTGAGGGTACTCCTTTGGGCTTTCAGAGGAAAGGAGGCCAGACTTGGGGACAGCCTGAACATCAGGCAGTGCTCTCCTTCATAACTCACAGGACAGCTCACAGAGTGTCCCTTTGTAGTCACCTCAATTCAGTTCAGCAGACATTGTTTTGAACTCTCGCTGCATGACAAGAACTGGAGAATGGGAAGACAGATCAGACAGGGTCCTTCCCCAGGAGCTCTCTGGCCAGCAAAGGGGACGGATGAGGGGGGTGACCAACAACCTTGGGCAGGCTTCCCTGAGGAGGTGATGTTCGGGGCTAGGCCATAGGGAAGGGTGAGAAGAGGGCACAGCAAAGACTTGGGAAGTGGGGGACCATGGAAGACTCAGGCTCCCCGCTCCTTTGAGCTCTCTGGGCCATTTGCACTCTTGCCATGGTTGAGCATTGGGTTCTATGGTGCTTTGAATCATTCACCATCTCCAAGAATGTCAGAGCTGGGGATGTACACCTGGACATTTTGTAGGTGGTGATGTGGAAGCCCAGAGGAGGTGACATGGCCCGCGTCACACAGTGGTGGAGCCAGGATAAGTGCCGGGGCTCCTGGCTCCCAGGCCACTGCCCTCGCATTCACTGGGTGTTCCTGGCTGCCTTGGGAGCTCCTTGGGGCAGGGACCTTCTCTGGGTGTACCAGAGCACTCAACACCAAGCCAGGCCTCTTACTGAACCCAGCTGAGGTCCCTATCAACAGTGTCACCCTGGCATCACATCCCCACGTGAGCTGATAGCAGCCGGGAACCCAGGAGGGCAGATAGAGCATTACTCTGGGCTGGTGCTCTTAGCTCCTCATTTTTGTCCCCTCAGGATGAAAGCCTGTGTGCACTCTTGAACCCCAAAGCCCTCACGTGTGAAATGTACCAGCCCCCATTCAGCTTTTACACCTAAAAGATCTATTTGGTAAAGGCCGGAAGGATCAGTTTCCCTTTTTTTTTTCTTCTCTCTCCCTTGTTTCTGGGCTGGCAGCATGACAGAGGGGCTGGGCATTTTTGTTTTATGACTTTTTAAGAGGGTTTTAATTAGGAAACTTGCATCTGTGTTTGCTCTGCTTCCTGCCAGTTGGAAAGACATTGAAGCCCCTGGTAATCCATAATAATATCCTAAGGATGGGGTGAAGGGAGAGCCCATAAAAGTCATCACTCAGGGCCGGGCACGGTAGCTCATGCCTGTAATCGCAGCACTTTGGGGGGCCAAGGTGGGTGGATCACCTGAGATCAGGAGTTCCAGACCAGCCTGGCCAACATGGTGAAACCCCATCTCTACTAAAAATACAAAAATTAGTCAGACATGGTGGTGGGCACTTGTAATCCCAGCTACTTGGGAGGCTGAGACAGGAGAATCACTTGAACCCAGGAGGCGGAGGTTGCAGTGAGCCGAGATCGTGCCACTGCACTCCAGCCTGGGTGACAGAGCGAGACTGTGTCTCAAAAAAAAAAAAAAAAATTCACCACTCAGAAGCTGGTTGCAGGAAGTTGTGGTCTAGAGCTGTATTTTATATCAGTGCTTACGGGGATAAAGGGGGCAGGCATCTCCTAGTGTGACTCTAGGTCTTAGCTAGGGAAATGAGTCTTGAAGGAGACCTATAGACTTTTGGGCACTCTCCACCACTCCTCAGCTTTGAATCTATCCCTGGTTGTTAAGCTTGGCAAGCTCTTCAGAATTTTGTCTTAGAGACTGATGCTGTTGAGATACCAAGGCTGTCTCCAGTGATAAGGAGGAGCTGACGGTGCCTCCCAAATCTCCCCAGCAGGAAAGGTCCTGGCTACATTGTGCTATTGTTGTTGGGGGTGGGGGTGGCCTTCTGTGTTTGGGGTGCAGCTCTGTTGCTTGTTACATGGTAGCTATAGCTAACTCAGTGGCTGCCATAAATTCCAGTCATCCTGATGGCCACGGTCCTGGGTTTGTGTAGCCTATGGGCTCCATAGGAATGGAGTTTACATTTTCAAACATTTGTGAAAAAAGACAAAGGAGAATATACGACTGAAACCATATGTGGGTCACAAAGCTTAAAATATTTATCATCTGGCCCCTTACAGAAAAAGCTTACTGACTTCTGGTTTAACGGCTGCCTTCCATCCTTCCAGGAACCCAGTCATAAGAACATTCCTTACCTGCCCATCTGTCAGTCTCTACCCATCCACCTAGCCAGCCAGCCTTTCACCCACTCATCTGTCCTTTCATCTATTCATGCATCAAGTGACACAACCATGCACTCATTCACTCCCAATTAATCTACTACTCAAATGTCTACCCACCCATCCAACCTTCCATCCATTCCTCATCTGCCCATCCAACCAGCAATCCATCCATTCATCTATCCATCTGAATTGCCCATTCATTCTGGAAACATCCCAGGATGTTTACTGTAAGCACTGAAATAGGCCTTGGAGCCCCAAAGCTGAATAAGGCTCAGAACCGGCCCTTGAGTAGTTTTTGTTTTGCAGGGAGAGAGGGTGGAGGTGGGGAGGAGAAATCAATATGTGAACAGACAATTTACATTACTCTGTGTAAGTATAATTTGCAGAACTGTAGTTTTGTGCAGAATCTGCAGGGGCATGAGGGAGGGAAAGACATATTCACAGCTAGACATATAAACAGCTAGAGATTTTGAACAGGTGTGGCCCCTGGACACCTTCTGTCCTCTGTTTTTTCATCTAAAGCAAGTCTCTCCTAGAAGAAACCAAAAGTTCTTACCAAGGGTCGCTCCTTTGGGCTAAGGCATTGAAGGCCTGTTCAGAAGCCAGTCTGCTGATTGGGAGAGAACTCTGGAAGTTGTCACCATCCTGCCCCAGGAGAAGTTTCCTCACACAGGAGGCCCACATGACCTGGCCCCTCTCCACCTCTCTGGCAGTACCTCCTTTACCATTTTCTTCATCACTGCCTTCAGCCACACTGGCCTTGTTACTGTTCTTCAAATACCACAAATGCGTTCACATCTCACAGTTTTGCTCTTCCCTCTACTGGAGTGGCCTACCCCGATCTTCCCATTGAGGTCTCGGCTCAAGTGTTACCACTTCAAACTAGTGGTGCCCCAGAACTTAGTGGCATAAGACAACCGTGTTGTTATGCTCACAGATTCTCTGGACTAGATATTTGGACAGGGCATGGTGGTGGGAGTTGGTCTCTGTTCCATGATGTCTGGGGCCTCAACTGGAAGATTCAAAGACTGGGGGTGACCTGATGGCTAGGAGCTGGGATCACCTGGAGGTGTCTTCATGTAGGAAGCCAAAGGCCCGTGGGACGTGACCAACTCAGCATTCCACTGGAGGCTATATGATCAAACAGCAAACTGTTTATCATGAATGCAGAATGTGGGCAAACTCACGACTGCGCCTGCCAACAGAAGGTATGCTGGAAGCATTCACTCCCTGGCGCTGAGGTTATCTACTGCGACATCTAGAGAAAGCAAGCAGTCTTGCAAGCTTACTCTGGACTGAGCAGCTGACCCCTTCTTCCACCCCCCTTCTCACAATCTCTTTTGCCTAGTAAAGACAGAGTGCTGTGTGAAGCTCAGGGCTCTTGTCCACTAGAGGCAAGGTGACCCCTTCTTCCAAATACACTCTTTTGTCTCTTATCTTTCATTCCCGCATTCACCCCCTTTATTCAGTCTCCCTAGGTCCGTGTGGGTTACACAGTAGACAAAAGAGTATATTTGGAAGAAGGGGTCAGGGAGCACCTTGCCTCTAGTGGACAGGTGCCCTGAGCTTTACACAGTCCTCTGTATTTATTAGGCAAAAGAGATAGAAGTGGGGTGGAAAAGGGATCAGCTGCTCAGTCCAGAGTAGGCTTGCAAGACTGCTTTCTCTAGATGTCGCAGTGTCACCCTCCCCATGTCCACACCCTTGCTACAGCCTTATTGGAGGGGAGAGCACGTCCCTGCCCCTTATGCCTTTGGGCCTGGCCACGACACCTGCTGCTGTCAATGGGGTGTGTGTGGAAAGGATGATGTGCCAGTTGTGAACTGGATTCTAAGGAGCCCTCTGCCGTTTCTCCTGCCATCACCATGGGAAGAGCTTCCTGGGGCACATGCTGCCCCTTCAGCCTACGCCCCAGGATGAACACACAAGAAGCAGAGCCACCAAGATGAGTCCAGTTTTCATTCAGCTTCCTCTGCAACTAGGAGTACCCAAGGATATGAAAGGAGAAGCGCCAGGGAGTGAATGCCTCCAGCAAACCTTCTGTCGGCAGGCGCAGTCGTGAGTTTGCCCACATCCTGTGTTCATGATAAACAGTTGCTGTTTGATCATATAGCCTCCAGTGGAATGCTGAGTTGGTCACGTCCCACGGGCCTTCAGTTCCCTACATCTTCACTCACACATCAGGTGGTTGAGGCTGGCTGTTGTCCGAGACTTAAGCTGGGAGGTTGGCCAGAACACTTGTCTGTGGCCACTCCATGTGGTCTCTGCCTACGTGAGTTTGGGCTTCTGCACAGCATGGTGGCTGGGTCCTAAGAGTAAGTGTCCTGAGAGAGCAGGTAGAAGTGCATGGCATTTTTATGATCTGGCCTTGGATGTCCTGTAGCACCACTTCCACCATACTCTATGAGTTAAGACAGTCACAAAGGTCTACCCAGGTTCAACGGGAGGGGACATAGTCTCTCCTCTTCAATGGGAAGAATATCGAGCTCATATTATATAAAGACCATTGAGATAGGAGATATTGTTGTGGGTGTTGTTGGAAAAGACAGTCTACTACAGAAGTTTTTCCTAAACATTCTGTGTTGGTTAGGAACTGTGTTTGACTGCTAGTAACAAAACCCCAATTACGATGGCTTAGCTAATTTAGGGATTCTTATTTCATGTGAAATAAATCCAGAAGCAGGAGATCCAGGTCAAATTTGGCAACTCCACACAGTCTCAGGACTAAAGTTCCATCTGCAGCATCCATTTCCAAGGTTTCTCGTGAACACAGAATGGCTGCTGCAGTTCTAACCATTGCATCTATATCCCAGTCAGGAAGAAGAAGAAAGGTAGAAAAGCAACAGGTCATGCCTCCAGGCTGGGTTAGTCTCCTTGAAAACTTCACTTGTCAAGCTTCTCCTTTCATATCCTTGGGTACTCCTAGTTGCAGAGGAAGCTGAGTGAAAGCTGGATTCATCTTGGTGGCTCTGCTTCTTGTGTGTTCATGCTGGGGCGTAGGCTGAAGGGGCAGCATGTGCCCCGGGAAGCTCTTCCCATGGTGATAGCAGGAGAAACAGCAGAGGGCATCTTAGAATCAAGTTCACAACTGGCACATCATCCTTTCCACATACACCCCATTGACAGCAGCAGATGCCATGGCCAGGCCCAAAGGCATAAGGGGCAGGGATGTGCTCTCCCCTCCAGTGAGGCTGTGGCAAGGGTGTGGACACGGGGAGGGTGACATGCTGTGGGTGTACTTCCCTCCTCTGCACTCCATCTCACACCTCATTTTCTTCACACCACCTTTCACTGTTTGAAAGTACCTAATTTATGTGTTTGTCACTGGTTATGTTGTGTTTTCATTTTCATGCAGCTCACAATACTTTCTATTAATAATCCCCTTGGTGATTTCTTCTTTAACCCATGGATTGTTTAAAACTGTGTCATGTAACTTCCAAGTATTTGTGTGTTTCCCACATCATCTGCTGCTGATTTCTAATTTATCCTTCTGCTAATCCCATTGTGGTTGGAAAACATATTTTGTATGGTTTCAGTCCTTTTAAATTTATTTAAATGTGTTTTATGGCCCAGCATACGCCCTAGCATACCTGGAGAGTGTTCCATGTGTATTTGAGAAGGATGGGCCCTCTGCTCTTGTCGGGTGGGGTGTTCTGTGAATGCTGCGTAGGGCGAGCTGATGGATCCTTTTGAGTCTTCTGCATCCTCACTTTCTGTCCATTGTTGAAAGAGGCTTATTGACCTCTCAGCTATGGTTATTGGGTTGTATGTCTCTCCGTCAGTTGTCAGGTTTTGCTGATTGTGTTTTGGGGCTATTTTTAGGTGCTTGTTTGCTGTCTGCCTTCATCACTAAACTCTGAGCTCCTTAAGGGCAAAGAGCTGGACCGTACCCTTGTTCCCAGTGGCTTGTGAAGCCTGGTACGCAACTGATGCTCAGCATGTAGCCAATGAATGAGTGATGGTGGAGCAAGTTCTCCTCCCAGCAGTCCTATCCTTTCTTCAGTCAAAAAAAAACTTCCTGCCAGACATGGGGGTGCATGCCTGTAGTCTTAGCTACTTGGGAGGCTGAGGCAGGAGAATTGCTTGAGTCCAGGATGCAGTGGATCTTGATTGTACCTGTGAATAGCCACTGCACTCCAGCCTGAACAACATAGCAAGACCTTGTCCCTAAAAAAAAAAAAAAAAAATTTTTTTTTTTTTAATAAGAAAATAAACTTCCTGAGCACCTGGTCTGGGTGACGTATCAGGGAGTGAGTGACAGCAGGGAAGGTCTCTGCCCTCAAGGCACTGATGGTCTAGAGAGAGAGACTGGCATGAAAAAGAACAATATAACACAGTGGTGGGTGGTATACCGAGGTTTTGGGGGCTTGGAGGAGGCATCCAGCCCAGTCTTCTTGGAGTTGGAGAGGGATGCCCAGAGGAAAATGCGTTGAATAGCTAGGCGGGGGTGCAGTGAAGAAGGCTGTGCTTGGCAACGGGATCAACGTTTGTAAAGGCCCAGAGGCCTGTTAAGAATGGCACATTTAGGCCCGGTATGGTGGCTCACACCTGAAGTCCCAATTCTTTGGGAGACCAAGGTGGGAAGATTGTTTAAGGCCAGGAGTTTGAGACCAGCCTGGGAAACATAGTGAGACCCCATCACTACAAAAAAAAAAAAAAAAAAAAAAAAAATTTAATTAGCCAGACATGGTGGCGCATGCCTGTAATCCCAGCTGCTTGGGAGGCTGAGGTGGGTGGATCACTTGAGCTTTGGAGTTGGAGGCTTCAGTGAGCTATGGGCGTACCACTACACTCCAGCCTGGGTGGCAGAGTGAGATCCTTTCACAAACAAACAAACAAACAAACAAACACAGATGCTCAGGTTCCGCCCTCAGAGATTTCTACTTAATTGATCTGTAACAGCCTAATCATTGACATATCAGACATTAAGCACAGTTGTGAACAAAGCTGAGCAAATCTGAAGGCGAAAACAAGTGAGTGAGGCACACTGCTCTCTCTTTGTTGGAGGGGAGGTAACAGAAACATGTAGGCTATGTGAATAGTCTGACAATGCACTATTTTGTAAAAACTGTTGCTTTTTCAGCCTGGCATACGTGTAACCCAGCCCCAGCTGTGCAGTAGGTGCCCACAAGGGCTAAAGGCCTCTGGCTAAACATGGCATATTTTCTAAGAACCTCCATTTTGCTCCAGATACGTATTTTAAACAAATTAGATACAGATATATTTCAGAGACTAATGTAAAATATGTATTTTTTAAGTTAAAATAATAGACTTCAAAGACATTTCTGAGACTAGAGTAGCTCCATTCAGGCTCTGACCCCAAATTTCTGGAGTAGGACACTCGAGAGGCCCTTAGACTGACTGCTGAAGTAACCCAAGAGGGCCTCATGAAGGAGGTGGTCTTTAAAGTACCTTTGAAAGATCAGCACGATGTATATTGGATGATGGAAGCGCAGAACAAAGACACAGAGGCTGGAGAAGAGGATTCATAGAAAGCAGTAGTTCTCAAAGCATAGTCTTCAGACCAGCAGTGTCAGCATCACCTGGGAAATTGTGAGAAATGAAAATGATCCAGCCCCAGCCCAGACCTGCTGAATGGAAACTCAGGCGGAATGGAGGGTGGGCAGCAATCTGTGTTTCCCTAAGCCCGGCAGGTAATTTGGATGCACACTCAAATTGGAGAACGACTGTTACACAGAAGTGAGCTGTAAGCTGCAGAGGTGGCTACACCAGCTCCTGCAGGGACATGGTCACCAGGCCAAGGAATTTAACTTGGTGCTGAGGGCAGGAGGCGCCACGAAGAGTTTGGAGGAGAGGTGAAAAAAATGGGGAGCCCTTGCTTGTCTTCCCTCCCCAGGGGCGTGTGTTGTATACTTGTAACTCCCACCCGGATAGAACATTTCCATCATCCCAGAAGATTCCTGTAATACCCTCCCAAAGGTTATCCCTGTTTTGCTGTCTGTCACATGAGATTGGTTTAGCTTGTTCTTGAATGGAATGGAATCACAAATTATGTACTGTTACGTGTCTGGCTGCTTCAGCTCAGCAGTCTGTGAGACTGAGCCAGCTGTTGACGAGTATCAGTGTTCTTGGGTAGGGACAGCCCACAGTTGGGTTGTTTGTGCTCCTGTGCATGAACACATGGGTGGCTTCAGTCTGGGCTATTAGAAAGCTGCTGTGAACGTCACCATAAACACCTGATGTCATTTCTCCTTGGTGTTTACCCAGGAGAAGAATTGCAGGGTCACAGGGTAAGCATAGACATAGCTTGACTAGAAACTGCCAGACAGGTGAACAAAGAGGTTAAAACAATGTATATTCCCCCCAGTGTAAGAGACCAGCGTTTATTCCATGCTTTTGCCAACATGTTGGTGTCGTCGGCGTCTGTACTCGTGGTCATTCTGGCGATTGTGTAGTGGTGTCTCCATGTGGCTTAATTTGCATTTCCCTGTTGATTAATAAAATTGAATCCTTCGTTCTGTTTATTAGCCATTTGGGAAGGCTTTTGAATGTTTCTTTTGCTGTTTTTAAAAAATTGAGGTATCTTTTTTGTATTGCTCTTAGGAGCTCTTTAAGTATTCTGGACACAAGTCTACCTTCAGATCTGGGGATTGTACATATTCTCTCCATCTGTGACTTTCTTACCCAGTTTTTTTGAACAGCTTTATTGAGATACGAGTCTCATACTGTGCATTTCAGCCCCTTGAAGTGTAAAAGTTCATGGTTTTCAGTATATTCTCAGCATTACGCGATCATTGCACACACAGCTACACACTCCACCCAAACCATGCTCCACCCCTCAGCTCCTCTTCCGCCTCGGGGCCTTTGCACCTGCCATCCCTTCTGCCTGGGATGCTTGCCTCTTGTCTCAGCATAGGCACTGCCTCCTTGGAAGGCTTTCCCACGGCCAAGCCGGGTCTCCCTTTTCTGGTTTGCTGGGTCGTTTGCTTTTCCCCGTCATAACACTTAGACCCCTGTGTTGAAATAGTCTTTTTACTCATGGCTTTGAAACAATTACTCAGGTTGCAAACTCTGAGAGCAGAAGTGCCTCTCTCCATGCTCCCACTGTCTCCTCAGGGCTTGCAAAGCCCTGTACAATTGACAAAGCAGGTACTACAAATATTTGCTGAAGGAATAAAGGAATGAGGACTGGGTGCCTCCTGCCCCCTTCCTCCCACTCAGATGGCTGCCGGGACCCCCAGGTGTGATTATGGGCCCGAGTTGATGAGTTGATGAGATAGCAGAACCCTTTCAGGGAGTGATGGATGGTGAGGCTGGCACTTAGCACTCTCAGCTGGTGCATGAGTTTTAAGAACGGATGTTTGTGGCAATTCTGATTATGCTCTAGTTTTTGAAATGAGTCATGTTGGTGATGGCCATCCTGCCCATTGGGACTGAGTCGATTCAGTGAGAATTAATTACAGATGAGAAACCAGCTTGGAGAGCAATTAATATAAGCTCCCTGGAGAGTGATGCAAATGCAGCCGGTCTTGTCTTTGCCTGTTCTTCCTTTTCTTTCTCTGCACTGTACAACTGACAAAGCAGTTGTAATCATCAGGAAGAGCCTCTCTGCAGCCTCCTGCTATACTTTGTGGTACTGTTATCCCCATTTTGCAGGTGAGGAAACCGAGGCTCAGACAGGTGACAGCTTGCCTAGTCGTCCAATACCCTGTGGAGTATCTGGGCTTGAACCCAGCCCAGAACAAATAAGAGTGGGTTGAAAGCCCTGTCAGACAGTGCCCACGCAAGAGGGGTCATTGCCCTCATCAGGATACAGGGCTGTTTTTCTTTCTTTTCCTGGGATGCCAAGGCTGAGAAGAGCCTGCAGGGCTGGAGGTTGGGTCCTAAATATGAAGACTCACAGGGAAAGAGTTTGGAGTCCTCCTGTCCCAGGTCAGCAGGGAAACCTCCACCCCAGGCTCAGAATGACCCCAGTACCCCAGAGCCAGCTGTGGCAGAAGTCAGAATTACCCACCACCTCCATTCAGCCATCGTCTGCACCTGCTGCCCTACTCACAACCCTCGCCTCCTGTGCCCTCTAAAACATGCTTTCAGGAAAGGCTCTGATAGCTCCTATATGAGGACATTCAGTTTCTCTTTACAGGTTAGCCATGTGGCCTCCTCATAGAAACACACATACGTTCATCACAGAGAGTCCATTTGTTAGTTTAAGACTCAGCCACTTGAGGGTTTCTGACCTTCATGTTGGGGCTAGAGGTTTCCCAAGACCTTGAATTGCGCTGGACTGGGGCAGGAACCAGCTCATCCTCCCTCCTTGGGACTGCGAACCAGGGAGGGCCGCCCTCCATGTGCCCTCCCTGTAGTTCCGGGCAGAGCAGGCCATCAGCAGGAGGTCAGCACAGGACAGGATGAGGTGTTCAGGAAGCACAGACATTTTTAAACCCCACATCTGCTCTCCTTGTCTGATGGCGCAGGCACACACCTCTGGGCAGATGTTGGAGGCACAGTGTAAGCGGGTCTCTCAGTCTCTACATCTCACCATGGAGCCCTCCTTCCTTCTCCCTTCCTGCCCCTTCCCTCCTTCCTTCCTTCCTTCTCTTCCTCTCATTCTCCCCTTCTCTCTCTCTCTCTCTCTCTCTCTCCCTCCCTCTCTGTCATGCCTGTTCACTGGCTCTGCTTCCTTGTTTTTCTTTCTCTCTCTTTCTCTCCCTGTTTCCCTCTCTCTGTCCTATGCCACCTCCCTGTCCTTTTTTCTACTCCTCACTGTTCCCCTGCAGGGAGGGGTAGAAAAGCCTCTGGCCTTCACTTGGGGAGAGAAGGCCAGAAAGGCTTCCTGGAGGAAGGGCTGTCCATCCTCTCTCAGGCACTTCCCACTTCTAGATCCTTATATTCAAAAGACCTTTATTTTATTTTTTTGAGACACGGTCTAGCTCCATCACCCAGGCTGGAGTGCAGTGGCACCATCACAACTCACTGCAGTCTCAACCTCCCAGATTCAAGTGATGCTGCCACCTCAGCATCCCAGGTAGCTGGACCTATAGGCGTGCACCACCGTGCCTGGAGAATTTTTAAATTTTTTGCAGAGTCTTGTCATGTTGCCCAGGCTGGTCTCCATCCAACTCTTAGGCTCAAGTGATCCTCCTCGGCCTTTGAAGGTGCTGGGATTACAGATGTGAACCACTGCTTCTGGCCTAAAGAAGACCTTTCCAGCAGTAGAAGCTGTCCAGCAGGCCGGGCGCGGTGGCTCATGCCTGTAATCCCAACACTTTGGGAGGCCAAGGCGGGCAGATCACCTGAAGTCAGGAGTTTGAGACCAGCCTGGCCAACATGGTGAATCCCTGTCTCTACTAAAAATACAAAAATTTAGCCAGGCGTGACAGCAGGCGCCTGTCGTCTCAGGTATTCAGGAGGCTGAGGCAGGAGAATCACTTGGACCCGGGAGGTGCAGGTTGCAGTGAGCCGAGATCGTGCCACTGCACTCCAGACTGGGCAACAAGAGTAAAACTCCATTTAAAAAAAAAGAAAAAAGAAAAAAAGAAAGAAAGAAAATAAAAGGAAAAGAAAAGAAAAGAAAGGAGAAAAGAAAAGAAATGAAACTGTCTAGCAGTGGAGTGAGATGTCCTGCCCCATAGTGAGCTCCCATCGGGGAGACAATCCAACAAGGCAGAGGAATCATCTTTCCTGAGCGTGGAAGGTGATTTGAACTTCTCCATTTGGGCAAGAGTGCGTGATCTCTGACCCTGGGATTTTCCCAGTATGCATTGCTCCACAGCTCAAGGTGGTTTCAGGATTCCCCACCCCCACCCCAGCCATGTATTTAAAACTGGAGCTAGGCCTCATGCAAGAGCAAATGTATTTGAAGATAAAATATTTTTCTTATAAGAAAGAAATCTTATATTCTTTATAAATTTTATTTAATTTATTTAAAATGCATAATAGATGTACATAGTTTTAGGGTATGTGATCATTTAATATGTTTATATCATTTGTAAAGAGCAAATCAGTATACTCAGAATATGTATCACCTTAAATATTTGTCTTTATGCTGGAAGCAATCAGATTATTCTCTTCTAGTTATTTTATTTATTTATTTATTTGTATGTTTTTTAGAGGCAGGGTCTCACTCTGTCACCCAGGTTGGAGTGTAGTGACACAACCATAGCTCACTGCAGCCTGGAACTCCTGGGCTCAAGCCATCTTCCTGCTTCAGCAAATACCTGGAACTACAGTGATGCGCCAGCAAGCCTAGCTAACCTTTTAAATTTTTGGTAAAGACGGAGTCTCACTATATTGCCCAGGCTAGTCTTGAATTCCTGACTTCAAGTAGTCCTCCCACCTTAGCTTCCCAAAGTGCCGGGATCATAGGTGTTAGTAGCCACCATGCCTGGCCTCTTCTAGCTATTTCAAAATGTACAATCTGTTATTGTAACTATAGTCATCATACTGATTTATCTAATACTGGGTCTTATTTCTTTTTCTTTCTTTCTTTTTTTTTTTTTTTGAGACAGAGTCTTGCTCTTTTGCCCAGGCTGGAGTGCAGTGGTGGTGCAATCTCAGCTCACTGCAACCTCCGCCTCCCAGGTTCAAGCGATTCTCCTGCCTCAGCCTCTTGAGTAGCTGGGATTACAGGCACCGGCCATCACGCCTGGCTAATTTTGTATTTTTAGTAGAGACAGGGTTTCACCATGTTGGCCTGGTTGGTCTCGAACTCCTGACCTCAGGTGATCTACCTGCCTCTGCCCTCCAAAGTGCTGGGATTACAGGTGTGAACCACCGTGCCCAGCCTTATTTCTTTTATCAGAATGTATATCTTTACCCATTAATCATCCTGTCTTCATTGCCACCCTCTTCCCACCTTAGTAACCACCAGCCTACTTTCTATCTTCATGAGATCCACTTTTTTAGCTACCACATATGAGTGAGAACATGCGATATTTGTCTTTCTTTGCTTGGTTTATTTCACTTACATAATGACCTCCAGTTCCATTCATGTTGCTGCAAATGACAGGATTTCATCCTTTTTCATGGCTGAATTCTATTCCATTGTGTATATATGCCACATTTTCTTTATCCATTCATCTGTTGAGGTATACTTAGGTTGAATCCATACTTCAGTTATTGTGAATAGTGCTGCGAAAAACAAGTGAGTGCAGCTATCTTTTTGATATATTTGGTTTTCTTTCTTTTAAATATCTACTCAGTAGTGGAATTGCTGGAACATTGGTAGTTCTTTTTTTTTTTTTAATCTTTTTTTTTGAGACAGGGTCTCAGTCTGTCACCCAGGCTGGAGTACAGTGACATAATCTTGGCTCACTGCAGGATTGACCTCCTGGGCTCAAGCAGTCCTCCTGCCTCAGCTTCCTAACTAGCTGAGACCCCAGACACAGGTTCAGCTAATTTTTTTTTTTTTTTTTTAAGAGATGTGATCTTGCTATGTTGCCCAGGCTGGTCTTGAACTTCTGGCCTCAAGTGATCCTTCTAGTACTATTTTTAGTGTTTTCGGGACCTTCATACAGTTCTCCATAGTGGCTGTACTATTTCACATTCTCGCTAACAAGGGTCCCCTTTTCTCTGCATCCTTGCCAACATCTGTTATTGCCTGTCTTTTTGATAAAAGCCATTTTAACAGGGGTAAGATGATTCCTTGTTGTAGTTTTGGTTTGCATTTCTCTGATGATTGTGATGTTGAGCCTTTTGCGTCTACCTATTGACCATTTGTATGTCTTTTTTAGAGAAATATCTGTTTAGATCTTTTGCCCATTTTTAAATCGGATTTTTTGGGCTTTTTTGATATTTGAATTGTGTGAGCGCCTTCTGTATTTTGGTTGTTAATCCTTTGTCAGATGAATAGATTGTACGTATTTTCTCTCATTCTGTGGGTTGTCCCTTTACTTTGTTGATTGTTTCCTTTACTGTGCAGAAACTTTTTAGAGTGATGTAATCCCATTTGTCTGTTTTTGCTTTGGTTGCCTGTGCTTTTGAGGTCTTGTGCAGAAAATCTTCACCTAGTCCAGTGTTCTAGGACATTTCCCCAATGTTTTCTTCTAGTTGCTTCATAGTTGGAGGTCTTAGATTTAAGTCTTTAATCCATTTTGATTTGGCTTTTGTGTATAGTGATAGATAGAGGTCTAGTTTCATTCTTCTGCATATAGTTATTCAGTTTTCCCAGCACCATTTATGGAAGAGACTGTCCTTTCCCCAGTGTATGTTCTTGGCACCCTTGTCAAAGATGACTGTGATTGTGTGGATTTGTATCTGGGTTCACAGACAACAAGATCTGGTTTCAGGGTTTTTGTTTTGTTTTTTGAAACAGGGTGTTGCTCTGTCACCCAGGCTGGAGTGTAGTGGTCCAATCAGAGTTTACTGTAGGCTTGACCTCCTGAGCTCAGCTGATCCTCCCAGCCTTCCAAGAAGCTGGGACCACAGGCACCTGCCACCCCATCCAGCTAATTTTTGTATTTTTTGTAGAGATGGGGTTTTGTCATGCTGCCCACGCTGATCTCAAACTCCTAGGTGCAAGTGATCTCCCAGCCTTGGCCCTAAGTGCTGATATTAAAGTGCTGATATGAAAGCTGACAAGATCTTATACTCAGAAAAAAGTAAAGACTCCACCAAGAAACTAATAGAACTGATAAATAAATTCAGCAAAGTTGCAGAATACAAAGTCAGCATACAAAAATCAGTGGCATTTCCATATACCCAAAGTGAACAATCTGAAAAAGAAATCAAGAAAGCAATCCCATTTATCTTGGCTACAAAGGATGTAAAATACCTACGAATCAATTTAACCAAAGAAATGAAAGATCTATACAAGGAAAACCACAAAACACTGATGAAAGAAATTGAAGAGGACACACAAAAATGAGAAGATGTTTCATGCTCATGGATTAGAAGAACTAATATTGCTAAAATGACAGTACTACCCAAGGCAATTTATAAATCCAATACAATCCCTATCAAAATATCAGTGACATTCTTCACAAAAGTAGAAAAAGTCCTAAGATTTATATGGAACCACAAAAGACCCCCAACAGCCAAAGCAATCCCGAACAAAAAGAACAAAGCTGGAAGCATCACACTACCTGACTTCAAAATTTACTACGAAGTTTTAGTCACCAAATCAGCATAGTACTTGCATTAAAAACAGGATACATGGAACAGACTAGAGAACCCAGATACAACTTTTTTGTTTGTTTTTTGTTTTTTGTTTGTTTGTTTTTTGAGACGGAGTTTTGCTCTCGTTGCCCAGCCTGGAGTGCAATGGCGCAATCTCGGCTCACCGAGGCACCCTCCACCTCCTGGGTTCAAGTGATTCTCGTGCCTCAGCCTCCCGAGTAGCTGGGATTACAGGCATGCACCACAAGATGGCCCAGCTAATTTTTGTATTTTTAGTAGAGACAGGGTTTCTCCATGTTGGTCAGGCTGGTCTCGAACTCCTGACCTCGGGTGATCTGCCCGCCTCAGCCTCCCAAAGTACTGGGATTATAGGCGTGAGCCACCGCGCCCAGCTCCCAGATATACTTTTTATATTTATTAAATTGAGTTTAGTTTTAGAATTACATTAATCATGATAGATTTTAGAAAATAGAGACAAGAAGATAAACAGTCATTCCTAATGCTATACTCCTGGACAGCCACTGTTTGCATGTCATCCTGTTTTCTTTTAGTTTTCTCCTCTACTCACTTTTTACACAGTTATATCAGGGTGTGGAAACAGCTCTGCACCCCTTCTTGATTGCTGAACACTATGATGTGAATATTTCTACATAGCCACCACCTTTATCATTTTTAGTCACCTCTTAATACACCATAGGGTAGATGCCTATAGTTTCCTTAGACTTCTTTTTGAAACAGCATAGCACATGAACCTCTTCAAAGATGGATAATGAGAAAGCAAAAGCTGCTCCTTTTTTTTTTTTTTTTTGAGATGGAGTCTCGCTCTGTTGCCCAGGCTGGAGTATAGTGGTGTGCTCTCGGCTCATTGCAAGCTCCGCCTCCTGGGTTCACACCATTCTCCTGCCTCAGCCTCCCGAGTAGCTGGGACTACAGGCACCCGCCACCATGCCCGGCTAATTTTTTTTGTATTTTTAGTAGAGACGGGGTTTCACCGTGTTAGCCAGGATGGTCTCAATCTCCTGACCTCGTGATCCACCCGCCTCAGCCTCCCAAAGTGCTGGGATTACAGGCGTGAGCCACTGTGCCCGGCCAGCCTTCTGCTTCTTTAGAGAAGGAATTACCCAATCTCTCACCCATCTTGTAAAAGAAGTGTTCACCAAGTGGCCACAAGGAGAGGAGAGCGAGTGTGTGTTGAGCCCTGCTCTGCGCCAGGCGTTGGGTTGGATGCTCTTTGGGTGTCAGCTCAGGCAACCCTATGGTCGCCAGGTGCGTGTGGTCATCTCTGCTTTGTAGGTGAGACTGTTGGGTCTGGAGACACTGGCTTAAGTTCTCACTGCTGTCTTCACATAAGCCAGGGCTCCAAAGCCCCAGGGGAAATCTGCCAAGGAGGACTTGTGCTCAGTCCTATCAACCTGTGGGTAACAGGCCTTTTGGTGTTTCAGGATTTCCATGGAGCTGTCATGAGGGCCTTGGATGACATGGACCATGAAGGCAGAGACACATCGGCCCGGGAGGAGCTGAGGCAGGGCCTGAGCAAACTCCCAGCCATCCACGACCTTCACCAAGGCATCCTGGAGGAGCTAGAGGAAAGGCTGTCAAATTGGTGAGCAGTCCCTGGACCCCCCAGGCTCCACTTTTGTTGCATTGAGGGAATGGAGACGGATAAAACACCGCCGTATGAAATGGTATCTCCATTTGATGGATGGGAAAGCCGAACTCAGAAGTGTTAAGTCATTTGCTCAAAGTAAAACAACTGTGCAAGGGTTGAGCTGGGATCTGCATGCAGGGATATGACTCCAGGCCCCCGCTTCTAACCCCGCGTTGGTTACAAGGCTGAGTTCTCACTGTCCCATCCCCATCCCTGGCTGCAGGGAGAGCCAGCAGAAGGTAGCTGACATCTTCCTGGCCCGGGAGCAGGAGTTTGATCACCACGCCACTCACATCCTGCAGTTCGACAGGTACCTAGGTCTGCTCAGTGAGAATTGCCTCCACTCTCCCCGGCTGGCAGCTGCTGTCCGTGAATTTGAGGTGGGTTCCCTGGTCCTCTGAGACCCTGCTATAAGGATGCAGGGGTTGAGGTGGGCGAAGGGCTTAATGCAAATCAATGGGACATCTTGGTAGGTCTGGGGATGGGGAGCAGACAGGGAAGACCTGGCCAGAGGGATGAGAGGATGACCCATCAGGAAGGAGAACCCAGAATCCAGAACATCTGCTGTTGGGCAGCAGATGACAGTGCAGTGAGCACCACTCACAGTAAGGGTCTTGGGTAGTTTTCTTGTCTCAGTTGAAAAGCACCAACCAAACCAGAGCCCCAGCCATGGAGTGTTCAAGGAAATTCCCAACACTAGCCACGAACTGGGGATCCAGTTTTCCTGGGCAGAAAAATGGAGAGCTTTCCTCCATTGCTAACATTAAGAGCAGAACAGGGACTAGGAGAGGCTTGATACTGAGTGTAGCACCAACTGGGAGCATGATGGCTAATCCAGGCCGGGCTAATCCAGGAGGGCTTCCTGCAGGAGGAAAACCTGGTTTTGGAGATGAGGGAGAAGTTCAGCTGGCCCGGGAAGAGGTGTGGATGGGACAGTGTATGTGGGCTGCTGTGAGCGTGTGCGCTCAGGAGGGGTTTCTGATAAGGTTTTTCCTCCCCTGTCTTGAGAACAGCAGAGTGTACAAGGAGGCAGCCAGACTGCGAAGCATCGGCTGCTGCGGGTGGTTCAGCGCCTCTTCCAGTACCAAGTGCTCCTCACAGGTGGGCCCCACAGGAGGTCAATGGGGATTGAGGTGGCGGGGCAGGGAAGGCCCCTGAGGAGGGGTGGAGGGGACTGTGGCGACCTCGCCTCTGACCATGGCAGGCAGGTGTTGGGGAAGGGTGGCGTCTGCCATCACCTTTCCCTCCAGTTGAGCTTTGAAGCCCCTGAACCACCTCCTGCCACCTTAGAAAGCTCCCTCCAGTGGCCACCCCCTCGTAAAACACAGAAACCCAACGACACCCCTCCCCAGCTTGCACTTCCTCCCTGCCTCAGCTGGCCATCTCATTTCACTGAAGCCACGCCTGTCAGCAGAGTCCTCCTTGTGGCCACATTAGTGGACATTATCAGCCTTGGCCTTGCTGGACCCATGACCACTGCCTGCTTCTCGAGTCCTTTCTTCCCGGGGTTTCTGTGGTATACTGTCTCCCACTTGCCTCCCATCTCTCTTTCCCTTCTCTGTCTGTGCTGGTGGCCTTCCGTCCTCCACTGCCCCATAAACGTCAGAGCTTCTCAGGGCTCAGTCCTGGGTCCCCTTCCCTTCCCTCTCTATGCCCTTTCCTGTATCTCTGCCCACTGGAAACACCCATTCCTCTGTTCTGAGCTCTAGACCCATTTATTCAACTGCCTCCCAAATGGATAAAGACCCCTGCCCTGGGAAACTGATGTCCTAATGAAAGAGATAGACAGTACATAAGTAGGCATGGATATGTAATTCCAGGTAGAAACTGGGACTCCTCAAAAATACATTAGGGCCAGGGACTAGAGAATTCATTCATCTAATCCAAGAACTATTTATTGAGCACCTCCTATGCACCATTTCCCACGCTGGATACTGGAGATGCAACAGTAAATCGAACAGCAAACTCAGTGACACTGTGGAGCTTACACCCCTAGACAAGCAATTAAGAAAGACAAAAGATAAGGTATGTTAGGAACTCTTAAGAAGAATAAAGCAAGTTAAGGAGACAGAGGGAACAGGGCAGCTGTGTTAGACTCAGCAATCAGGGAAGACCTCTCTGAGGAGGCGGCATTGGACAGAGATCTCAGTAAAGCGAGGACATGAGCCATATGAAGATCTGAAGAGAGTGCCAGGCAGAGGGAACAGCAAGTACAAAAGGCCCTGGGGTAGAAACAAGCTTGGCACATTCAAGAAAGCCATCATGGCCAGAATAGAACGAGCAGATGGACAAGCAGTCACTGGGGAGGGGCTGGAGGATGTAGAGCTTCTTGAAGATGGATTCACCTTGTTGTGTCTGTCTCCAAGGCATGGCCCAGTGCCAGGCAGGTGCTCAGTGGGTATCTGTTGGAGAAGCGAGGGACAAGCAGCTGTGGCAGCAATGCTGCCGGTGGTCCTGGGGGCCTGGTTTCATGCTGGCATGGTATTGTGATGGGGCCAGCAGGGGAGAGAGGGTAGATGCCTCACTCTTCTTGAACTTCCAACTCTGGCAAGAGAGCGGGTGGCCACAGCTGTGGGCAGAGGGTGCTGACCTCGCCAGTGGCTGACTCCTGGCTCTTGTCCTGCCAACAGACTATTTAAACAACCTTTGCCCGGACTCCGCTGAGTACGACAATACACAGGGTGAGTTCAGCATGAACGCGGAGGGAGGTCCTAGAGCCTGCTCTGCCTCCTTGCCCCAAAGCCTGGACCCTGCCCCAAGTCCAAGGCCCAGGACATAGTCCCCTCCCCACCAGCTGGTGGGTTCTGTATATGACATGTCTGGGACTTCTGTGAGAGCCCCCAGCTCTTCTGAGATGAGTCCCCCGTCACCTCAGCTGTGGGGACATCCTAGGATGAGAGGACATCCCGTTAGAGGGGATGGGGGGGGTCACTGGAATTTGGTGATTGGGGGGTGGTGCTGAGTCTGAAAAGCTCACCACAGTCTCCCTGTTTCCTCCCAATTCGATGTGGCTATCCCTGTGTATCACCTGCCAGGGTGGTCCCTATTATATTCAGTTTATAGCCAGGGAAACTGAGGCATGCATAACAGTGGTCAAATCGCTATCAAGGTCACTTCGGCAGTAGTGGCCAAGCTGGGCTTGAGGCCTGGGACCTGACACTGCAGTGGAGAAAATTGATGCCCCTCATGCAATGGCCCAACTCCTGCTCTGTGTCCCTCCCCAGGTGCACTGAGCCTCATCTCCAAAGTCACAGACCGTGCCAACGACAGCATGGAGCAAGGGGTGAGTGCAGCCCGGTGGCCCCCTTCCTCAGACACAGGTTCCAGGCACCTCCCCACCAGCTCCGGTCAGCCTTCCGATGCCCACTCCTAGGGGCTGCAGGCAACCATCTCTCTTCTGGGACTCTGCAGAGAGCCGTGGGTTCTGGCTCTGACACTTGATGTGTGACCTCAGGCACTGTGTGCCCCTCTCTGCGCCTCTGGTTCACTGTTCAAACAATGAGAATGGCTGCAGACTTGTGGAGACCTGATAAGCAATGCCCCGATTGTGGTCTGAGGCCACCCACATCAGCTCCTGGGGTGTTTGTAAACTCCTAGTTCCTGGGCATACCTTAGATCCTCCCAGTCAGAGCTTCTGCATGTAGGATCTAGAGAGCTGCATTTTTAACAAGCACCCTGGGTAAATGTTAGGACCACAAAAGTTTGAGAATCACTAGTCCACTAGAATATGTGGCTCTAAGCACAGATCTGATTCTGACTGTGTGTGACTCCGTCTGTTAGACACTGGGTTTCTGCCAAAGAGGGCAGAGTTGATTCTGCATCCCAGCTCCATTCACGTGGTCACCAGGGTTACTTGCGTCCACATGCTCACTGTCCTGCTAAGCTGTAGGCATGCCAGCGCTCTGTGTTGAGAATGGTTGCAAGCCTGAGACCTAGGTCACTGGAAAAGAGTTCAGTGACCAGGTAGTCATGTCTTCTGCAGGCACAGAAGGGAAATGATGACCATGTGTGCCAAGGAGGTGCTATGCTTTGCTGTGACAGAGACACAGGGCATGCATACAGTGAGTCTTCCACAGGCAGAGGAGGAGGGGAAATTGCATTTATTGGACACCTGCTATGTGTCAGACCTTGTGCTGTGTTGGGGACTGGAGATACAAGCCCTGGAGGAAACCTCCGCTTAGTGGAGTAATAAATATGTGGATACAAATGACTATGATA
This sequence comes from Rhinopithecus bieti, assembly GCF_001698545.2. NCBI lineage: Eukaryota > Metazoa > Chordata > Mammalia > Primates > Cercopithecidae > Rhinopithecus > Rhinopithecus bieti. The sequence goes on along the minus strand of NW_016819747.1, from coordinate 340,111 downwards.
AATGTCATGGGAGAATGCCACAGGGTTCAGAGAAGGGAGGCGGCCCTTCCAGCCGAGGTTGCCAGAGAGATGATATGGGCCAGGTGTGGTGGCTCACGCCTGTAATCCCAGCACTTTGGGAGGCTGAGGCAGGTGGATCACTTGAGGTCAGGAGTTCAAGACCAGCCTGGTCAACATGATGAAACCCTGTCTCTATTTAAAATACAAAACTTAAACAGGTGTGGTGGCATGCACCTTTAGTCCCAGCTATTCGGGAGGCTGAGGCTAGAGAATCGCTTGAACCCGGGAGGCGGAGTTTGCAGTGACCTGAGACCATGGCACTGCACTCCAGCCTGGGCGACAGAGTGAGACTCCATCTAAAAAAAAAAATAGATGCTTTGGAGGTGTCCCCGTAGGGAGGATTTGCACACATGTTGCACACATGCCAGGAAGGCAGAGGGAGAAAAGGGGTGCCAGAAATTGCGGCTGGCCTGGGCAAAGAGATGGAGGTGGGACAGTGCATGCTGGAGTTCAGAGAGCCACCTGCCATGGCTAGGAGATGGGGACAGGATGGCAAGGTAGGACCAGAGTCCAGGGAGAGAGGTCGGGCTGGCTGGTGAGGGGTGGACTAAGAGTGGAGGCTGAACCAGCTGGGTATGAATACACAGGCCAGTTTCCGGGCCGTTTTCTGCGTGGGTCAGACATGCCCTTTTAATCTGGTGCTCTCTTCTCTTACTCTGCTCTGAACTGACCTCCCTGCCCCTCCTCATTTTGGCCTCCTGTACATACAGTGAGAGTCCCTCAACACAGCCAAAAAGTAGAGTTGCTTTGGGGTCCAGCACCCTGTCGAGAAATAGCAGCAGATGGGCTAGGTTCTCCACATTTCCCTTTGGCCGGGGCTGCCTCTGCTTCCAGAGAGAAGAACTAGGTCAGGCAGGGATATGTCTTCCCTCCTACGGGGAGCTCGCACATGCAGCCCCACCCGGAGGAGGAACCAGAGCAGCCCATGGCCAGACGCCCTTCTGGCTTTCTCTGAGGCTGAAGTTGGACACCGTGCTGGGAAGCAGGGGCCAGCTGTGGACAGCTGCACCAGGTCTGCTCTGGACCAGAGGCCCCTAGCCCATGCCTGCTTGGATGTGGGAGGAACTCTGCCTGGGACATTTACTCTTTTGCAGTTTGGTGATATTAAGCATATTCACATTGTCATGCAGCTGTCACCCCATTCATCTCCAGAACTTCTCCTCTTCCCAGACTGAAACTCTCTCCCCATTAAACTCTAACTCCTCATTCCAGTCCCTGCCCCAGCCCCTGGTAACCACCATTCTGCTCTCTGAATAGACTTTATTTTTTAAAACAATGTTAAATTTACAGAAAAGATTGAGAGGGTAGTACCGAGAGTCCCCATATATGCCCCACACAGTGTTCTCTGTTATGAACATCTTATATTAGTATGCTACATCTGTTACATTAATGTACAAATGTTGATACAGGATTATTAACTTAAGACCCTGGTTCATTCAGATTTCCTTAGTTTTGCCAGATGTCTTGTTCTAGGGTCCCATCCAGGATCCCACATGCTGTTTAGTGGCCCTGTTTCTTTAGCCCCCGCTTTACTGCAGTAGTTTCTTATTTTCCTTGCTTTTGATGAGCTTGACAGTTTTCAGGAGTACTGGTTGGGTATATGGCAGGACGCCCTTCTGGTAGAAATGTCTGGTGTTTTTCTCATGATTAGGCTAGGCGTATGGTTATTTGGGAAGAGGCTTACGGAGCAAGGTACTTTTCATCCCATCATATGAAGGGCACATACTGGCAACAGGATTTACCACTATCAATGTTGACCTTGGTCACCTGGCTAAAGTCACCTGGTGGCAGGTTTCTCCACTGTGGAGCTGCTCTCTCTCACCCCTGCCTTTTCTGTGCCCTTTGGAAGAAAGTCAGTTTGTGCAACCCATTCTTAGGAGCAGGGGATTATGCTCCCTCCCCTTGAGGGCACCATATCTACCTGGGTTATGTGGAATTCTTCTGCCTGGGAGATTTGTCTCTACTCCCTCATTGGCTAGTGTATCTAGTCATTATAAATAAAGAAGTCATTTGTATCAGTATGGACTGTTATAATCCAACACTTCCTTACTTATTTTATTTCTCAGATTGTTTCAGCTTTGGCTGTTGGGCGTGTTTTCAGTTGGTTTCTGTGTCCTTTTCACATGGTGCCATCAATATACATTTCAGGGTGTGTGTGTGTGTATATGTCTGTGTTTTGAGAACTTCCTTACTTTCTGGCAGTGCAAGGTGCTCCAGGATCACGCACCTTGTGTATTTCCTGCCCCAGTCTTAGAATCAATCATTTCTCCATGGAGCCCTGGTTGCATTAATTGGATAATAATATTAGAAGCCAAGATATGGGCATTAGGTGCACTCACTGGTAATGTGGTATCATTTCTTTTACACCTCCTTAGCTGACAGCAAAGAAATATGTGTGTATACCAACCTTTGCATATGCCCATATCTTTGATATTTCCGTACATAACCATCTGTAGCTGAATATTAAACTAACCATGAGTTTTGTTTTATTTTTTGTAGAGATTGAGGTGCCACTATTTTGCCCACACTGGTGTCAAGCAGTCCTCTTGCCTCAGCCTTCCAAAGTGCTGGGATTATAGGCATGAGCCACCATGGCCGGCCTTTATTTATTTTTATTTTATTGTATTTTATGTATTTGTTTTTCATTGTGAGTTTTTACCAATGTTGCCCATTCTAATCATGACCATACTAGCCTCCTCCCTTGCCTATATGTAAATTCTCACTCCAACAGTGAGAAGCCTTGTTCCTACCACCCATTAATTTAATTGTTCAATTTATCTTAATTTGTGAAAGATATTTTTCCTGGGTGTAGAAACCTGGATGGACAGTTTTTCTTTGCTGCCACTCCACTGTCTTCTGGCATACATCGTTTCTGGTGGAAAGTCTGCTGTAATACTCATGAGTGTCTGTCTGTGTAATGTGTCCCTTTTCTCTGGCTGCCTTTAAGATCTTCTCTTTTGATTTGAGTTTGGGAAGTTTGGCTGTGATGTGTCTGTGTGTGTTTTGTGGGGAATGGGGTGCTCTTTATCCAGTTGTGATTCTTGAGCTTCTTGGATCTGTGGTTTGTTGTCATTCATTAATTTTGGGAACTCCTCTTGGATGCTCTGTTCTGTTTCCCCACTCTATGTGTTTCAGTGTGGATCATCTCCGCTGATCTGTCTTCAAGCTCATGGAGTCTTTCCTCAACTGTGTTCCGTTTGCTGCTAAACCCGTCAAAGGAACTCTTTGTTTCTCATCCTGATGTTTTACTTTTAAAATTTCCATTGGACTCTCATGTATGGTTTCCATCTCTGCCAGAATCCTCCATCTGCTCACAGGTGGTGTTCACCTTTCCCGCCAGGTCCTGTTACCCACCAGTCAGAGCTACTGTAGGGTCTGATGGCTCGGACAGCTGTGTTCCTTCTTCACTCTGGTTTGATGGAATGCTTTCTCCTCTTGAAAATGAGTTGAGGTTGGGGAGTTTTTTGCTTGCTTTATTGTGTTCCTCATAACTTGTTATTGAAGGCCAGGCATTATGTGTAGAAGCATTGTAGAGACTGAGGTAAATCGTATTTACCCCTCAAGGTGGGCATGCCTCTTTTTTGGTCATGGCTGTTCACGGTAGGATACAGGGCAGTCAGGTCAGTCCAGTCAGCACCTGATTGGGGTTTGGTTTTGCTGCCATGTCATCAACCTTCAGTGACTACCAGGCTTCATGTTCCTCCAGTGGGGGCTGCTGTGACCTGTGGGGTAGGCCAGAAAGCTTTTCTTTCATTCCTGCTCCATATTCAGCTTTTAGACCTCCCTGCACCACAGGAAGGCCCTCTCCCCATGCTCTTGCCCTTCTCAGAGGCAGGCTACTGCCCCATGTTACTTAGTGCTGGGCTTATGGTGGGCACATGCCTCCATCTGAAGCAGAGCCTGTGAGCCAGGCTCTCACAGCATTTCTGCCCCTCCCCTCCATGGCAGATGAGCTCTGTGGCTCTGTGGCTGGCTTTAGACAGGTTTCTGGCCATCCCCCAGCAAGGTATTGGTGCATAATACTGGATCCAGGGGGTTACCACCCCCCTCCTATGGTGCAGCTTTTGCTCTCTTTCCCTAGAGCAGCAGATCTTTTCCTGGACTCTGGGGGTGGGGGGTCTCCCGGCCTCCCACCGGAACTGAAGCCTTGCATGAGAGAAGGCCTGAGGAAGTGGGCAGGGCTTTGCATGTGGCCCCGCCTTGCCCCGTTCTTTCTTGTGGGCACGTGGCAGAGACTCGTGGATAAGAGCTTGCGATTGAGGACAGGTTCCCTCGGGTATGCAGCTGCCCATTACTCTAAACTGGCACCAGCCCATACTTGTCCTTTAAGAATTCATTGGCCGGCCGCGGTGGCTCAAGCCTGTAATCCCAGCACTTTGGGAGGCCGAGACGGGCGGATCACGAGGTCAGGAGATCGAGACCATCCTGGCTAACACGGTGAAACCCCGTCTCTACTAAAAAAAAAATACAAAATCTAGCCGGGCGAGGTGGCGGGCGACTGTAGTCCCAGCTACTCGGGAGGCTGAGGCAGGAGAATGGCGTCAACCCGGGAGGCGGAGCTTGCAGTGAGCCGAGATCGCGCCACTGCACTCCAGCCCGGGCGACAGAGCGAGACTCCGTCTTAAAAAAAATAAAAAATAAAATAAAATAAAAAGAATTCATTAACATTTTCACTGCTTTCTTCTTACCTTCCTTTACGCCAGCCACCTCTGCCTCCTGTGTGTCGCCAGAGGTGCGGCAGTTCCTGTGTCTCAATCCTCCGTGGACAGGCTTGCCAGGCGGAACCCAGTTCACTTGGTTGCCTTGTGACCCCAGCTCTCCCACAGGCTGAAGCGAAGTTATGATTTTGAAGGTTATCTGGCTTTTTCACACTACAGTGAGAGCAGTGTTCTCTTGTACTTCCTGCATCATAAGTGGAAATGGAACCACAATTATTCATTTTTTACTGCATAGGATTTTATGCCCAAAACCATAGATAATGGAAAGGACTTTTCAGGGCAAATTGTCTACCCACAATGCTCACCTTACAACTTTAGAACCTGCCCTGTGTAAGGTTCAAGGGGCACCTGCCCACAGGGTGGGCGCTTGTTGTATCTAGGATTATGGGGTGCTGTGCAGAGGATACAGGGGGCCTGTCATTTTACATTTTGTGGCTAACCCAGTGAGGTACTGACAGGGCACACTTATTTTTCTAACTACGAGCCTCCGCAGAGTGTGGACCCAGTTTCCTCCACAGGTTTTATGGGCTACAAGCCAGAAGGGCGTGAGGCCAGCCTTGGGTCTGGTGAAGTCCCCATGCTCCAGGCCTCATGAGGGACATAGGCTTAGAGAGCATAGGAGCAGTTTTCCAGAGAAACACTGGGATGCTGGACTGCACAGCAAGGCCAGGCAGCTGGTTCCACAGCATACAGAGCCATGGTGGTGGCTCCCTGCAGACCCAGGCTCGGGTCCCAGTCCTGCCTCATACAGGAGGTTGGATTTGGGGCAGGCCTTTCCGGGCCTCATTTTTGTCTGAAACAGAAGCAATGCCATGGCTTACAGAGGAGATAAGACGCCTGGAAGGGGCCCTGACCATCTCCCCCTCACCCCATTCCCACCCACAGGAAAACCTGCAGAAGCTGGTCCACATTGAGCACAGCGTCCGGGGCCAAGGGGATCTCCTCCAGCCAGGAAGGGTGAGTGCCGCCGCCTTGGGCAGGGGCGGAGGGTGGCTGGGCGAGGCTCCGATAAGCCCCATTGTTCACTGGGCTGGCCCCAGACAGGGCTGGCTGCAGGTGCTGTCTACCCGTGGAGGGCAGGCAGGCGGGTGGGCGTGGGCTCACTGGATTCTCCTGGCCGAGGCCCTCGGCTACCTTCCCTGGGGTTCTCCACCCCATGTGTTGCCTGCAGAGCAGTTAAAGACTCAGCACCAGTTGTTTTTTTTTTCGTGTTGCCTGTGGCTCTCCTCACCTCCAAGAAGAGGAAGCACCAAGTATTTTCAGTGCCGAGTTGCTGGGAAAACAGAAAATGATCTCCCAAGAGCAAGCCCCCAGAAAACTTCTTGAAGATAACATTCTTGAAGAGATAAATTCACTCTCTTTAAAGCTTCCAAATGGAAAATGTAAAACTCAGCTTAAAAACAGTAAAAAATACGTTCATTACTAGTTATGCTCCATAAAGGACAAGAGACAAAGGAATGAAAGTGCATGCTCAGGGGAATTTTCCTCGAGGTTAGCAGGTATCTCATGGGACTGAGATGCTGTCAAGTTACATGTAGTATTTTAGCCAGGATCATGAGTTTGGTAAATTGTTTCTTAAACATCTATTTGTAGCTCCAGAATTAAGGGGACTGTAGCAGCTGTTCCCAGGTCTTCGGCTGTTTTAGACCTTCAGAGGCTCTGTTCTGAATGGACTCCTCATGGGTACAAGCCAAGGAGGGAGTCATGGCTTGGACCACCCAGAATCCTGAAAGAGACGGTCTTGAGCACCATGATCCCAAATGTTGAAATCCCAAAAGATCAAGATCCCAAAAATATAATTCTGGAAAAAATAATTTAGAAAAATATTTAAAAGATATTTATATTTTGAAAAAGGGAATTTATGGGGCCGGGTGCGGTGGCTCACGCCTGTAATCCCAGCACTTTGGGAGGCTGAGGTGGGTGGATCACGAGGTCAGGAGTTCGAGATCAGTCTGGCCAACATAGTGAAACCCCATCTCTACTAAAAATACAAAAAATTAGCCAGGTATGGTGGCCTGTAGTCCCAGCTACTCAGGAGGCTGAGGCAAGAGAATCGCTTAAACCCAGGAGGCTGAGGTTGCAGTGAGCCGAGATTGTGCCATTGCACTCTAGCCCAGGCGTCTCAAAAGAATAAATAAATAAAAGAAATAATAAATAAAAGGGAATTTATTTATTTATCTTTTTTTTTTTTTTTTTGAGACTAAGTTTAGCTCTTGTTGCCCAGGCTGGAGTGCAGTGGCACGATCTCGGCTCACTGCAACCTCCGCCTCCCAGGTTCAAGCAATTCTGCCTCAGCCTCCCGTATAGCTGGGATTACAGGCATAAGCCACTGCCACGCCTGGCTAATTTTGTGTTTTTAGTAGAGACCAGGTTTCTCCATGTTGGTCAGGCTGGTCTCACACTCCCGACCTCAGGTGATCTGCTCACCTCGGCCTCCCAAAGTGCTGGGATTACAGACATGAGTCACCGTGCCTGACGGGAATTTATTTAAGAAACATAAAAACACAACAATACTTCATAGGCCACTTTATACAATAAAATAGGCACTAAGAACATACATAATTTTGCAAGCATAAGTGCTGCTGTGTGCTAACAATAGTTCCATGGGTCAAGACTAAGCACACAAACCATATTCATAAAAGAAAGGTCAAACAGGGAAATGTATCAGTGTATGTCACTATGGTTAGTAATTGTATGCACCCAGCCTTATAACTGTGGTCATCTGAAATACCATGACAAATAACCGAAGGCTTTTGATGAGCTCAGTTAAAAATTGTGATGGGTCACCACAGTATATGCAGCCACCCACAGAGCTAAGATCTCCGGAAATATTATCTTTCACAAATGCAAATGTACAAAATGGGTATCTCCATTCATTGAGGAAGTTTGTGTTTTTAAGTACATACACAGTGCTTACACACACATTCAACATTGTGGTAATGCACTTTTCTTTCCTTTTTTTTTTTTTTTTGAGACAGAGTCTTGCTCTGTTGCCCAGGCTGGAGTGCAGTGGCATGATCTAGACTCACTGCAGCCTCTGTCCCCTGGGTTCAAGTGATTCTTCTGCCTCAGCCTCCCGAGTAGCTGGGACTACAGGCACATGCCACCACACCCGCCTTATTTTTGTATTTTTAGTAGAGATGGAGTTTCACCATATTAGCCAGTCTGATCTTGAACTCCTGACCTCGTGATCTGCCCGCCTCAGCCTGCCAAAGTGCTCGGATTACAGGCATGAGCCACCGCGTCTGGTTATGATAATACACTTTTCAGGAAGCCAAATTTGAAAAAAAAAAAAAAAAAATACATAAAATGAATTAGAACCCTGTAAAAGTCTATATACAGTTTATACCTCCAGTATTGGAAATGATGCAGAATGTAATACAGAGCATGGTGAATTGCTTTGCCAGGTTTCCAGGTGTTCCTCAATCCAGTCAGGTTGATGCCTAAAAATTAACCATCACAAGTCCACCCCTTGTCAGCTTGGCCCCCCTCACGCATCTCCTTAAATCATACTTAATTTCCAAACAAAGATAATAAGAGGGTAATAATTCCACCTAACGTAATGCGGCTCTCCTGTGATTGTGATTTTCAGAATTTTGTGAGTGTTTTGTTTTTTTTGAGACAGGGTCTTATTAAGTTCCCAGGCTGGTCTTGGACTCCTGAGCTCAAGTGATGCTTTCGAGTAGCTGAGGCTACAGATACACGCCATGGCACCCAGGGTGGTTTTTGGAATTTTTGATGTTAAGGATTTTAGACTTTTGAGATTTAGACTTCAGGGATTATGACATTCAGGGTGGTGTCTTTCAGGACTACGATCCCAGCCCTGCTCTAGCATATACAGCACCTCTCTTGTGAGCGGGGATTTATCTGCTAGCTGCTCTCAGGTCCTCTGGGAGGCTTTATGATATAAGTTTCCACTCAGGGGCCTTCCCCACACCCTTGTGGGGGGCATCAGCCTTTAGGGGGCATCAGCCTGACAGCCCAGTTCTGCTTCTCTCCCCACAGGAGTTTCTGAAGGAAGGGACGCTGATGAAAGTAACAGGGAAAAACAGACGACCCCGGCACCTATTTCTGGTAAGTGCCTGGTCCCCAAGGCCAGCTCAGGAACTGTCAAGTTCTGTGAGGTTTTCGAGGGCCCTTATTCAAGGACAAGTGGAAGAGGGTGAGAGGAGAGTAGAACAGAGCAGAAATTTGGGGGTGAGGATCATTCCGGACAGCTGAGAGCTTCACCCTTAGACATCACAGCCTACTGCTCATTTGTTATTTGAATGATTTGGAGTGGAATGTTGGCGAGATGTAGTTGCCCACATCCCCACTGTAGATGTCTGTCAACCACCTTATCTAATGCTCAGAGAACCAAGGTCCAGAAAGGAAAGTCGCTGTAGCCAGGCCTCCCGAGAGGAAGGTGGCAGAAGCCCAGGAAGGAGCCAAGGGTTGTGACCCAAGTCCTGCACTTTCTGTACTGTGCAGGAGACACGACGTGATTTAACATTTTTGCTTATGGACAGCTGGAGTCTTGCATACCAGGGAGTGTCCAGGCCTAGGGTGTAGCTGTATCGGCCTTAGTGGCTGTTGAGTGCCCCAGTCCTGAGACCCCCAAGTGGCCATGTCTTTCAAGCTCTCTGCTGGGCACAGTTTTTCTCTTGCTTCTGCACTTCTGCTGTCATTCGTTGTTCCTGTCCGCCATGGCTGCCTCTCCCAGCTTCCTCATACTTCGTTAGAGCACCGTGTGCAGTGGGAGAGACAGGCTGTGGTAAGAGTCTACAAACTCTCTCTGTTCCAGGTGTTGACTGAGCACCTCATGTGTGCTGGTGCTAGAAACAAAGAAAGAAAAATCCCAGGTCTTGCCCTCAGCCATCAGAGTCTAATGGGAGGGAGAAGCAAGCAGACAGCCCATTGTAAATGCAGAGTTATGAGCATGATATGGAGGGAATCTCGGGTGCAAAGAGGACTAAGGAGGGCCGGAGGTAAAGAGAAGAGGAGCCACAGCCACGACAGCGCTGCCGTGTATGGAATATCTGCTGGGTGTGCACACTGTGCTCAGTGTTTCATATGTTTCCTGAAGAAAATTCTACCCGAGTTCAGCCCTGGAGGAAGGATGGAAGTTTGGCAGGTGCACTAAGGAAGGGCATTTCAGGAGAGGGAAGGGCCTAAGCAAAGGATAGAGGCATGAGGAGTGTGGTGTCTTGGAGGAGCTCTGTGAGCCTCAAGAAGCCTTTGTCTGCAGCCTTCTGCTCCTGAGTGGGGTCTTCCCCATGCCCCAAATAGGCCCTGCCCATAGAGGGGCCACTTGAGGGCTGAATTCCAGAGAGAGCTGGTGGCGCTGGTGGAGAAATCCTGAGCCTGTCTAGGAAGGATGGGGCCTGCAGTGCTGGCAGGGTGTGCTGGGCCCAGATGGCTGGTGGCCTCAGGCTCTGCATGAGGCACTAGGTGACCCAAGTCCAGAGTCTCCCTCCCTCCCCTCCCTCCTAAGAGCTATTTCTTTCCTCCCCTGAGAACGCCTCACTCTGGCTAGTCAGTGCTGCAGTGGGTGAGATTTAGCTGCAGGCAAGAGGAGAGTGGACTCCCGGGGGGATTTTGAGAGGGCTCTGAGAGCCAAGCAGCGTGTGGTTTAGATTTGGGTTCTCAGAAGGATTTCAAAGCCTCCACAGATGCTTGAGTCCTTTTCTCTAGGTTGTCTTTTTTGTTTTTTTAACCTCTGCTTAAACACCTCCAGTGTTGGGGAACTCACTGCCTGCTGTAACATTCATTCATTCTGCAGCTTATTATCCATCTCCTCTGCGTGCCAGGAACTGTGCTGGTGTGTAGACATAGCCTCTGCCCTGCTGTGGGTCTTGGAGTCCAGTGGTGGAAGACATTTTTTATTCCATGTTAGACAAGTCTAAATTTTGAAAATTCCCGACTGGGCGCGATGGCTCATGCCTGTAATCACAGCACTTTGGGAGGCTGAGGCAGGCGGGTCACTAGGTCTGGAGTTCGAGACCAACCTGGCGAACATGGTGAAACCCCATCTCTACTAAAAATACAAAAAATGAGCCAGGCATAGTGGCGGGTGCCTGTAGTCCCAGCTACTCAGGAGGCTGAGGCAGGAGAATGGCTTGAACCTGGGAGGCGGAGGTTGCAGTGAGCCCAGATCGCGCCACTGCACTCCAGCCTGGGCGACAGAGTGAGACTTCGTCTCAAAAAAAAAAAATCTCTCCATTGAGGAGAGATCCCTGAATGTAGGGGCAGGTAATGAGCCAGACGGAGCTGGTTAGATCCTGCCCCGTGGGACACTTACTTCTTCTGTGACCCTTGGACAACTCACAGACATGTGCGAGCCTCAAGTTTCCCACCAGGAAAAGTGGAAAGACTGGGTGGTTTTGAGAATTAAATTCCTGGCATTTAATCACGTGCCTGGGAGGTAGAAGCCACTTATCTGATAGTAGTTACAACAGTTTCTCCCTTCCCACTGACAGTTGTTCCATGGGACACAGGTCCTCCCTCTCTATCTAGAGCTACAGATTTCATCAGCTCCCTACCCCAGCACAGCCCTGCAGGGAGTTGGGTCCCTGTGAATTCCCCCCTTCAGGATGCAAAAGGGAGGCCGTACAGGATGGCGATGGGGAGGCAGACAGACCAGATGCAGACCCCAGCTCTGACAGTGACTGGTGTGAGACCCATGGGCACATCCCATTACCTCCCTGAGCCTCAGCTCCCTGATGTTTAAAACAAGGGAAGCAGTGAGGCGCCAGATGGCACAGGGTGGAGCTCTGTCTTGGCCCCTCAGCCATTTGCATCTGGCCACCTCCTCTGGCCACGCCCCTCTGATCTCTGTGCCTCTCCCAGGGACCTTGAATGCCAGGAACAGACACAGCAGCCTGGCCTTCCCCAATCTGTCCTCACCCCGTTCTCTGCTTCATCTGTCCCTGGTCTTGGCTTACTGGCCCTCACACACCTGAGGCTCTTTGAGAAGGGTGCCAGCTCCTCCCCTTCAAGCCAAGCTCAGATAGCACTTTCTATGGAAGCCTAGCTGCCACCCCCGCTTCCCCTCCCCCCCTCCTCCTCTAGCCCTGCTTTTCCTCTACCCCACACTCCCCCAGTCTGGCATGGCCCTTTATCAGAACATCTCCTTCCCTCAGGGATAGGCCTGCGTCCCTCTGATTACCCCGCCATGATTAGGCCGTAAGCCCCACAGTCTGAACCTGGGCCCTCTTGTTCCTCTGGCTCAGCGCAGCCCTTCCACTGGGCAGTGTTGATAACTGTCTAATGCAGGCGTACATGGGAGTAGGGTGGCCTGACAGGTGCTCAAGCCAGGGAGTGCCATGGTGAACAAACACACTTAGGAAGAATTTTTCTTCCTCAAAGGTGCCAGTTTCAGAAAATAATCTGAACTGCAGAACAGAGTCGGGGCATCTGGGCGCCTGTGCCCAGCAGTTTTGTTAGATTGCGGAAAGTGTCCCACCAGGCCCTGAAGTCCCTGAGCTGCAGGTGGGGCTGCCCCCGGTGGCTCCTTACAGTGGGAAGCCCCCCTACCCATTCATGATGGGCTTTTCCTCCTTCCTCCAAGCTGGGGCTGTAAAGCATGTACTTTGAAGCAGGCAGGAGAGCCATGGGCAAATTAGGAGGCAGCCTGGTCCTGAACCGCGAAGGAAACCTTAGGGTGCTTATGACAGTTGCCATGGCAGCAGGAGCTTGAGGGACCATCACAGAGAGGCTGGGGCTGCTCTCCCGAGTGACACAGGTCGGTTCCCTGAGGCTGGGAGGGTTCATGGGCAAGGTTCGTGAACCTGTGCGCAGGTTCACTGTGAGAGCAGCTCTGACATTCCCTCCCGAACACACTGGAAGGACACTCATCAAGCCATACCCCTGGCTCCACTACCTGCTAGCTGTGACCTCAGGCATGGCCTCTGGCCTCTCTGGGCCTCAGTTTCTCCCTCTGGGAAATGGGGATGATGATCATGGTGCCTGCACATTAGTACTGTGGGAGTGTACATTAGGACTGTGGGAGTGAAGTCAGGGGTTTGGTCCAGTGCCTGGTGCAGAATCAATGTCAGTGCACCATATCGCCTGTCACTCTTAGAAGGCAGGGCAAGAACAGGGCTTCACAAACTAGAGCTGCAGGCCAACGCCAGCCGGATGCCAATTTTTGTTGATAAAGTTCTGTTGGAACACAGCCACGTGCATTCTATCATGGGTCATCTGTGGCTGCTTTGCACAGCAGTGGAGTTGAGGGGTGGAGGCAGAGGCCTGAAACATTCAACACCTGGCCCTCACAGGGAAGTGCACCAACCCCCACCTACTCCAACTCTGTTGGGACACAGCAAGGCCCAGAGAGAGGGAGGGTTCCTGAGGTCCCATGGGGGGGTCAGTGGTGGGCCAAGTCTCCTGTATTGCCATAGCTGGAACCTTGGAGTCCCGAGAAGAGCTAGCTGTGGGAAACCTCATTCTGTTCCCTCAGCAGGCTCTGTCTATCAGGAGAAAAGAAGTATTCATTCTGACTTTTCACATGCATTGTTTTGTTCCGTCCTTACACACCCCTACTTAATGTTTTCCTCCATGCTTGCGGGGCTCTCCTTGGCTCATGTCAGCACCATGCGTAGAGGACTTGCCTTGGTTCACATTGGCACCATGTGTCCAGGACTTATCCTGGTTCACGTTGATGCCATGTGTCCAGGGCTCACTCTGGTTTATGTTGGCACCATGTGTAGAACATTCAATTTGGTTCATGTTGGCACCATGTGTGTAGGGCTCATCCTAGTTGATGTTGGCGCCATATGTCCAGGGCTCACTGTAGTTCATGTTGGCAACATGTGTACAGGGCTCACCCTAACTGATGTTGGTGCCATGTCTGGGGCTCACCCTGTTTCATGTTGGCGCCTTGTGTACAGGGCTCACTTTGGTTCACATTGGTGCCACGTGCACACAGCGCTCCCTAGTTCATGTTCCAGGTGGAAAGGGCTCCCCCTGGTTGATGTTGGCGCCATGTGTACAGGGCTCCCCCTGGTTCATGTTGGTGCCATGTGTAAAGGACTCCCCTGGTTCATGTTGGCTCCATGTTTAGTGGGCTTATTCTGGTTCATTTGGCCCCATGTGAAAAGGGCTCACCCCAGGTTCATATTGGTCACATATGGAGAGGGCATTCTCTGCATGTCCATGATAAGTAATGGTAGTAGTGTCGCCCATTTCCCAGAGGAACCTGAGACTCAGCTGAGGAAAGGGCTTGGTCATAGTCTCCACGCTGGTCCGTAACATGGTCAGGATTTACAACCCTGAGCGTGATGTCATCTTCTCACACCTGAAATTGTTTAGCTAAACAGAAATACTCTCTCCTAAGGAGATAAAGTGACTTTCATTACATGTCTTTCTGTATGCCCTGCTGTTGGGAGGGCTTTAGTTGTTAATTCAACAAATATTAATTGAGCACCTACTCTGTGAAGGGACCTGGAAGTACAGCAGCAAGCAGGGCCCACCACTTCCCTCTCCTCAAGGTGTCTCCCAACCCTTCCTTAACTATACTTTATTGAGCCTTAATTTTTATAGTGAAATGCATCAACCTTAAGCATATGTGTTAGTCAGTACTGACAAGTGTATATCACAGTGTAACCACCACCTGGGTCGAGATGTGGAACATCTCCAACCACCAGAAAGTTCCTCTGTGCCTGATTGGAGTTCATTTCTCCCAACCCTGGAGGCCCCCATCAACCAGTGGCCTGACTTTCATCCCTCTTTAGATTAGTTCTGCCTGTTCTGGAATGTCACAGAAATGTCATCAAACAGCGTTAACTCTCTCGTGCCTCGCTTCTTCACTCAGCATGATTTTGAGATACATCCACGTGGTGGTGTGTATTGGCGGCGTGTTCCTTCTGGCTGCTATAAGGTATTCTGTAGTATGGATAGACCAGTTAGTTTATCCATTCACCTGCAAATAGACATTGGAATTGTCCCCACTATTTGGCTGTTACAAATAAAGCCACTGTGAACATTCTCACACATGACTTCTTGAGGGCATATGCGTTTATTCCCCTCGAGCATTGAACCAGGAGTAGAATGGCAAGGAAGGGGCTCACATTTTGGCCACAATGTTTTTGCGCACCTGTGGGGGTTACTGAGGAATACAACATGCCTGTGCACAGCGGAGCTCAGGGATCCTTTGAGGACAGAAGCCTGGCGCAGCCCTCTGGGACCAGGGGACTCTAACAGGGTTTCCCTCTCTCCAGATGAACGATGTGCTCCTGTACACCTATCCCCAGAAGGATGGGAAGTACCGGCTGAAGAACACATTGGCTGTGGCCAGCATGAAGGTAAATGTCTGGTGGAAGGTACCCCAGGGTTGGGGGACAGGGAGACCCCAGGGGAGAAGGGGACAGCATCTTGCTCCTAGGAGCACCCAGACCAGCTGGAAGAGGGAGGCCCGGTGGAAACAGTATTGGGCTACAGCAGGTTGGTGCCCAGGGAGAGGAGAGGGGGATGGAGGGCTTCTTGGAAGAGGGGACTGAACCCTTAGAGTGGGTAATATTTGGTCAGATCAGGAAGAAAGAGGGGGGCATCCTACAAGGAGGAAAATGCATAAGGAAGGGCCTGGGTTAGGGGAACAAGCAGGTGTTTGGTAATTTTTTTTAATTGTGATAAAATACATATTATTTTTAAAGTAACCATTTTTAAATGTACAGTTCTGTGGCACTAAGCACATTTACATTGCTGTGTATCCAGCACCACCATCCATCTCAGAACTCTTTCCTCTCCCCAGACTGAAACTCTGCCCACATTAAACACCAACTCTCCATTCCCCTCTCCTTCCCAGCCCCTGGTACCCACTGTTCTACTTTCTGTCTCCATGAATTTGACTACTCTGGATACCTCGAATGAGAGGGGTCACACAGTATTGATCCTTGTTTCACTTAGCACAGTGTCCTCAAGGTTGATCCCTGTCATCTGTAGTATGGGTCAGAATTTTCCTTCTGTTGTGTGGATAGACCACATGGTGTTTATTCAACCCTCTGCCGATGGACACTGGGTGGCTTCCACCTTTAGGCTGTTGTGAGTAATACTGTTGTGAATATGGGCATATGTGTGGGGCTTAGCTCCGTGTAACTTGGTCCCAAAGATGGGAACACTAGGGAGCTATTGGGGACCTTGAGGAGCAGGAGGTTTTAGGAAGTTAATTCTGGTGCAACAGGGGGCTGAAGTCAGAGAGGGCGACACTGAGGTGGGACAGTGGAGCCGCAGGTGGTTCTCATTGTCAAGGGCAGAGGCAGGGATGGCCAGGAGAGCTGTAAGAGGCACTGTGCAATCTCTCTTGATCCTGTAGGCTCTTTACCGTGGGGAAGGGGAAGGAGGAAACACCTTTCTCAGCATGGAGGTTTGTTCCCTTTTGGAACCAAAGGCTCTATTGAGGAGACTGTTAGAAAAAGGAATGGGAGACATGGTCACTGGGCAGGTACTTGTCCAACATGACAGTGCACCTGGGGTTGCCCAGGCTGGTCCCTGAGCATGACGCTCTGCAGCCTTCCCAGCGGTGGGTGAGTGGCCAAGAATGACGCAGCTGGCAGCCAGGTACCTTTAACAGCACCTACCATCACAGAAAGGTATGCCCTGGGGCTAGAGAACGGCAGTAGGTGGACACGGTCCCTCTGTTCATCTGCTGCCAGGAGAAGCCGGTGTGCACTTGCCCCTCCCTGCCCCACCCTGAAGGAGGCTGCTGTTGGTTTTCCAGGTCAGCCGCCCTGTGATGGAGAAAGTGCCCTACGCTCTAAAGATTGAGACTTCCGAGTCCTGCCTGATGCTGTCTGCGAGGTACGGGCAGGTGGAGGGAGGATGGCGCACAAGGCAGAGGTGTGAGCCTGGGAAGTTTCAGAACAACAGATAAGGATGTGTCATTTTTATTTTGGTATCCTTCTGGGTCAAAGGACTTTTTTTCTTTTCCATGTTTCCTAACCTTTTGGGGAATTTGATAAAAACTTTTCTCCCCTCAAAAAATGTACACACTCGTAAAATTTTATATACAACTTCAGAGGTTTCTAGAGACCATGGCTTAAATACGACAACAGCAATGTCTCCTGTTTGTGGAGCTCTTTATGGAGGATTGGGTCTCTGTAGCAACATGAAAAGTTAAGGCAAGTACAAAATGTATTGTGTGCTGCTGTTCATAAAGTGGCCTGCCTTTTTGCTTTCCTGTCTAGAAGATGAGAGAAAAGAAACAATAAGTGAGCGTTCAACACTTATGTTGCCCTGTCTCTGTGGTGTCTTAGTCCATTCAGGCCACTGTAACAAAAATACCATAAACTGGGTGGCTTATAAACAACAGAAATTTCTCATAGGCTGGAGGTCAGGAAGTCCAAGGTCAAGGCACTGGCAGATTCGGTGTCTGGTGAGGTTCTGCTTCCTGGTTCAAAGACGGAAAGACGGTGCCTTCTCACATAGACAGTGCCACCTCATATGGTGGGAGGAGCAAGGGTCTCTCCGGGATCTCTTGTATAAGAGCACTAATCTCATTCGTGAGGGCTCCACACCTATGGCCTCATAACCTCCCAAAGGCCCTGCCTCCCAACATCAGTGCTTTTGGAAAGAGGATTTCTGCATTTGAATTGGGGGAACACAAACATTCAGACCACAGGGGGACATGGCCTTTCTATCAGAAAGGTCTGCATTTTCTCCAGGCCCTCAGGTTGCCTGGGATCCTCATCTCTGGCTTCAGACCATGACCTTAAAGAGCATCCCCTTTTCCTTCTCTCAGGGCAACGTAAGCTCAAGCTCTCAAGGGCTTGGAAACCAGGCAGGTATGGCTCCAGCTAAGGGCAGTTCTTTAGCCAGGGACGTGCATGGCAGGGGTCAGCAAGGCTTCTGGGGCTTGGGTGTCTCCTCTTAGCAAGCCCACGACCCTGGGATGGCAGCGGTGCCTATCACATGGGGGTTTATCCTGCATTGGGGTGGTTCTGAGTGTGAAATGGGATCTAAATGCACTCATGCACATGCATTCTCATAGATGCATTTTCTCATTAAAATCATTTATTAGGTGGGGCATGGTGGCTCATACCTGTAATCCCATCACTCTGGGAGGCTGAGGCTGGAGGATTACTTGAGGCCAGGAGTTTGGGACCAGCCTGGGGAACACAGTGAGACCCTGTCTCAAAAAAAAAATTAAGCATGTATTAGCTACACCTCAGTGCCAGGTCCGGGGCTGAAGACACAAACAATTTAGCCCTTGTTGTGCTCTCCAGGAGCCCACATTACAGGTGGGAGAGTTTTAAACTGCTTCAGATGCAGGGCAGTAACTGCTGTAACAATTAATAGTGGTAATGACAACAGTAGCAGGCATTGGACACCTGTCAGGCCTCAGGCACCTCCGTGATCCTCATCACCACCCTTAGAGCTGGGGTTTGCGGCTCCTTCCATGCATAGGGAGTCGAGGCTTGCAAAAGGGTCACACAGCCAGGTGAGGTGGAACTGGAGTTTGAACCCGGGACTGTGTGGACCAGAGCTCTTATCTATTACAGTCTACGGCATGAGGGAGTAGAAGAGGGCTTGGAAACCCAAAGGAGGGACTGCCCCATCTGGAGGAGTGAGGGAAGTCTTCCTGGAGGAGGTGATGCCTGGGTGGGGGTCGTGGCCTCACCTCTCCTTATGATAAAATCAAGGGCAGGAGGCTGCCAGCATATAGTTTCTGTTAGTCTGGCCATGACATGAAGGTGGTGACGATCCACACGTGGGCCTTTAGGTGGGGCTGCCCATCTCCCAGGGCGAGGACAGTGGCCTTTAGTATGCCAGTCACCTTCCTGCTAGTCCAGACACTTCACACTTGAAGCTCCCAGGGGACAGCAGGACCCATTCATCGCCTTTTAGAGACATGGTGTCTTGCTGCCCACAGTGCTGATTCAGCCACTGCCTGGCAGCACTGCTCCCGCCCAGGCCAGCGGGCCCTTATGCTTGCTTTCTGGGGCAGGCTGCACACTTACCTGCGGTGTAGGTGCGACATCTAGTGGACACTGTGAGAACTCCACCCAGCTACCTGGCACACAGCCCAGGCGTAGCTCTTGCCCCTCAAGAAGCCCTCCCTGGTGCAGAGCAGGGACTTGGAAAGTGCCTGTTGGATGACTGGGAAGCTATGTGGGGAGATGAGGAAGGTGGGAGACAGAGATGTTTACCTTTGCCAGCTCCCACCTACCCCTCGTCCTCCACAGGTACCCAGCCCTCTGTCCCCTGCCAGCCTGTTTCTCCTAAAGTGTGGGACCCTCTGGGCCTTCCTAATGACTCTTGCTTTTGTACAATGTTAACAATGTGGTTCCACGTCCCACATCTTCCTTCATCTCCACAGCAGCCCTGGGAGTTAGGGGAATATTGTTGCTATTCCAGTATAGGAAGAAACAGGTCCAAGGACAGCTAATGGACCGGTGGTCTGCTAGTAAACCTAGTGTGGCAGGTGATCTGTTCTTTGGTGGTGGTTCTGGGCAGTGTGAGAGGTGTAGGCTCAAGGGAGGAGGATGAGGCATCTGAGTGAGGACCTCATCCATGCTGAGATGGAGGGTGGGAGGCAGAGCTGCTCCTGCCTTTGCTCATTCCAGCCCATGCCCACAGCTCCTGTGCAGAGAGGGACGAGTGGTATGGCTGTCTGAGCAGAGCCCTCCCTGAGGACTACAAGGCCCAGGCTCTGGCTGCATTCCACCATAGCGTGGAGGTGAGTGGGTGGGCAGGGCCCATGGGCCACTAGCCTCAGAGACCTGGGGTTCCCTGGGCGGGCACTGCTGTCACCACTCACACGCAGATGGAGGTGTAGCTCCTGTCCTTGGGGCACTGGCTCCCCCCACCCCTCTGCTATGCTCCCACCCTAGTCAGGGGTGGCCTCCGTGCAACTTAGGAGCCCGGCACCCCCAACCCTGTTCTCACAGTCTGGCTGCTTCCCAACCAAGAGTGAGCATCCTGGAGGGTGCAGGAGAGGCCTTCAGCATCAGACCCACTCACCCACACATGCACACACCCTGTACAGAGAAGCAGGGCAGGGCTCACTGGGCTATGCATCTGGCTGGTCTCCTGGCCACATTCCACATTACTCAGCCAATTCTGTTGCTGCAGATACGAGAGAGGCTGGGGGTTAGCCTTGGGGAGAGGCCCCCGACCCTGGTGCCTGTCACACACGTCATGATGTGCATGAACTGCGGCTGCGACTTCTCCCTCACCCTGCGGCGTCATCACTGTCATGCCTGTGGCAAGGTGAGTTGCTCCATCTGGGGTGAGTGTGTGCATGGGGGTGGGGTGGGGGAAGGGCATGTCCCTGCCCAGCTGGGGGCTCAGGGATATCCAGCAGCTACTGCAAGCCCCAGAGTGAGGTGTGTTCACACCACCCCGAGAGGTACAGATTGCTAATTCCCATTTCATAGATCGTCAGACCAGAGCTCCAAGTCCCAGGCCCCTTCCATACCACCATGTTTTCAACAGAAAACCATAGCATACATGGCTATTGTGCTTGGAGAAAAAAGTATCGTGTAGTGGTTAAGGGCATAGGTTCATCAGAAAAGCAGATAGGCGCTGGCTCAGAAACAAGATGAAGCCTTGCTGGAAAAGTAGAGGCCACACACAGCTCCATGATCAGAACCCGGGGCTACCTAAGGGCAGTTATGGGTGGATTAGCGGAGGGAGTGGAGGGGAGGGATGCAGGTCTCCTTTGCACGCACTGAGAGGGGTGAGAATCTTCCCACCTGGGCCTGCAGATCGTGTGCCGGAACTGTTCACGGAACAAGTACCCGCTGAAGTACCTGAAGGACAGGATGGCCAAGGTCTGCGACGGCTGCTTCGGGGAGCTGAAGAAGCGGGGCAGGGCTGTCCCGGGCCTGATGAGAGGTAACCTGGGGACCACTTGCCTTCTTCCAAGTGGCCTGGTGGCTTCTCCCCAGGCTCCAGTGGCTTCCATGGTTCATGCCGGAAACCGCTTTCCCTGGAGGGAGTTGTTCACTCCATGGAGGGAGGAAATAAGAGGTTCGAGCTCACACCAGGGCACCATTTCCCAAGATATGCAAAACTGATCGGTGTCCCCAGAAGAAGAGCTCTGTAGCTAAGCTTAGGAGTCAGTGTGTCTGTAAGGGGACGGAGGCAGGGAACTCCTGTGTCCTTTACCACAGAGGCCCTCTTGTCAAGTGTCCTGTGGGCCTGTGTCCTGTGGCACCTTTCTGGGACTAAGGACTATATGAGCCTGGCAGCAAAGGAGCTGGGGTCGGAGAGGGGTGAGGCTGTTCCACACAGGAGCCTTGGGAAGCTGAGCCGGCCCTTGAGAGACCTGGTCAGTGCTGAAGGGATAGGCCTTGCCCTAGCAGGGTGAAGTTCCCAGGAAGGAGAGCAGGTGTATCTTGGGCCTAAAACTAAAGTATTTCCCTTGCCTCCACTCCATGGGGCTAGACTGAGGTCATCAGAGAAGACAGCCCACTCCCTGCTACCTGGAGGCCTGGAGGTGAAGGGCTGTCCAGCGCCCTGGAAAAGCATCCCCTCCCCATCCCCCATAGCCTTTGTCTGTTCCTGCAGGAGGAAGAGTGCTTGACTTTCAGGTCCCACTTAACCCCCATGGCTCACATTCCTAGAGGGATTTTACAGGAATCAGCATTCCAAAGACAAGCCACAGGCACGCCTCTCACCTCCCTTCCCCACGGCTTCTTTCGGTTACAGAGCGGCCTGTGAGCATGAGCTTCCCACTGTCTGCACCCCGCTTCTCCGGCAGTGCCTTTTCATCTGTCTTCCAGAGCATTAACCCCTCTACCTTCAAGAAGCAGAAGAAAGTCCCTTCAGCCCTGACAGAGGTAAAGTAGGCAGGGCTACCAAACGGGAAGTCGGGGATTTGGAAGGTTCATGGTCCTCCTGGGTAGACGGGGTCAGACCCTGCCCTGAACCAGCCTGACCAGTCTCTCTGGACAGAGCATTCCTAATGGAAGCATCCCAGCTACGAGGACTGACTTGACAGTGATGGTGCTAGGAGACATCTTTCCCATCCTTCTCTCTACCTCTCCCCTCCTCCTCTTTCTTTTCTCTCCTTTTTCTCCTGCCCCATAGCCTAGATGTGGTACTCAAGGAGACTGCACAGATCACAGGGGCTCTTCAGTCTAAAGGAGCCAAATTCCTGGGTTGGTCCTTCCATGTCAGGCCTCTGAGCTGCACTGTCCCCTCATCCTGGGGGTCCCAACCCAGCTCAGGCATTGACGTCCCTGGAGGCCATGGGCTCCGCAGGAAACTTCAGAATTGGCTAAACTCAATTGTATCCCGCAAATAGGACCAGATTGTATGTCTGTATTTCCAATCACAACCACAGACCAATGTATGCCTGTGAATACACAAGGGGTCCACAAGTGTGATCAGCTGCTTCCAAGTTAGTCCATTAACAACTAACTTGTTAGTTAGCTGCTAACAAGTTAGTCCAAGTTAGCAAGGGTTTAAAAAAGTGTTAGGGAATGGAAAATTTAAATAGGTACAGTTTTATCCATTAACTTGTTCCTTTTGCAAATTAAAAATCTTGGAAATAACACGGCCGGGCGCGGTGGCTCACGCCTGTAATCCCAGCACTTGGGGAGGCCAAGGTGGGCAGATCACAAGGTCAGGAGATCGAGACCATTCTGGCTAACAAGGTGAAAACCCAGCTCTACTAAAAATACAAAAATTAGTCAGGTGTGGTGTCACGCGCCTATAGTCCCAGCTACTCGGGAGGCTGAGGCAGGAGAATCGCTTGAATCTCAGGGAGGCGAAGGTTGCAGTGAGCTGAGATGGCGCCACTGCACACCAGCCTGGAGACAAAGCGAGACTGTCTCAAAAAAAAAAAAAAAGAACACATACATGGTTAAACATTTTTCCCAAAAAAGTACAAAACACATATGATGAAAAGTGAGTCTGTCATCCTTCCCAGCCTCCCTTAATCCCACCGCCATCAAGTTTCTTATGGATCCTTCTAGAAATTTTCATGCACATACATAATACAGATGTACATTCATATATCTTCTTTTTCTACCCAAAAGACAACATACTATACAGAATCTCTTCTGTTTTCTCCACTTAATTTGTCTTAGAGATTATTTCATAATCACATATATGTATAAAGCTCACATTTTTTACATTGCATTCCTCTTTTACTAGTAAGGAAATTGAGACTTAGAAGTCAGCAAATTGCTCATCATTAACCACCTAGTAATTGGTAGAGCCTGGATGGGAAATCCCAGGTCGGTATTATTCCAGTCCTGTGTTCCTCACCACATAAAGCCTGTGGACAGAATACTACTACCCCCCACCACCACAAAGAGTAGTAATAATAATAAAAGGACTTAACGATGCACACACCCCACTAGGCAGGAGACTATAAAACCTTTTAGGCCACAATACAAAGAGGATCCCTCCCTAAATGTGAGGAAGAGATAAGTTGAAAGTGCAAGAGTTAATTTTAGAAGGAAGAACCTTTCCCCTAAGTACCTGAACGAAGTTTCTTGAGTCGAGGGGCTGAGGTTGGGAAAGGGAACCAAGAATCTGAAACAGCACTAGGGGGAAGCATCAGCATTCCTAAAGTCATCTGGGTCCATTCATTAAATCCTGTTTCTCAAAAGCATGAAGCACTATCTTGCTGACTTTGGTATTGGGTGGATCCTGAGACCTTATCCAATGTCAAAGCAGTATAAGTAGCCAGATGATTTGCAGTGTCATTTTGAATTGTGCTGTTTGAATTGTGCCCGACCACTGGGGTGACCTGACCACTCTGCTTCCCTCCTGCCAGGTGGCTGCCTCTGGAGAGGGCTCTGCCATCAGCGGCTATCTCAGCCGGTGTAAGAGGGGCAAGCGGCACTGGAAGAAGCTCTGGTTTGTCATCAAAGGCAAAGTTCTCTACACCTACATGGCCAGTGAGGTAGTAGTGATCTGCACTCTCTCCCCTCTTCTGTGAAATGACCCCCTGGGGCCTGCACACATCCTGTCACCTGCAAGGCTGTGTGAGTCCTGGCTGCTGAGCCAGTTCTCGTGGCAGTCAAGTCTTTAGTGAGCAATGCCATGTGCTCAGTGTTGCTGTGGCTACACAACCACTCACCACTTCAAAATCTAAGGAATTTGCAGTTTCTTTGTGGAGATAAGAAGGTACGGACCTGCCAACCTGTGCCGCAAAGTGTTTAAATGTCACAGGCCCAGCATCTAGGACAAAGACGGGACAAGCCAGCCATGCCACAAAAGAAAATGCCTTCCTACTGTCTACTTAGATTGCTTGGGGCAAAATTCAGCAGTGTGGAGGAAGCTACTCCCTTTTTGTCCATCCATCTCTTTTATAGGGTAACTCTGGTAACTCTTCTAAAGAAAACTGAAATCTGTATTTTATAGAATATCTTACTTTAGGCGAGAGAACCTTGGAAATCAAGTTTACTTCCAGAGTAGACAGATGTGTGGCCATGGTCATGTAGCAGGGTGCCATCTGGCCCTGACCCAGGCTGAACCTGTTGGATAATGTGAAACATTTCTATCTCCACGCCCCACCAGCTGGTGGCTTCTAGGTGGTCAGGCATAGTTTCAGCTTTGAAAACGGGAGTTAAATGTATTCTGATGAGCTGCAGAGGGTGGCTGCTTTGCGCCACTGGGATGTGCATGTCAGATAGGGCTGGCCCTTCTCCCCTGGCCACAGATGCTAGCAAATGTGCAAAAGGCACTTCCTTCTTTGGGGCATGAAGCTTCCCTCTGGAAGGACCTGCAACTGTGAAGGTTGCAGTGTGCCCGTCCCCAGGGATCACAGAGGATGGCTTTCTAGAAGAAATTGCTTTGGAGCCATACTTAAACACTTAGCAAGGCCCCACATCTGTTTACTCTAAGCAAAGCAGGCAGGGGATCTGCCATAGGCCTGAGTGGCTTGGGCACCCTGTGAGCCACACCCCACCCTGAGGGGCCTTTGCGTATGTCCACAGGTGGGGCCTTCCACACTGTGGGGATTTTTATCTTTCCAAAACAAACTGAACAGTTGTCATGTAAGTGACAGCATAAGCTTATTTTAAAAGGTGGATTTAGGGGCCTGGCATGGTGGTTCACGCCTGTAATCCCAGGACTTTGGGAGGCTGAGGATCTCTTGAGGCCAAGAGTTTGAGACCAGCCGGAGCAACATAGTAAAACCCTATCTCAATGAAAATTAAAATGAATGAATTATGGACTTAAGTATGACTCCAAAGCAGTTTCTTCTAGAAAGGGGAATTTACATAATTTCTCAATAAACCTGTTCCAGCGATGGGACAAAGCTTTCAAATCCCATCAAAGAAAAAAAGGTTCTGATGAAGTGGATAGCTGGCTTGCACTGTCTACACCACCATGCACCCCTGTCATGCACCCTGAGGTGGCCCAAAGCTGATCCAACTTGCTGTTTTAGTAACAGTCCTGGGAGAAAGTGACTATCAAAAATACATTGGAATCTTTATTTTTTCCAACATTTTCTGTTGTTTCAAGACAGGGTCTTGCTCTGTTGCCCAAGGCTGGAGTGCAGTGGTGTGATCACTGTTCACTGCAGCTTTTAACTCCTGGGCTCAAGCCATCCTCCCAACTCAGCCTCCCAAGAAGCTGGGACCACAAGTGTGTGACACCATGCCCAAGCTAATTTTTTTTTAATTTGAATTTGAATTGTTTTTTTTTTTTTTTTTTTTTGAGATAGGGACTTGCTCTGTTGCCAGGCTGGAGTGCAGTGGCATAATCTTGGCTCACTGCAGCCTCTGCCTCCCGGGTTCAAGTGATTCTCCTGCCTCAACCTCCCCAGTAGCTGCGACTACAGGCGCCTACCACCATGCCTGGCTAATTTTTGTATTTTTAGTAGAGATGGGGTTTCACCATGTTGGCCAGGATGGTCTCGATATCTTGATCCACCCACCTTGGCTTCCAAAGTGCTGGGATTACAGGCGTGAGCCACCACGCCCAGCCAATTTTTTAATTTTTTGTAGAGGCAGTCTCACTATATTGCCCAGGCTGTTCTCGAACTATTGGCCTCAAGTGATCCTCCCAATGTTGGCCTCCCAAAGTGTTGGGATTACAGGTGTGAGCCACTGTGCCCAGCCTATTTTTTCCAACATTTTATTATTTCTTTATTATAGTTATTGTTTATAAAACTTTTCAAACATAAAGGAATGTTGAAAGAATTTTACAGTGAACTGGCAGGGCATGGTGACTCATGCCTGTAATCCCAGCACTTTTAGAGGCTGAGGCAGAAGGATGACTTGAGGTCAGGAGCTTGAAACCAGCCTGGCCAACATGGCGAAATCTCGTCTCTACTAAAAATATAAAAATTAGCTGGGCATGGTGGTGGCACACACCTGTAGTCTCAACTACTCAGGAGGCTGAAGCAGGAGAATCGTTTTGAACTCAGGAGGTGGAGGTTGCAGTGAGCCAAGATCACACCACTGCACTCCAGCCTGGGCGACAGAGCGAGACTGTCTTAAAAAAAAAAAAAAAAAAAGAATTTTACAGTGAACTATCGTATGACCATTAACTAGATTGTACAATTAACATTTTCTACTTTTCTTTTATCAAGTACCTCTCTATTCATCCCTCTGTACCTTTTACTTTTTCCTGTTTTTCAAAATATACTTTCCCCTAAGAATTCAATGTTTTTGTACTTTTTTTTTTCCTTTTGATGTCTAATTTATATATAGTGTACACAAATCTCAAATATACTATTTGGTGAGTTTTGATTAATGCACACACCTACAAATTGCCACTATCATCCCGTCCCCAGAGGCAACACCCTGTTCCAATTTTCTTTCCGCCATAGATTAGTTTTGCCTCTTGATCCTCAAACAGATGGAATCATGTGTGACTTCTATTCACCATGATGTTTTTGAGATTCATTTATGTTGTTGCATATAGCAGTAGTTCACTTCTTTCTATGCCTGAGTAGTCTTCCATTTTGTGACTATACCAGTTTTGTTTAGCTGTTCACCAGTCAAAGAACATTTGGATTGCTTCTAGGCTTTGGTGATTATGAATAAAGCCGCTTTAAACATTTTCATACCGGTATTTGTGGGAACATAAATTTTTATTTCACTTGGGTCATTACCTAGGATTGGAATTGATGGATCATAAGGCAGGCATATATTTGGTTTATAAGGAATTGCAAGACCTTTTTCCAAAGTGGTGTGCCATTTTACACTCCCCCAACAAAGTGTGTGATTTTGAGTTCTGGTTGCTCCACATCATTGCTAACACTTGGTATTGTCAGGCTTTAAAATTTTAGCCATTCTGGTGGGGAGTGTTGAGGTAAGTCAATGTGGTTTTAATTTAGATTTCCCTAGTAACTAATGATATTAAGCACACGATTGCTTTCATGTGCTTATTGGCCACTCATATTTCCATTTGAGAAGTGTCTATTCAGATCTCTTGTCCATTTTTTTTAAGTAGGTTGTGCCTGTGATTGAGTTATAGGAGTTCTTTCTGTATCCTATATACCAGGCTTTTGTCAGATAAATGTTTTACAAATATTCTCTCCCTGTCCGTGACTTTCTTGTTCATTTTCTAATGAATGAATGAATGAATGAATCTTTTGATGAACAGCAGTTTATAACTTTGAGGAAGTCTTATTTGTCAGTGTTTCCTTTTATGACCGTTGCTTTCTGTGTGCTAAGGCATTTTTGTCTATTGCAAGCTACAAAGTTATTTTCCTGTATTATTTTCTGAAAGCATTAATGTTTTAGCTTTTACTTCTAGGTCTATCTCAAATTAATTTTTGTGTATGGTATGACATGGGAGTTGAGGGTCCTTTTTTTCATTATGGATATCCAGTTGTTCCAGCACCATTTGTTGAAAAGACTTGCCTCTCCCTATTGGATTGCTTCAGTGTCTGTTAAATCTCAAATGATTGAATAAATAGAGGTCCATTTCTGGACATTCCATTGTGTTCCATTCATATATTTACCAATCGTTATGCCAGTACCAAACTGTCTCAAATACTATAACTTGAAGTCAGGTTCTTTTTTAAGGCTGTTTCGAGGCTGGAAAGGTACCTACACCTGTACTCCCAGTACTTGGGAGACCAAGGCAGGCAGATCACTTGAGGCCAGGAGTTCAAGACCAGCCTGGCCAACACAATGAAACCCCGTCTCTACTAAAAATAGAAAAAATTAGGGAGGTGTGGTGGTGCATACCTGTAATCTCAGCTACTTGTGAAGCTGAGGTGTGAGAATCGCTTGAATACAGCAAGCAGAGGTTGGAGTGAGCTGAGATCACACCACTGCACTCCAGACGTTTTTTCCCCAGACTCTGTCTCAAAAACAAAACAAACAAACAAAAAATGTTTTGGGCATTTTAGGTCTTTTGCGTTTTCATATAAACTTATCAATTTTTCTGATAGTGATTATGGAATCTGTAGACCAATTTGGGGAGAGCTGGCATTGTAATATTGAATCTTTCAATCCATGAACATGGTACATAAATTTTCATTTATTTAAGCCTTGAATTATCTTTTAATGTTTTGTAGTTTTTAGTGTAGACATCTTCTACTTCTATTAATATATTTCTAAATATTTTCTTTTTTTTGATGCCATTTGGAAAGGAGTTTATTTTCTAGTTGTTTGCTGCTACTATATACACATAAAAACAGATTGTCTTGTGACCTTTCTAAATTGATTTTTAGTTCTAGTAGTTTTGTGTTTTTTTGCAAGCACAAATAGTTCTACTTCTTTTCTCATCTATATGTCTGTCTTTTTCTTTCCTTAATATAATAGTTAGGGCCCCCAGTACAATGTTGAATTGAATTGATGAGAGTGAACACCACTCTTGCCTTGTTTCCAATTTTAAGGGAAAAGCATTTGGTGTTTCACTATTAACTATGATGTTAGCTGTAGGTATTTTATAGATGCCCTTTGTTAGTTAACGAAGTTTCCTTCTACTCTAGTTTGCTAAGAGGTTTGTGCTTTTTTGTTTTTGTTTGGATATTGAATTTTGTCATAGACTTTTTCTGATCTAGCAATCTTTGAGGATTCCCTTTGTTTTAAAAAAAATTTTTTTTTCTTAGTTTTCTGGGGTTGTAGGGATGAGGTCTTGCTATGTTGTCCAGGCTGGACTCAAATTCTTGGCCTCAAGCAGTCCTCCTGCCTTGGACTCGAGTGTAGCTGGGTCTACAGGTGCACGCCACTGTGCCCAGCTTGATTCTCTTCTATACGCAAACTGTAGTCCCCTTCTTCTTCCTCCCACCACCATTCTAATATGCTTAATTGTATCTCTTTATGTGTTTTTACAGTCTGTTTTGTTTATGAACATGTATGTTTTACATAACTGTGTATAAAATATCTTTACCTATATATAAAAATCTTATTCCACTGAGCACTATATGTGTAAGAGCCATCTGTGTTCTTTGGGTACATCTCATCAAATTGTTAGCAACTTTATAGCACAGGGTAAGTGCTCCATATCGAAATACTGTAAATGAGGTTTTGGAGGAATGAGTACAGAATATGTGATCAGAAGTAACTGCGAAACTGAGTCACTGACTGATAAATCCATGGAAAGAATGTGGGGTTAGAAGGTGGTCATGAGTGCAAATTCTGGATCTGCTCCTTAATGGCTATGTGATCTTGGGCAGTTAACCTTTTTTGAGCCTTGATTTCTTCTTAGAATGGGAGTGACACGTTCTATGATTGTTGTGAAGATTAAAGATAATGAAATGTAACTGCCTGGTCCGTGATAAACTGTCACAATATGTTGAGTTTCTTTCTTTCTTTCTTTTTTTTTGGAGACAGTCTCGCTCTGACCCCCGGGCTGGGGTGCAATGGTGTGATCTCGGCTCACTGCAACCTCTGCCTCCTGGGTTCAAGCCATTCTTCTGCCTCAGCCTCCCAAGTAGCTGGGATTACAGGCACCTGCCACCACACCCAGCTAATTTTGTATTTTAGTAGAGATGGGATTTCACCATGTTGGCCAGGCTAGTCTCGAACTCCTGACCTCAGGTGATCCACCCACCTCGGCCTCCCAAAGTGCTGGGATTACAGGCGTGAGCCACCGTGCCCAGCCAGTGTTGAGTTTCTTTCCTTCCTCAGGGCTGGCCCCGGAGGGAAGTGAGGGTCAACAGTTTGTGTGTGGTGAGCCCGCAGGTGCCAAAGCACATCCCACACAGAGGCAGTCTTCATGCATCTCAGATTGGAGATAACAGTAAATGACTATGCAAAGTGCGGCGTTTAATGTCAGTTTTTCCTTCTGTCCTCTGCAGGACAAAGTGGCCATGGAGAGTATGCCTCTGCTAGGTTTCACCATTGCTCCAGAAAAGGAAGAGGGCAGCAGCAGCGAAGTAGGACCTATTTTTCACCTTTACCACAAGAAAACCCTATTTTATAGCTTCAAAGCAGAAGATACCAATTCAGCTCAGAGGTACCAAAATAACTAATTAGTCTTATACCTTTTTGTTCTGTCAGAAGGAAACAAGTCGTTTCTTGGGGCTTTGGCTTCTGTTCTGCTCCATTCATCCTATCCCATTAGGTCCCTTTGGGCCATAGCAGAACTGCAGAACTACCTGTTCTTTGTCACAATCATGTTTAGACTGTCATGATTCATTCATGAATCAAGCATGCGTTGATTCAGTAAACTTTTGCACTGTGTTCCAGGCCTTTTGCTAAATATGGAAAACATGTTTGAGAAACAAATATGAATACGACATGGTCCTTGACTTCAAACTAAGAGGAATCTAGTCCAGTCATTTCTAGGTTCCGTGAGCAGAGTCATAGGCAGAGCCACAAAACCAAATGTCCTCTCTGTTCTGTTTTATAGGTGGATCGAGGTCATGGAAGATGCGAGTGTGTTATAGCAGTTATCAAGCATGTGGACTTGTAACAAATTCTTAGGTCAATATGTGAATGCTTTTAGAAGCTAAGCTGTGGCTCAATTCATCCGGACACACACCTGGATTCAGCAATGAGGCCTGACCTTTTTTGCTATAACCTCCCCACCACTCCCCTTCCCTTACCAACATCTTCATGAGTGGAGCCCTTAAGGGATATTTATGGACCTCTCCTTTTCTGTGTTTTCCACCGCCACCGCCACCCGCCACCCGGTAATAAACTATTTCCTTACCCACAGTGAGTTAAAATTTAGTAAGATGAAGATGTGGAAACCAATAGAAAAGTACATTTAGAAATGCAGGCTTTTTAGTAGAAAGAAGCTCTTACAGTTTTTACTCATGATAAATCTTATCACCTTTCAAAAATCGTGGTGCCTCAGGTGAAATGAGAAGCTATCAGTAGCAGCTACTCTCATCGAAAGCACTTTATTATTTTACGGAGCTGCAACCTCCAATTTTGTGTTTTCTAAGTGATTTACTTAAGTCAGTAACAGATGGAATCCTGTGGACTAATGTGCCACCAGTTTTCTAATGAGGGTGTACATAAAATTGATTTGTGCAGACCTGGCTGTGGCTTGCTGGTGTGCAAGCACACATCACTTTAGAGGGGCTGCGCCCCACCAGATAGGAAGGGGAGGATTTTCTCCTCCAGTTGACCTTGCGACCTGTATACTAGCATAACTTATAAAAGGAGGGGTCCCTCCTCCCCAGAGCAGTCCTCAATGCTATGTCAGTGCTGGAAACGCAGCCACTGGCAGATCTGGCCCCTAGAGGTCACCGCAGAGCCTCTGAAGAGTCAGGGTCTGCTTTAATTTATTGTGTGCCTTCCTGTGTTTACCTCACTCAAGCTGACAACATTGTTTATGGGAATCTATCCTTCTTTTAGACACATGGTAATCCTTGGGCTGTATTACTGAAGGCTTTTTATTTTTTGAGAGGTGAAAAAAAGAGAAAACAAGTTAGACTCCAAAAGTGAATTCCTGGTCTCGGCAGATAGCTCGGGGCAAGCGAGGGAGCACAGAAGTTGTGGCCTGACGCTGTTCTATGGGCACTTGGGGCTAAATCGCCTCCTGAGGGTGACTGTTGCTCATTCTGCTGGACAGGTTTTTACATAAAGCAAAGAGCATGTGAGGGGTGGGATTCCTTGCTACTCTTATTGCAATAAAAATCAATTGTCTGATACCCTGTCCCCATTCTGTTGCTGCCCTGTCCCCTACAAAAAAGGGCATTTGCTGACAAACTTTTTATAAAAAGCACCATCTCCAGGACTTACTTGCATTAAATATTTTCAGGGGAAATTTTTTTTCCAGTTTGCAGTTGTTTTAAAATGTTTGCATTAAACATATAACTAATGATTCAAACTAAGTGATTAGACAGTGTTTTTGTTAATTTTTGAGGGCTTAGTTCCAACTGAATCGTTTTCATCATCAGACACTGAAATGGGCTTTCTAGAGCTGTTGAGCAGAGCAGGACTTCAGTACCAGGCAGGGGTAGTTTCCCCGGTCTGCTTATGTCGCCACCCATGGTCAGTTTCTGAGTTCCAGATAGAATTACGGGTCTGAAAGTCATCAGAAAGCCTCTTTTACTTTATATTATCCTATTTTGGATGCCCTGTAAAGAGGTAATAGGGCTTTTATTTTTCAGTGAATAGTTACCCTAATAAAAATGTCTGGGTTATAGATGAAAAACACACTGGATGGGTTTTGTAAAAGGAAACTGGCAGGGGCTCATGTGTGACTGGGCAAGGGATCACCTTTTATCTGGACCGTGTATTATGTGTCCTTCTTGTGGTTCTTTGTGTACTCATTTCAGGCTAATTACTACCTTTTCTACTGGGGATGAAGCCACCCCACCTGGTC
Organism: Rhinopithecus bieti; assembly: GCF_001698545.2. NCBI lineage: Eukaryota > Metazoa > Chordata > Mammalia > Primates > Cercopithecidae > Rhinopithecus > Rhinopithecus bieti. Next base: position 307,706 of record NW_016819747.1, on the reverse strand, counting down.
AGAGGTTGCTCCTTCCCACTGGATCCAGATGCTGGGGAAATAACCAGCCATGACACCATGGAGATGCTGCTCAAAGTCCCCCGTAATACCTGCTCTGCCCCTCTGCTCCCTGGGCACAGAGCAGCCCCTTCACTGTGCACCCCCAGCAAAGGCCATGTTTATCAGGAAGAAGCAGCATAGACAAGCCACTCAAGTTGCTCTGAGCTTTGGTGTCTTCTTCTATTACATGGAGATCATTCTAGCTTCTCCCACAGGTTCAGGGGAAAAGGCACAAATGGAATGTTTGTGAAAGTGGTCTGAAAAGAGCACAGCCCATAACTTACTTTTACTTTGTATAATAACACTATGCCCTTCCCCACTGGTTTATTAAAGTTTATTAAAGTTTGTTAAAGTGGGCCCTGCTCTTTAACAGTACAAAAATGAAGACAATACACAGGAGACCTTTTTCCTTATCCATGAAAATTGGGGCCAGGTGTGGTGGCTCACGCCTGTAATCCCAGCACTTTAGAAGGCTGAGGCAGGAGGACTGTTTGAGCCTGGGAGTTCTAGACCAGCCTGGGCAATATAGTGAGACCCCATCTCTAAATTAAAAATCAGCCAGGCATAGTGGCTCATGCTTATAGTCCTAGCTACTTAGGAGGCTGAGACAGGAGGATTGCTTGAGCCCAGGAGGTCACTACAGTGAGTTATGATCATGACACTGCACTCTACCCTGGTGACACAGTGAGATCATGTCTCAAAAAAAGAAAAGAAAAGAAAATGGCAAGGAAGAGAAACCCTAACACAGTAAGGCTAAACTGGTCATGGAACCTAATCTTCTCTTTCATTTTAATTATCTCAGGAAAGCACAGACCTTTGCAGGGTTGGTCTCTGCCTGCTTCTCAGAATCAATAAAGGTTTATAATAAAACTCAAAAGTTTTATTGAAAACAAGCAGCACCTATTTCACATGAATACTGGCTTCACACTTTCCCTGCAGATTGAATGTGTTTCTTCAGTCTGGATTGGTCTTAGTAAGTAGGAAGAATTCTGTTCCTTATTACTAATACAAAGCACACCAGAAACATACACAGTAGTGTGTGTTCCTGGGTCCTAATAATCCTTTTGGCTGAGCACAGTGGCTTATGCCTGTAATCCCAACACTTTGGGAGGCCAAGGCAGGTGGATTGCTTGTGCCTAGCGGTTCAAGACCAGCTTGGGCAACATGGCGCAACTCTGTCTCTACTAAAAATACAAAAAGTAGCCAGGTGTGGTGATGCACGTCTGTAGTCCCAGCTACTTGGGAGGCTGAGGCAGGATCACTTGAGCCCAGGAGGTTAATGCCACTACTCTCCAGCCTGAGCAACAGAGCAAGTCCCAGTCTCTAATAATAATAATTCCTTTACATATCAGAAATACGCTTTAAGTTTTTCTGAGCAGGCTAACTAGCTAATAGACTTACTCTCCCTTGTATGCAGCCTGGTTCTGGGAAAATGTGTGGCCTCACGGGCTGATGCTTGCTCTGATCTTTGGGCGTGCACCATGCAGGCCAGCACTGAGGACCCCAGCAACCCTGCTGCAGCAACTGAAGGGTGACAGAGTCCTTTTGTCCTCTAGTCTAGCCTTTCATTTGCTGTGTTTTCAGCAGCAGTATACATTGAACACAGAAGCAAGCCCTAGATGGGGACTGAGGTCACCTGGGCTAAGGTGGTAGAACCAGGCTTGGAACCTGAGTTTCTTTCTGATGCAGGACAGTCAACAACATGCTGGAATATTCTTCTGTTGATTCAGCCTGTGTTTCTTGGTTTTTCTTTTTTGTTTTTTGGTTTGTTTTTGTTTTTTTTTTTTTTTTTTTTTTT
>NW_016819747.1:301651-305635 GCF_001698545.2 Rhinopithecus bieti | reverse complement strand
TTTTTTTTTTTTTTTTTTTTTTTTTTTTTTTGAGATGGGGTCTCACTCTGTCACCCAGGCTGGAGTGCAGTGGTGCAGTCATGGCTCATTGTAGCCTCGACCTCCCGGGCTCAAGCAATCCTCCCGCCTCAGCCTTCCAAAGTAGCTGTGCCCACAGGCATGTGCCACCATGCCCAGCTATTTTTTTGTAGAGATTGGGTCTCACTATGTTGTCCAGGCTGGTCTTGAACTTCTAGGCTCAAGCAATCCACCTGCCTCGGTCTCCCTGCATAAGCCACAGCGCCCAGCCTGTTTTGTGATTTCTGTGATCATGGAAGCTTCTGTGCCTCCACACATTAATGGTCAGTGGAGAGGACATATATACACTAAGAAGTCTATTTTCAGCACCAAGTAAATGGAAACCAATCTCAATCTGGTTTAAACAATTTGGAAATCAGTTAAAAGGAAATCCAAAAGCAGGAGGATTTGGTTATTCCGACTTGCCATGCAGTGCTTGATTCCAGGGTTGGTTCCCAAGCAGTTTATTGCTGATTGCCACTGATGGTTGGGGCTACACTATAAAACTCCCTGTTCATAGCCACCAAGGAGGGACAGCTTGGCTTCTTGCAGCTAGATTTTTCTTAGAAGCACCTGCAGGCCCTTCCTACTCTCCAGGCTCACACTTACACCTGCCAACTCCTGAGCCTAATCTCTGTAAGAGGGATCACCATGATTGGCACTGAACAGTCAGCTGTGGGTGCAGCTGCTGGGGATTCACCAGTGTCCACTCTCTGCACCAAATCTGGAAAGACTGTAGTTTGGATTAACAGAGTGCAAGGGCTATGCTTTTTCCTATATTTTGGGGATGATCTGTAACAATATTTATAGGGCAATTATTTAGGCATCTATTATATATGTTTGCTAAGTATTAAGGTAACTGGCACGGGGAAAGCTGATTTGATAATCATTGATCTTTTAGGCTCCTAATCAAACACAATTGTTAAATCAGTAGCAAAACAGTACTGACCTCTCAGGCTCATAGCAGACCTTTGTATGATTATTAGCAACAAAGAAGTGTTTAGCACTTTAACCCTGTTATTTCATTTAATTCTCTCAGGGACCTGCTGAGGTAAGTTGAGTTATTACCCCTATTTTGCACATAAGGAAATGGGATTAGAAACATGAAGTCACCTGTCCAGGGTCACACACAAAATTGGCAAAGCCCACCTTTGTAACTGCTTCCCTATAATGTCTCTTTCGAACGTGTATAAGCTGATACTGGGAGCAATTCTCTGACACCTGCAATGTGAATTATTTCCTAAATTTGACAGAAATCTCTGGCTGCAGAGGATCAATCAGTAGGAGCTTTTCCTCCGAAGTCAGAATAAATAGGACACTAAGACAAACTCAATTTTGCACTTCATTATCCAAGCAAAAATCATTAAATCTGTATCATATATGACAAGTCTGAAGATTATGGTTAACATGTGTTCTATGTGAATTGCCAAGTCTTGTATTGGGAAGGCAGCCATCATACCCTTGCTGCACCAGTTCCAAGAAAAAGAGCATGTGCATGTTCACAGAACACCTTTGTGTCCTGGGGGATGCACCTCCAGGGGAGGGGGACTATTTTCAGAAACATAAGGCAATGCAAGCAATGCACACTCCAGAGCCTGTGGGTCATGTGAAGTCAGAGCAGTGTGTCTGGGGTGACAGATCACAAATTTGCAACATGATACAACCAGAATGAGGCCACTCTACCAAAGCTGTCCCATCCTTGGTAGTGCCCCACTCTACCAAGACTGCTCCTCCCTGCCACAGGAGAAGCCTTGAGGAAGTCCCCTCTGGCTCTCTGGCTGCTCCTCTACGAGAGCCAGAGGGGACTTCCTCAAGGCTCCTCCTGTGGCCCACACCTCACCTCCTGGGGTTCCCTGTGGGTAGGTAGTCTGGGGTGGGGCCCAGGCATCTTCAGTTTCTACAAGCATCTCAGGAGATTCTGTGCACAGGCAGGATGGAGGGAGGTAGAAGGAAGGATAGAGGAGGTGGTAGCTCAGCCACCGTGAATAATGAATAAAAGCTTAGTTCAGATATTGGCAGTGATCTCAGTTTCTCACCAGACTGAGTCTGTGGTAGAAGTGGCAGTTTACAGGTGTATCTGCAGTGAATATTCAGATCCTTAGCTGAAGAAAGTGAGACCCAAGAGTATCTGAAAATGTTATAAGGCATGAGAACTGGCACTGGTACCATCAGACAAGATTACAAGAAGCCTTTTAGACTATGACACTATGCCAAACATTACAGGAGAAATGCAAGCCCACAGTAATATTTGAGGAGGAAAACCAGTCTGAGGTAGACAGAGGACTACCACCAACGTGGCACCCAGCTGGTTAAACATCGCCTTCCACAAAACTCCTCTGGAGAAGCTTGATGACCCTATGACCACCCTCATAATATCCCAGTGATCACATGAGAGATTCTGCAGAACAAATTCTCTACATGGACTTGGGATCTTCCTTGTACAGATCATTTGAAGCTATCATACCGGAAGGGGCATTCTGTGTTGACAGCAGAATGACGACATGCCGCATTCTCTAATTTTGATCGTCTTTCATGCTGCTGTTGTGACAGAGCCAGTGCAGAGAGGCAGCACTTCTACAAGAGCAAAAGAGAGGCTTGCACAAAATAAAATCTGTATGAAGAAAGCTGAAAACAAATTTTTTGTTTTTTTTTTTTTCCGCTTGGAGCGATGTTTTTCAAACTCTGGAAATGGGTTGCAAAATTGATGGAAATGTAGTATGTTTCCAGTTTTATTTTTTGGCTGGCTTCAAAACTGTAACAAGGTTTTGGAAAAAGATATAAAATTCATGGTAAAGTTTACACAAATTCTTCTGATTCAGAAGTGGACACTGTAGCAATTAGAAGAAAACCCCATTTATCTGTATTTATAAATTATACATTATAAAAATCCTTCAAGAACAGAGTTCTTTCAAATTCTATTGTAGAACTTTAAAACGTTTCATGCCAGGTGGCCCTAAAGCATGTTTTCAACAGTGATGACTACCCTTGTTTATATATAAAGATTACCCACTCAAGTGTAAACTGCCCTAAATGACCTCGTTCTCATCAATATTCAAATCTCATCTTTGGAATGTTCATCAACAGCTGTATCCAGAAATCTATCTCGTGATAAAGTGTAGTCAATAAGCCCTATGCTCCTTAGAACTAAGTAACAGATATAAGTGGGAGACCAGGATGTTCAATAATTGTCATCTCCAGTAAGTCTGTGGCCCTTCAAATCCAGTGGCCTGTACTTACCAGCCCTTAACAATGCCACACTAGAATTCATGAATGTGTAATGGAGCTATCCTGTTGTGAGCAGCATACGTGAAAAAATAAATGACTCTTGAAGGCTACAGTAATTAGCTATGCCCTAAAGCATAAGACTTGATTATTCCAACATACATAGTTATGAAAGTTATTATAGACATAAAATTAGCTCTTTTTAAAATGCAGCTATAGTACTACTCAATGTGACCCTGAATCTTATTTTGTGCCACATGTCAGTGTTCACACTGACAGCAAGTATTAATCCCAGACATATAAGGAAGCCTTTCTGATGACTCCAGCTATGTGACTATGAGAGATGCCAAGAGAGAACAACTTGACTCCCCTAGAACTGAAAGATTTTCATTTATTTTTTTTTTACTTTTTTATTTTTTGGTTTAAGAATTTATTTTTTTTATTATACTTTAAGTTTTAGGATACATGTGCACAATGTGCAGGTTTGTTACATATGTATACATGTGCCATGTCGGTGTGCTGCACCCATTAACTCCTCATTTACATTAGGTATATCTCCTAATGCTATCCCTCCCCCCTCCCCCCACCCTACAACAGGCCCCGGTGTGTGATGTTCCCCACCCTATGTCCAAGTGTTCTCATTGTTCAATTCCCACCTATGAGTGAGAACATGTGGTGTTTCGTTTTCTTTTTTTTTTTTTTTTT
>NW_016819747.1:295139-298005 GCF_001698545.2 Rhinopithecus bieti | reverse complement strand
AACTATTTTTTTTTTTTTTTTTTGAGACAGAATTTCACTTGTCACCCAGGCTAGAGTGCAATGGTGCGATCTCAGCTCACTGCAACATCCACCTCCTGGGTTCAAATGATTCTCCTGTTGCAGCCTCCCAAAGTAGCTGGAATTACAGGTGCCTGCCACCACGTGTAGCAATTTTTTTTATATTTTTAGTAGAGATGGGGTTTTACCATGTTGGCCAGGCTGGTGTTGAACTCCTGACCTCAGGTGATCCACCCATCTCACCCTCCCAAAGTACTGGGATTACAGGCATGAGCCACCATGCTCAGCCAATGCCATCTATTAAAAAAAGAGTACACAACCACAAGGCACTGGGCCAAATGCAGTTTCCATGTTTGCAAGCATTTACCATCGAAATATTAGGTTGGTACAAAAGTTAATTTCCAGACTGCAAATTTTAAATCATTGTAACTAGGCTCAAACGTATTTTATTAATGAAAACAGGAACCATTACAGTCAACACACTTTGGCCAATGAGAAATAAGTTTATTTATTCCTGTAGCATAAAGATCCATGCTTCAGGATTTGAGAAACTCTTGGAAAGCATTTTCTGCATCCTGCTGAAGTGTTTTCCCTGCAAAAAGCTCTCAAGTTGCTAGAAGAAGTAGTAGTCAGTTGGCGAAAGGTCAGGTGAATATAAAGGATGAGGCAAAACTTCGTAGTTCAATTCCTTCAACTTTTGAAGCATTGGTTGTGGGCCATGCAGTCAGGTGTTGTCATGAAGAAGAATTGGGCCCTTTCTGTTGACCAATGCCGGCTGCAGGCATTGCAGTTTTCGGTGCATCTGATCAATTTGCTGAGTATACTTCTCAGATGTAATGGTTTCGCCAGGATTCAGAAAACTGTAGTGGATCAGACTGGCAGCAGACCACCAAACAGTGACCATGACCTTTTTTTGGTGCAAGTTTGGCTTTGGGAACTGCTTTGGAGCTGCTTCTTGGTCCAACCACTCAACTGGCTGTTGTATAAAATCCACTTTTCATTGCATGTCACAATCTGATTGAGAAATGGTCTGCTGTTGTTGCGCAGGATAAAAGAAAACTACACTTCAAAACAATAGTTTTGATTTTCACTCAGCTCATGAGGCACCCATTTATCACGCTTTTTCACCTTTCGACCCTAATGACCCTAGAAGAGTAAACGCTGAGTTCTTCTGCAATTTTTCATGTAGTTCTATGATTGCTCTCAATTGGTCGTTGTCAACTTCCCATGGCTCGCCATCATGTTCCTCATTTTCAAGGCTCTCTCCTTTGCAAAACTTCTTAAGCCACCACTGAACTGTATGTTTGTTAGTGGTTCCTGGGCCAAATGTGTTACTGATGTTTTGAGTTGTCTTCGCTGCTTTATGACCGATTTTGAACTCGAATAAGAAAACTGCTCCAATTTTTTGATGTTAGACAAAAAGTATATTCTAAAATAAACAGCAAGTAATAAGTCATTAGCAAAAAAAATAAAGTGAGAAATGTGCATTAAAATGATCCACATTTAAGAATGTATTCCAATATCAAACAGCAAATTTCAACAATGCAAAAACTGCAATTGCTTTTGCATCTCAGGCACATCACTTGACCGTTCTAGTTTTCACCCACTTCACCCCTAAAATCGGAAAAGCTTTCCGCAGCAAAAAAATTTGACCACATTCTCTCAAGGCCCCTTCCAATTTCAAGATCCGTGCTTCACCATGACAAAACGAACCTAGTTCTTTTCCCAATTTTTCAAGGTGAGAAAAAGGAGGAAGGGGAAATAGGTGTGTTTAAGACATTTCTTACCAAATAGAAATATTATAAGACTATGGGAAAAAAAAATACTAAAAGTTGGAGTCATCCTGATAAAAACCCAAATGGATACTGTGTGAAAAAAACAATCAAACAAAAACATCCATTCTGGAGTCAATATTTATTCTTAATAAGAAAGAAAACTGAAGGAAAAAAAATCAGTTAGTACAAGATCTGCAGTCTGTAGCCTAAACACTTCAAGGCATTTAGAATAAATAAGGGCTGCGCCTTCCCAGCCAAGTTAAAACCACAAGAAAGAAATATGTAAGGAAAACCTACAGCCCAAAAGTTTAAGATCAAGACAGGCCTTTTTCTTCATATAAATATAAGTAATGCTGCTAAAAGCTGCTTTACACATCCCTACCTATTACCATTCACTACTTCCAAATCTCGAGGAGGGGCATGGAATTACACAAGCTCTGGACCGTATGTTTACTAATAAACCAAAAATTATAGGTTCTGGGACGTTTCAACACTTCACCTGAGATGGCCAGAGCGGGCGCATCTTTAGACCTTTAAAAGCTAAATTAAAAACTACCTGTACCGAGGAAGGGCCGAAAGAGCTCAATACCCACCCAATATAACCCTCACTTCCGACCTACAGACGCTCTGCTGAGCGGCTGGGTGAATCCGTCGCGCCAGCCAGGGCCCGGCTTCTTCCATCAACAGACACTTTGCGAGCCTTCCAGAGGCCTCGGCTAAGCGGGAGGCCAGGGTGGAGGCCGCCACTGCGAGGACGGTCCCCACCCAGCCGCGAGAAGCTCGCGGTTCCCCGGAGGGGCGGGCCTGCTTCCGGGTAACCGTGCGCGACGTCCACGACTTTTTAGGACGACCAGCCCTTCAGCCTCTAGGCCCCGACGCCTGCGCCATTTAAGCCACACATCCGCCCGCCCGGCCGCAGTCACCGCTACCCGGGGCCCCGCAACCCACGGGCCGGATGGACCGAGCGCCGGCCGCGGCGTTCCGGTGCGCGCGCGCGCCTCAGCCAATCGCGTGCTCGCCCGCCCCCCGCCGCCGCGGCGAGGCTGGCGCTGGGAAGAGGAAGAAGAACATTC
>NW_016819747.1:223306-294846 GCF_001698545.2 Rhinopithecus bieti | reverse complement strand
TTGAAAGAGGGTCGGGCGGGCTCGGGCCGACGGCGGAGGGGGCGGGCCTGGCGCGCGGACATGGAGGCGCCGCGGCGGCGGCTGAACCTGACCCTTTTACCTTTGCCACGGGGTGGCGGCGGCGGCGCCCGGCGCTTTGCATAGTGGGCCGGGCCGCTCCCCTCCCCTCCCCGCCCGCGGCCGGGCGAAGCGAGCGGGTTCCCCTGACCGGCCCGGCCGGCGCAAGGGTGGGGGCGGAGGGGGAATGGCCGCGGCCCCGCCTCACAGTTGGCCCTCCGCCAGCGCCGCCATTTTGTTCTCGACGGAGATGGCTCTGGCTGGGCGGGCTCCCTTCCTCCTTATCCTTCTCCTCCCTCCTGCAGTCCCTTCTTCCCTCTCTCCCGGGCTTTTCACCCCTCCGCTTCTAGTCCGCCTTTGGCGGCCGCCACTGCCCAACCGCCGTTTTTTCTGAAGGGGTGGGTAAAGGAAAGGGAGGAAGGCGGGTGCGAGGCGCGACCTCGTGAGCGACTGATGGGCTGACCAATTGGCGCCCGGATAGGAGGGTCGGGGCCTGTGGCACCGCCCCCCTGATCTTTGTTGATTGGCTAAGGCGAAAGAGGGCGGTCCTTGTGGGGCGCGGGAGCCCTGGCGGGGCGGGAGTAGAGGCCAGGGCGCGGAGTGGGGCCGGGTCGGTGGGGGCGGGGCTGGGGCGGGGCGCGAGGGGCGCGGCCGGGTGGAGAGGCCGGCGCCCTGCCCTGGGTCTGGAGGTGGGTAGCTTCCCTCCGCCTGGAATGCGTCCAGAATGAGTACAGAAGAACAATAGTAATAAAGGTGATGAAGCATTTCGAGTCCACGATGCGCTCTCGTGGGAAGAGATTTTCGGAACCAGGACACCTTTCAGGGCTCCTGCTCGTTGTTTCGGAGCGGCCTTGGCGCATCCCCTAATGAAGCTCAATGTTACCGACTGTAAATGGGTAGCATGGGCGTTCTTGCCAGGCCGGACCTCCCTTCTGAGCATTGTTTGTGGGGCTGTTCTCAGAAAATGGAGTCAACGCTACTTTGCGAGCCTCAGAGTCACTTGGAAATGGTGTTATTGTTAAAAATGGTTTTATAGCCACCAGGGGAGGCAAGCTTAAGGGTATTTAGGGTTTGAGAGAGCACAATTCGGGGGTAATTCTCTTCTCATTCGTTCACTGAATACATGTTGACTTAGTTTTTTAGGCACTAGGGGTACATCTGGAGAACCAGCTGTACAAGACCCCTGCCTTACTAGAGTTGGGGGCTGGGAGGTGAATAGACAAATAAATAATTCCAGAGAGTCATAAGTTCTGTGAAAGAAACGAAGCCAAATGACCTGCTGAAGAAGACCTGAGGCATTAATTTAGATGGAATGGCCAGGGTGGCCTCTCTGAGCAAGTGCTGTTTGAACAGAGGAACCCAAGGAAGGAATAGCATTCCAGACAGGACAGCCCGTGTAACGGCCCTGGAGGAAGAGCGTTTGATGTGACGAGAACTGGCTGCTTGTGGCTGGAGAGTTGGTTGAAACTAGTAATTGTCCATTATCCCACCCTGTCTCCAGGCCAAAGGCTGTGAAATAATAGCAACGGTAGTGAGAAACAAATCTTCAATATAATAATAAGAAAGTCGAGAAAGATACAGCCTTCATATGAATTGCTGATGAATACAAGACTTGGGAGGAGGGCATCAGAAACTCACTTTACTTCCAGATTGAAATCCTTCGTTAGCCTCTTATATATATTTTCAATTCATCAGTATTTCCTGAGTGCTACGAATACTCCAGGCACTATGTGCTAGGCTGGGAATACAAAAATGACTAAGACACTGGTCCTCAAACATGTGAATATGATTGATTGATTGATTGAGACCAGAGTCTCACTCTGTCGCCCAGACTGCAGTTGAATATAATTCTCTGTGTGTGAGTTTTCTCTCTGTCTCTCGAGATAGAGATATGTATACACATATATACACAGACGTAAAATGTTTTAGTGTTGTGGTTAGCAACTCCCAACTTTTAGTAGCAGTGTGATTTTGCTAGGAAAGCTACCTTTCCTAGCCTCACTGTCCTCATCTGGACAATAATAGAACCTTCCTTCTAGAACTGAGGATTAAATGAGTTAATGTAAATAATAGAGCTTAGAAAAGTGCCTGACGTATAGTAAATACTGTGTAAATAGAGTTATTGTCATTATGAAGTACTGGTATAGACATTGGACTAAGTGATATAAACAATGAAATTTTTATGCAGTGTGGTGTAGGAGCAAAAACAATAGATTCGAACACCGAGATAATAGTTTTAGCTCTATGCTTTTTTTTTTTTTTTTTTTTTTTTTTTTTGAGACGGAGTCTCGCTCTGTGGCCCAGGCTGGAGTGCAGTGGCCGGTTCTCAGCTCACTGCAAGCCCCGCCTCCCGGGTTTATGCCATTCTCCTGCCTCAGCCTCCGAGTAGCTGGGACTACAGGCGCCCGCCACCTCGCCCGGCTAGTTTTTTGTATTTTTTAGTAGAGACGGGGTTTCACCGTGTTAGCCAGGATGGTCTCGATCTCCTGACCTCGTGATCCGCCCATCTTGGCCTCCCAAAGTGCTGGGATTACAGGCTTGAGCCACCGCGCCCGGCCCAGCTCTATGCTTTCAGCTAGTTACATGGCATGCAGGACAACAGTTTAGAAAACAAAATAGTGGAGCTAAATAGTACTAACCAAAGTATAGGGTGCTTTATGATTTATAAAACTCTCTTACAGGCAGTATGTTGTTCAGGCCCCACCAGAACCCACGTAATGGCAGAGGCTTCCTGTTCCATGTTTAAAAACCTTTCCAAGGCTTTTCATTATTTTCTTATCTGTGGTACCTAGCTCCCTGTGCTCTAGACACACTGGCCTGCCTTCAGCTTCCTTGACTAGTGTAACTGACAGTGTAAGCTTACCCCCTACCCCCACCCTACCTCAGATATTGGTTCAAGCATCGCTTCTTCAGGGAAGTCCTCCCTAATTCCCATTGCTGGTCTAGATCAGACTCTTTTTATTGTTTCTTTTCTTTATAACCTTTATCTCACTTTATAATTACACACTCTGTGATTATTTGATTAATGTCTGTCCTCACCACACTGTTAAGTTGTGAGAGCAGGAATACATTTTGTTCACCATTACTTATCCAGCACTTAGAAGAGTGCCTGGCACTATTTGTTGAATGAATTGTTGATAATTTATGGTGTCACTGGTAACTAAGTTGCTGTGCATTGATTTGGCAATTCAGATAGCACTGCCAGCGATAATAAGCATGTTATAATATTTGGTTGAATTTAGGAAGTGATGTCTGACAGATACGCCACTGCCTGGAGGCGTAAATATGGATAAAATGACCCATTTCAATAATTTTTCCCACTAATTTTTTTATGATTGAATTACAAGTTTAACTACATGAAAGTTAATAAGTTCATATGTGAAGAAATAAATAACCCAAACATAATTATGTTATTTACTTTAACTGAAGAAACAAAGCACCAAGCTAACACGATTTTCTTGAAATCAAATATTCTGATTTTTGTCTCACCATCACAGGGGATTGGAGAGCAAGGAAGAAGCGTTCAGTGGGTTCACAGGGAGTTGGGAATTGAAAGTCTCTGTAGCCATTAATTTGGGATGTTTATCTTTCTAAAGATAAATTGATTCATTTAATGAAATTATTGAAAATCACTTTTAATTGCTTTACCAAGGTAAAAGCAAATTTTGTTAAGTATACGTCAAGTTTGTACTCGAAAGTGTGGTAAATAAAACATTTGTATTTATATTGTAAAACTTTTAAAATAAGATATTGTTATGGTATTTTAAAAATAATAATAGTTTAACTGTTTATTTTTGGAATTTTTTTTTTCTGTCTTGCTCAAAGATTTTTGGTATCACTTGTTCAACACTTGGATTCCTTGAGCTAATTACTCAGGGTAACCAAATAACTGCTAGTTTAGTAAAACAACTATATATTATCTTACACCATTAAGTTATTTATTGCTTTCATTAGTTGTATTCACAGTGACTTTGAAGTTTTGTTTTCATAATCATTCCTTTATAGAAAGAAGAAAATCCCTATGTGTAACAGCCTCCTCACTTTATGATGATGGCTGGGAATTTTGTTTTGTTTTGAGACGGAGTCTTGCTCTGTCTCCCAGGCTGGAGTGCAGTGGCTCGATCTCAGCTCACTGCAAGCTCCGCCTCCCGGGTTCACGCCATTCTCCTGCCTCAGCCTCCAGAGTCGCTGGGACTGCAGACGCCTACCACCACACCCAGCTAATTTTTTGTATTTTTAGTAGAGACGGTGTTTCACCATGTTAGCCAGGATGGTCTCGATCTCCTGACCTCGTGATCCACCCACCTTGGCCTCCGAAAGTGCTGGGATTACAGGTGTGAGCCACCCTGCCTGGCAGCTAGGAAGTTTTTAGCATCTGTCTTCAAGGAGTGACGTGGCAGGGCAGTGCAGTGACAGAGCTTGTGCTATGAAGGCAGAAAGGCCTGGCTTCAGAACCTGGAGTTGGTAGCCTCTCTGAGGCTACCAACAATAACGCCAAAGATTCTAATCCCTGAAGTGTTAACATATAGATGGAGAGGAATTTCATTCCAAGAGCCCAAGTGTAAAAGAATATTTCCCCCTGTTTGGGTTAGTGAGAGTTATGAGAAAAGGTCTTGGGGCCTGGAAAATGGTGTGACTGCTACTGAAAACTGAAGAGGAGAAATGAGAGGCTGGTAGGGCTAGACTCAAGCTTGAAGGCTTCCTGGTTTTACAGGGAGCGCTTTATTTACCTTTGTTGTTCATATATTGATAAAAGCTATGCAGGGGAGAAAAGTTTCCTACCTGACTGCCCACTGATGTTCCTTGAAAAGAAAGATACACGTACGGCCTGGCGTGGTGGCTCACCCCTGTAATCCCAGCACTTTGGGAGGCCAAGGCAGGTGGATCACTAGGTCAGGAGTTCAAGACCAGCCTGGCCAACATAGTGAAACCCTGTCTCTACTAAAAGTACAAAAAATTAGCAGGGTGTGGTGGCGGGCACCTGTAATCCCAGCTACTCGGGAGGCTGAGGCAGGAGAATTGCTTGAACCTGGGAGGTGGAGGTTGCAGTGAGCCGAGATCGCGCCACTGCACTCCAGCTGGGCAACGGTGTGAGACTTCATCTCAAAAAAAAAAAAAAAAAGCTGAGGCTGGATGGCCCTTGAGAAGTTACACAATACTAGCAGGCTTCATGCTGCATTTCCTCCAGTGGTGTTTGTTGTATAGTGAGTCTGATTAGGTATTATTTCTAGAACGTTTTGGGTATGTCATTTGTACCACACTCGTTCTTTTCCCCTTTCCCCCCACTATAGTGTCTGTAATGATACATCTTTTTATTAGGTCGATAAGATGACTAACCCTGGAATTACTGAAAAATCGTCTTTTAATTGATTGCTTTACCAAGACTAAAAGCCGATGTCATAAAGTATATATCAGCTCTTAACTGGAAAGGTTAATAATTAGACTGTGTTGTTGACTTATTTAATATAATACAGATTTTTAAAAATAAAATGTAAATTTGCAATATATCTCTTCTAAAGAAGTAAGCAATGTACTTTCTTGAGAATAAAATTAAAATAGATAAAAGTGAAACAGTTAATTTTTAAAAATAGTAAAATTTTCAAACGAAGAAAAGATAGCAGTGCATCAAAAGGCATGTGTGAAAATGTTCATAGGAGCACTAATCATAAGGACTCCAAACTAGAAACAATCTAAATGTTCATCACCTATACAATGGAGAAATAATGGGCATAGTCATACATTAGAATACTGTACAACAGTGAAAACGGATTCACTTCTCATGGTTATTACAAAAATAATGTTGGGCAAAGGAAGCCAGACACACCAAAAAGTGTATTATAAACAGTGCAATAGTATTATAAAAGTCAGGAGAGGGAAGAGAAGTCAATGACTATGGGAAGGGGTGTGAGAGGGACTTTTAGGGGTATTGGTAATGTCTTGTTTTCTGATCTGAGTGGCATTTACATGTGTGTTCTGTGTGTTCAGTTAGTGAAAATTCATCAAACTGTTCATTTATGATTTGTGCCTTTTTTTGTTTTTTGGAATGGAGTCTCCCTCTGCTGCCCAGGCCGGAGTGCAGTGGTGCGATCTTGATTCACTGCAATCTCTGCCTCCCAGGTTCAAAGGATTCTCGTGCCATAGCCTCCTGAGTAGCTGAAACTACACGCGTATGCCACCATGCCCAGCTAATTTTTGTATTTTAGTAGAGACGGGTTTTCACCATGTTGCCCAGGCTGGTCTTGAGCTCCTGAGCTCAGGCAATCCACCCACCTCGGCCTCCCAAAGTGGTAGGATTACAGGCAGGAGCCACTGAGCCTGGGTGATTTGTGCCCTTTTGTATTCGCGTGTTGTAGTTAAGTAAAAATTTTACTTAAGATAGTAAAATTATCTTCACTATTTTAATTAATGTAATTATCATGTAGGTTAAGTTTTAAGGGAAGAATGCGTTCAAGGTTCTAAAAGAACTGCCATGGTACTACCTGGGTGGAGCAGCCTCAGAAATATCTGTTAGCAATACTGAAACATAAGTCACATATTAGGACTTAGTGGTTGTGTATATCAGTTGTTAAATGATCTAGCTTATTGATGTAAGCAGTTTGTTCCCATAGATAATTCTTTCCTGTCACTTTTTTTTTTTTTATTCCCTCCTTAACTTCTTTTTTTCTGGGAAATTATGTTGAAGGGCACTGTGATCTAGAGGGAATGTTGCAATTTTAGAATCAAAGAGGCCTGAGTTGGAATCCTAGCTCCATCACTTACTAGCTGGATGATTTGAAACAAGTTGTAAGTGCTGAGTTTCAGTTTTTTCCGTCTTCATTGGTGAGCCAATACTACATACTCAGAAGGTATGCTAAGGATTAAATCATGCCTAGTTTGATTTAAAGTACATCATGGATGTCCAGAGAATTTATCCTGCTTTTCCTTCCATCCATCTACCCTGGCTCTTACTGATAGATATGAAGAAAGTCCACAACACCCTTACACTTGGGCTCTTGGTAGAATGAGAAAATATCATCTACAGTATACAGTGACTTTTTTAGGGGAGGTATCCACACAGAAAATTGTAGAACTGCCCTGGTACTATAAATATGTAAGAACTTCATTTAGGTGAAAGCCGCTTCTCTTCCCTACTAGTCACTCACCCCACCTTGCCACTCCTAGCATATACATATCATTGCTGCCCTTTTTTACAGTTCAGACTTTGAATATGGAAGAAGTAACTTTCCTATGGAGGGGCACAATGGACAAGAAACTACCTGACCCTAAAGCTAAGTAAACTTTGAGTCTAAATAATAGCTGGCTTTCCATTGACAGGAAGTATACCTAAACTTAACCTTAGAGGCATCCAAATGAGTATCTTTTCTGTTGATGAACATTTGTATTACACTAAACCTGCCACTTGAATTTCATTTTCTATTTTCAAGTCTTGATCTATGATTGCAAGTTTCAAAAGCTATGTATTTCTTATTTTTTATCCTCTCTCAGGCTGTCTAAATCCTTCCATTTTTATTCTCCCATGAATATGAACAGACTTCTAACAATCAGAATAATTAGACTTATACTGAATACCTTGTACCTATCAAAAGTTTTATGCCCAGTAGTATTTTGCAAGTAGTTATTAGGTATTGGTTTATTTTTAAATATTTGTAAGATTTTATCCAAATTTAGCCCCATTGTTTTACCCAGTTGTACAGTTTAACAGGGCAAATTACAAATGCTTTGTGTGTGTGTTTATTTTTTTTATTATTTGAGACAGAGTTTTACTCTTGTTGCCCAGGCTGAAGTGCAGTGGCTCAATCTCAGCTCACTGCAGCCTCTGCCTCCTGGATTCAAGCCATTCTCCTGCCTCAGCCTCAAACAGCTGGGATTACAGGCATATGCCACCATGCCTGGCTCATTTTGTATTTTTAGTAGAGATGGAGCTTCTCCATGTTGGTCAGGCTGGTCTCGAGCTCCTGACCTCAGGTAATCCACCCGCCTCGGCCTCCCAGAATGCTGGGATTACAGATGTGAGCCCCTGCGCCTGGCTGTATGTGTGTGTTTACACTACTTCCATGTGTATATAGTTAAATTTCATGTGAGCCTTATGTCAAAATGAGAGACCTATTCCTAATCATAATACGCGTTTTACAGTTTGAGTTACTTTCAGATTTCTTTGAGAAAGCAAAAGTGGCACCATCATCTTTCACCAATAATAGCTACCATGTGTTGCATTTCTATGTCCCAAGCACAACGCATACACACTTAAGATCTAATCTTCACGGTAACCTCATATGGTCAGTATCTGAGAAATCGGCTTAGTGCCTGAGCCTCAGAACCCAATATAGTTGTTTAGCTAAGGAAGTACCAAGACCGTAGATACATTGCATGTTTTATTTATAAGCCATGTAACACATAAATATGGATGATTTGAACCTGTTGATTGTGGATGTAAAGGCAGGCTCACTCATTCCTGTTAATGAAAGCAGAGTCTCCTTATCCCAGGACTTGTTCATTGTTATCTGAAACTGGAGATTCAGGTGTTTCCAGAGCCAAGCTTTTCACTGCAGTGAAGTCTGTGCCCTACTTCACTAAAGAAACTCTGGTTACAAGGTTTAGTTAGCTATCACTTTGTGAGCCTGGAAGGGCTAATTCAAAGTCATTGTTGTGTTCTCTGTTTCTTTGTTGTTGATAGGGTGATATTGATACACTTGGATTTGAAAGAATTTCTTATAAAACCTGTGACATAAGGTCAGCCAAGTATGATTTACTGCTATCATTCTATGGTCTGTATTACAATTATTTTTTTTAGAGATAAGGAGTCATGATGTTGCCCAGGCTGGATATGAAATAGTTTTTTTTATACTGTGCTCTGTTGTCATTTGTGTGCTATCCAGAAAAAAACACACTACTTTAAGAATCCGTCTTCATCTGTTGACTTTACTATTGCTCCACTTCCTAACTGGCCTCCCGTCTACAGTCTCTGTCTTTTCTATCATTCCCACACTGCAGTCTAAATTTTTTTTTTAAAGATCCAGATATGAGTGCATCATTTTTCTGCCAAACTCCTGATAATTCTCTCTTGTCTACCGTGTCAGCCTCTCTGCTTCCCTGGTCTCTGCAATAATTCCAAACCATATTGCCTGCAATTCCTCAGATAGGCCATTCTTCCTCATACCTGCCAGTTTCGTATGAGCTGTCCTCTCTGCTTAGAACTCTCTTGTCATCCATCTGTCTTTCCTTGCTAAGTTTAAATTTTTCCTTCAAGACCTAGGTTAAATAATTCCTCTCCTGTAACATTTTCATTGGTTCTCACAGGCAGAGATAGATGTGTTTTCCCTGGGACATTCATAGCATTTAGTTTGCATAGCTACTTCAGTTTCCTTCGTAAGTTCATCAAGAACAAGGACTGTTTATTTTCCTCTTCCTCCTCCTTGTTGTTCATTCTCAGCAGTCAGTTCATTGTGCCGAGTTCATGGCAGTTACTTAATAAGCACTGATGGAGGTGGTTGGACTTGATTAGTAAAATCACCAGAGGAACATCTTCTGTAGCACTTTTTCTTTTTTAACTGAAAGTACTCAATAGTATATTTCTTTTGGTAGCTAATCAGGTTCTTTCCCCTAAACATTATTGTGGGGGTGGGAAGCAGTCTTTGAGGGTTGATAAACTGAATGGGTCAGGTACTAGCCTTTAAGACTCAGGTTTCTGTACCAAAAGCGAGTTTAGTGTTCTGTCCACAGTGCTTGTTAATATAATGCCTGTGTATAGTAACTTAGTGTTAGTTACTGCTGTTAGTGTTATGCTTGGCTCTACCAGCCAAGAAGGTTGTTTTTAGAAGCTTTATTTCTATACTTTGTAGTATCAAAACAATAGGATTTTTTTTCTTTTTTTCTTTTCTTTTTTTTTTTTTCCCAGATTGGCTGGGCACGGTGGCTTACGCCTGTAATCCCAGCACTTTGGGAGGCTGAGGTGGGCGGATCACGAGGTCAGGAGATTGAGACCATCCTGGCCAACATGGTGAAACCCTGTCTCTACTAAAAATACAAACATTAGCTGGGCGTGGTGGTGCATGCCTGTAATCCCAGCTACTCGGGAAGCTGAGGCAGGAGAATCACCTGAACCAGGGAGTCGGAGGTTGCAGTGAGCCGAGATCGCGCCCCTGCGCTCCAGCCTGGCAATAGAGCAAGACTCCGTCTCAAAAAATACATACATATAAAATTGTGCTAGTGAAGATAGTTTTTCAGACTACATATAGACACAACCCACTGTTGCTTGGAGTCTCTTATTCTAGTGGGACATCTCCTAATTGATAGCCATTGTCTGGTGGTACTTTTTCAAAGATGTATGACCTTCCTTCTCACTGTGTGATCTTTCTGTCTCTAGGACCGCCTATGGCTGCGGTAGCAGTGAGAGAAGCTCTCAGGTGAGAGTCTTATCCCCTGATGTTACCTTTTTGGTCTGGGTGCATTTTAGTTAAATGTCCACCCTGCCCCACTTCCCTGACATCACTTGAGGATTTTGTTTTACTTCTTACATTGTGATATCCTGGAAGAAAAAGCCTCTGTCTTCCTTTTTTCTGTATGAGAATAGGATATGGTTTGTGACTTATTTTCAAAAGTAATAGAAAGTATTTTTTGAAACTACTTCTCACTTACCTCCTCTGACTGGATTTAAGTCTTTATTGAAAGCACTTGCTTTAACATAGTTTCTCTTTCAATTTCTCTCTCACTCTTAGTCTCATTTTTTTGTTTCTGCTTGTTTTTCCAGAAGGTGCACATTCCTCCTTGTTCATTTTTAAGCGGCTTCCAAAGCTGCTGTTGATGATGCCTGATGCTGCTTTGAAGGCAGAAAACCAACAGTGAGATCAAGAATTGTAAGAATTCAAGTGTATAAAGAAAGGTTGCTGCTCAATTCAAGTGTATAAAGAGAGGCGTTTAAGATGATCCAGGAAGTTGGTGTGGGAGAACAAGGTGGGGGGCACTTGTCCTATCAGAGAGCAAGACTTAACGCTAACACTGCAGTAAAAAGATAGTGTTGGTGACCAAGAGAAAGACAAAGAGAACTTAGTGGAATAGAATAGAGAACCTACAGTTATATCCACATATATAGGAAAAACAGAGATATGGCAGACATAGCATTTCAGATCAGTGGGGAAAAGGATGGATTTTCCCCATGTAGATAATCCGTTTTCCAGAACTATTTCTTGAACAGAAAATGGAAAATGGGTCATCTACATGGGAAAAAAATTAGTTGTATCCTTATTTCTCATCAAATTCAAGAATCAATTTGCAGATGGATTGAGGACTTAAATAGGGACAAAACTCGTATTTCTAAGAAAATATATACAATTATATTCCTGGGATAGGACAGGATTTTCATAAATAAAAGTACAAACTGTAAAAGAAAATAAGGATAAATTTAGCCTTATTAAATTTAAGGACATCTGTTCACCAAAAGATGCCTTAAAGTAAACAGATGAACCACAGAGTCGGTGAAGATATTTATAACATACCAACAAAACATTAATGTCCAGAATACTTAGCTTTTCTAAACTTAGATTTACTGCTGCTTCTCTGTGACATAATATCTGTAGTCATCTGTTGTTAGATTTATCTTGGGATCCTAAGCCCTACCTGAAGTTGATTGATCCTGCAAATTTAGTGTTAAAGTGAATTATTACAGAAAAGTTTCTGTACTAGGCCTCCATTAAATCAGATTGTCATCTATAAAATCCACTTTGACTCATAATTTGATGTATCAAGCCACCTCTTTTAGGGAACCCAATAGAAAGATACACCTTTCTACTATTCTGTTGTTTCTATACTATTTAATAATATTTTCCTAACAATATTTCTGTAATAATTCAAATTCACATATTTCTTGCATTGTTAATAACGAGAAATTTTATTGACATCTAAAAGTGATAAAAATTATTAGTTGCAGCCATATGTTTAGATTTATTTTTTTAATGTATGGTACCTATTGGCTATCCGTTTCTTTAAAATTCCTATTTTCTATTTTTTTTTGTTTTTGTTTTTTGTTTTTTTTTTTGAGACGGAGTCTCGCTCTGTCGCCCAGGCTGGAGTGCAGTGGTCGGATCTCAGCTCACTGCAAGCTCCGCCTCCCAGGTCCACGCCATTCTCCTGCCTCAGCCTCCCGAGTAGCTGGGACTACAGGCACCCGCCATCTCGCCCGGCTAATTTTTTGTATTTTTTAAGTGGAGACGGGGTTTCACTGTGTTAGCCAGGATGGTCTCGACCTCCTGACCTTGTGATCCGCCCGCCTCGGCCTCCCAAAGTGCTGGGATTACAGGCTTGGGCTACCGCGCCCGGCCCCTATTTTCTATTTTGAGGAAGAATCGAACTCTAGACTTTTACATGTAATACTTGCATTTTTAACAAGTCAGTTGACTTTTTTGGTACACTTAAAGATGCCTTTTCCTTCCATCTCCGTTAGTTGTAACCAAACTATAGCAAGAAAAAAAGACCAAAATGTATCTTTGTATTTTTTTCTAGAAATAAGTAAAAGTTAAGTTTTTACCATCTATTAAAAGAATAAACATTACCTCCTCAATTTCAGACCTAGTCATATTTTGTGAAAATGAATCACTGATACTGGTGGTCTGGTGTCATTGTAGCAGTTGGTACAGTATCTGCTGTCAAGGATTTTGACTCCTTGAAGGCAGGAACCAGGTCTTTCACATTTGTCAGTCACGGTTTCATCCTCCTGTTTCTTTCTCTTAGCATTTTGGCCATAAAATATGTGAATTCGAATTATCATAATAGAGGTGGCTATCTAATAATAAATAGAATGATGTAGAAAGTTACCAGAGAGTTAAAAAGCTTCATAGACAGCAGTGATTATAATACTTTAGATAGGAACTACAGAAAAATATTTTGTAAAATTGCATTGCAAGATAATCCACTTTGTGATTGAGGGAGAGCAGGCAAGTGAACTGTATTCTTCTATTTGCACACTCAGTAATACTATATAGTTTTTATATCTAAATTTTGGAAATAGATTTGAGCTTTGTTCTCCTGTGGACCATGGGACCTACACAGTCAATAGTGAATTGTCCAAGAATTGGGTCTAGATTTTACTGAATTTTTTGCGGCAGAGCCTTTGAAAGGGCTTAGGAGGCCGGGCGCGGTGGCTCAAGCCTGTAATCCCAGCACTTTGGGAGGCCGAGACGGGCGGATCACGAGGTCAGGAGATCGAGACCATCCTGGCTAACACGGTGAAACCCCGTCTCTACTAAAAAATACAAAAGCTAGCCGGGCGAGGTGGCGGGCGCCTGTAGTCCCACCTACTTGGGAGGCTGAGGCAGGAGAATGGCGGGAACCCGGGAGGCGGAGCTTGCAGTGAGCTGAGATCAGGCCTCTGCACCACTCCAGCCCGGGGGACAGAGCGAGACTCCGTCTCAAAAAAAAAAAAAAAAAAAAAGGAAAGGGTTTAGGAATTATTCAGGAGAGCTGTCTCATGACCGGAAGAGACCAGGTGTCTGCTCCTTCAGCAATGCTGGTACTCAAATGTCTTGACCCAGGGGACTAGCACACTCTTTGATCTTTAGATGATCTTTCTAAATTTTATGAATAATGACATCAAATCTATTTTGCTGCTAGTAGAAAGCCTAATTATCTAGTTTTGTAATTTAATGAGGATTTAATATAAATTAATATATGTATAGGTACCATATTCTTGTTGGCACACTTTAGTAATGCAGTCTCTTTGCTTCTTGCTTTGTTAGTGATAGTATTTGCTTTTCAACCTATGAGTGAGGTATGTTAGCATCAAGCAGGGTTTTGCTTCACTTTGCCACTACTACAAGAAGTATGATTGATGATAGCAATCTAGGGCTCTATCCAGAGTTGATGTCGCACCTTTCTCAGATACCCACCTCCTTATTTAGCATACTGTGACAATGAGCTATCCAAAAAGGTGTGATTCCCACCTCTCTGAGAGGTAAACCAAGCTGTTACAACCCTGGAGACCTGATAAATTTCCAAATTCATCTTTGTCTGTATTTGTCAGTGGAAGTTTCTAAATTGAAATGTTTCTACAAATTAATGTTGGTACCTGTAACTGAAGGAGCTGGTGCAGTATATACAGCTATGTCTAGCCTCTTAGGTCTGTGTGCTACAGAGGGCAAAATCCACACAAGACAGTACCAAAGATGAGTTTTGATTACTAATATTTTTCAAGTAGCCTGGTTTCTCCCCACCTGATAGAAGTTGCTACATCTTTCCAAACAGGTTCTCTAATGATCTTGCTTCACCATGGCTACAAATATGGAGGGGCTGGTTCAGCACAGAGTGGGGACCCAGCAGGTGGCTGAGGTGAGTGACAGGGGCTAGCACGGTAGCTGGCACCCTCACTTTTGAAACGAAAGAAAAATCAGTGTGCTCATTTTTTTCAAAACAGTCCCTTGGAGATAGGTCAACATGTGATATGCCCTAGGGTGCTGTCATGGAAGAAAAAAATGACAAGAACATTTATTTGTAACTTTTTTTTTTTTTTTGCATGAGTAGGGTGGCCTATCTGCTTTTAATAAGGTGACTTGAACTTTTACTTTGAACCAAAAACTGGTAGAATCTGATTCTTACTGAACCTTGTGGGTATAGTTTAAACTCCGAGTCTCTCAGTTTCTCATACACTTGATTCTTTGTTAATACTATGGAATAGTAGAAGGCTGATTATGTCCATTTAGCAGTCATTGACCATTTGCCATGGACCAGGGATTGTACTAAGTGCTGAGATATATGGGGGTGAATGAGTCGTGGATTGTTCCTTTAGTGATCTCGAGGCCTGGTTAAGAAGTTATTATAAAATAGGTTGAGAAATATAATTCCATGTGAGGGATTTGATCCTGGAGGTGGGTCTTCCATGATGAGTAAGCATTTGTCAGACCCAGGTAAGTGGGATGGGGAACTTTGTGACAGATTCTGGGGAGAGCATCCTAAGTCAGAAACCTATGTAAAAGGACATAGGCATTAAGTAGCTTGGTATGTGCAGGCAACTTGACATGAAATGCATAGTAAAGCTAAAACACTAATAGCATACTTTGGCCGTTCATTCTGTACCATGCCCTATCCTAGGGCTTTAATCCTCACAATAACTGTCTGAGGTTGGTACTACCGGTATTCCCATTTAGTAGGTAAGGAAACCAAGTCTCAAAAAATAGATAATTAGCCAAAGGCCCTCTGTAGCAGGACAAGATGCTGAGGCAGGTGTGTTCACTTCCAAAGCTCCGATTAACCATGGGTCCTACTGCAACCAGGAGCCAAAAGGTTGAGATTCACATTTTTTAATAATGCTCATATTTCTAGGGCAAAGACACAAATTTACATTCACAGAGGATTTTTTAAACAAAAACTAAGTATACATGTGCCAGTTTAAACCGGTAAAAATGGTGAGCAGATTTTCAGATTTTAGGTCAACCATTAACTTAAAGGCAACAGTATAACTTGTTACCTACCCCCCTCCCCACCCAGCAAATAATGGTTAATATTAACTGAAAATGAAAGAAGAAAGATTTGACAAATATTTTAATATTATATTTTTGAATGGGCTCTCAGAGTTATACAAGTATTGGGATTAAAATGCTCGTGCAACAAGTCCTCATTTGACGTTATCAGTGGGTTCTTGGAAACCAGCTTTAGGTGAAACCAAATATAACAAAACGAGTTTTACCCTAGGCTAATCAAGAGTTAAGTTCCTATGGCATATTTCTGGTCAAAAAAAAATCAAATTTCTAAAGATACAAAACACCTCTAATATTAAATATTGAAATAAATGTGAGCTATACATACATTTAAGATTAAAGACTATTAACAACAAAATTATTTACCCAATTTTTGGTGAATCAGTGAGTGACAGCAGTCATAGTGGTGGTGGATTATATTAAGGAATAATTCTTTGTAAAGCAAAAGTTGTCAGTACCTCCTGCCACTGTGCAATCAATCACAGGTATGACAGGTTCACTGAGTGCTTTTTTTTTTTTTTTTTTTTTTTTTTTGAGACAGAGTCTTGCTCTGTCGCCAGGCTGGAGTGCAGTGGTACAATCCCGACTCACTGCAGCTCTGCCTCCCGGGTTCAAGCAATTCTCCTGCCTCAGCCTCCCGAGTACCTGAGATTACAGGCATGTGCCACCACGCCCGGATAATTTTTGTATTTTTAGTAGAGACGGAGTTTCACTATGTTGGCCAGGATGGTCTCGATCTCTTGACCTTGTGATCCGCCCGCCTTGGCCTCCCAAAGTGCTGGGATTACAGGTGTGAGCCACCATGCCCGGACTTACTGAGTGCCTTCTTACTGCATAGTTTATTGTCATGCATTTGGTATGATTACTGTGGACTTTATGAATTTTTATTTTACAATAATTTATATTCATTTCCCAACCCACTTATTCCAGTTCAGGGTGATAGGTGGCAGGATCCTGTCCTGGCAGCTCAGGGCACAAGGCAGAAACCCTCCTGGTCAGGACACCATCCTGTCACAGGGTGTACTCACACACATACACTCACTCAGACTGGGATAATTTAGACACACTAAGTCGTCTCACATGCACATCCTTGGCATGTGGTGGGGGAAGCCGGAATACCTGCCGAGAACCCATGCAGACATGGGGAGAACATACAAACTCCCCACAGACAGTGGCCCCGGCCTGGAATCACTTTTTTTTCTCATCAACATTATAATGAAACAGCATTATTTGAAGACTCCCATATTTATTTGTTGCTTTATTTTGTGATAGGAATAATTACCTTGAAAATAATTGTTAATTTTTCAAATATCTGTGTTTCCACTTGAGGCTGATTTGGAAACTACTATATAGATTGCTGCCCTAAGAGGCCATCATTCTTTCTTTTTCTTTCTATATCACAAGTCATCAGGCAACATCATTAATTCTTTAGGAAAGAGGTTAATATAGGCTAATGTAAGTTCTTTGTATGCATTCAAAAAGTTTGCTAGCTAAAATTTTCTACCAAATACCTTCTTTCCTTCAGGCAGTAGAATTTCATATATTAACTTAGTGCAACTGTTGTTTCCCATGGCAAAAGAAAAGGCATTTTAGAGACTCAAAATAATGAAAGGCAGTCTCAATTTTGAATGCAAAAGCAATCCTTCTGTTTAAAATATTTCCTAGATTTCCTTGCTGTGTGTTTTTGTTTTGTTTTGTTTTGTTTTTTGAGATGGAGTTTCGCTCTTGTTGCACAGACTGGAGTGCAATGGCATGATCTCAGCTCACCACAATGTCCGCCTCCCGGGTTCAAGTGATTCTCCTGCCTCAGCCTCCTGAGTAGCTGGGATTACAGACGTGGGGCACCATGCCTGGCTAATTTTTTTGTATTTTTAGTAGAGACAGGGTTTCACCTTATTGGCCAGGAAGGCTGGTCTTGAACTCCTGACCTCAGGTTATCTGCCTGCCTCAGCCTCCCAAAGTGCTGGGATTACAGGCGTGAGCCACCGTGCCCGGCCCCTCAGTGTTATTTTAAGGAATAAGTATGTATTTGTGTCCTTTGAATTTTTGAGCTTAGTAATTTTAAGCTGCATATAATAACTATGTATAATATTTGATTAGCTAAATGGGTGAGAGGGCCTACACTTCATTTTAATGCTAAGGAGTAATGGAGGGGAATAAAGTATCCAAATTGAGAGATAATTAACAGTCAGTTTTGGATAATTGTTTACTCAGTCAGCAGATAATGAAGGAGCATACCTGTTCTCTTCCTGTAGGCCAGGGAGGATATGCTGGTGGATAATAGGACAGGGCTTTTGCTCTCCCAGAGCTCTCTAACGGGATAAGCCCAAGCAAGATAGACTACACTGGTTGAATAGGAAAAGACAGGATAATGGTAGAAGGAGACTCTATCGAATGGGATTGTGAGCCATGAGATCAGACAGATTGGGGTTTAAATCCTCGTCTCTATTAAACAATCAAAAAATTCAGCTAGATGTGGTGGTGCCTTCCTATATGGTCTCAGCTACTCTGGAGGCTGAGGTTGGAGGATTGCTTGATCCCAGGAGTTCAAGACTACAATGAGCTATGATCATACCACTGCACTCCAGCCTGGATGACAGAGTGAGAACCTGTCTCTAAAATAACTCTTTTTAGAAATGAACTTAGTAAGTGCCATGCATTTTTGCTCCATGAAATACAGCAACATTGTGGATTATGTAAATGGTGTTCTCTAGAGTCCCTGCGTTCAACTTTTTTCTCTATAGATGACCTAAGTGGACAAATACCAAGGTAAACTACAAAAGTTGGGTGATACGAAATAACTTGATGTCCTATAATGTGCTCAAATTTAGTTATTCAGAGAGACAGTTGAATATAGTGGTCAACAGTGTAGACTCTGAAGCCAGATTGCCAAGGTAAACTACAAAAGTTGGGTGATACGAAATAACTTGATGTCCTATAATGTGCTCAAATTTAGTTATTCAGAGAGACAGTTGAATATAGTGGTCAACAGTGTAGACTCTGAAGCCAGATTGCCTAGATTTAAATCCTGGCCCTGCCACTTGAAAGCTGTGTGATCTCTCTGTTTTTTGGAATTGTTAATAAAGAATTGGTATTAACTTTTCTTTAAAAATCTTGTAGAATTAGCGGAGAAGCCATCTGGGCCTGGCCTTTTCTTTTCAGGTAATTTTTGGATTACTAATTCAGTCTTTACTTGTTACAGGTCTGTTCATATTGTCCATTTCTTCTTGAGTCAGTTTCAGTAATTTGTCTTTTTGGGACTTTGTTCATTTCATCTAAGTTATCTAATTTGTTGGTGTACAGTTCTTCATAGCATTCCTTTATAATCCTTTTTATTTCTGTAAGGTCAGTGGTAATGTATCCTGTTTCATTTGTGATTCTAGTAATTTAAGAGTGCCCTCTTTTTCTGGTCAATCTAGCTAACGGTTTGTCAACTTGATTGTTTTCAACAAACCAGCTTTTGGTTTAATTGATTTTCTCTATTTTCTATTTTCTTTTCATTAATTTTCGTTAAAACCACAGTGAGATACTATTTCACATCCACTAGAATGACTAGCATATAAAAATCAGATGGTAAACATTGGAAAGGAAGTGGAAAAATTGGAAACCTCATACGTTGCTGGTGGGAATGTCAGCCAAATGTCCATTAACAATGAAATGACTGTGAAACTTGATTTTAAAAGCAATGTGGTTCATTTTTTTAGAAAAGGAATAGCTGAGAATGGGAGAGATGAGATGGCAGATGATAATTGGTAACCAAAGCAGTGAGAGCTTGAATCATGTGTAACACTGGAATTAATTTTGCTTTTCATATATTAAAGGAATTAAATTTTCTAAAGGAGCTTCAGTATTTTTTAAGCATTTAAGATTTCCCCAGCCGGGCGCGGTGGCTCAAGCCTGTAATCCCAGCACTTTGGGAGGCCGAGACGGGCGGATCACGAGGTCAGGAGATCAAGACCATCCTGGCGAACATGGTGAAACCCCGTCTCTACTAAAAAATACAAAAAACTAGCCAGGCGAGGTGGTGGGCGCCTATAGTCCCAGCTACTCGGGAGGCTGAGGCAGGAGAATGGCGTAAACCCAGGAGGCGGAGCTTGCAGTGAGCTGAGATCCAGCCCCTGCACTCCAGCCTGGGTGACAGAGCGAGACTCCGTCTCAAAAAAAAAAAAAAAAAAAGATTTCCCTCTATAACTGGAAATTTAAAGCAGACATATAGGTACACATACTGTGTATTTTTTCATTGCCTAAATAAAGATACTTTGTTTTGTTTTTTTTTTGAAACAGAGTCTCACTCTGTCACCCAGGCTGGAGTACATTGGTGTGGTCTTGGCTCAGTGCAACCTCTGCCTCCCGGGTTCAAGCAATTTTCCCGCCTTAGCCTCCTGAGTAGCTGGAACTACAGGCACGTGCCACCACACCTGGCTAATTTTTGTATTTTTAGTAGAGATGGGGTTTCACTGTGTTGGCCAGACTGGTCTCGAACTCCTGACCTTATGATCCACCCCCCTTGGCCTCCCAAAGTGCTGGGATTACAGGCATGAGCCACCATGCCCAGCCAATAAAGATACTTTTTAAATTCCATATTTTGAGTCAGGAGAAATTTAGGAGTTAACTTGCTGAAGTATTTTGAGTGCTTGCTGATTGGCAGAAAGAAATCACCCATACACCTAAACTGTAAGTTGCATGTATGTTTACGCAATAGAAGTGAGGTGGCTTACAACTCTTCCCTGATCCCTGGGCTATGTAAGGGGCTTTCAGCCATCAAATAAGGTCCTGCCATGGCTGAGAAAATAGCCAAATTCGTATGACCCCTTGATTCTTTTTATCAACAGGATTTGCATCATCATTGCAGAAAACTTACACTAACATTTCCATGTAAGGGAATGTTGAAAAACATAGAGCTCTCCCAGTTCTTGAACAAAATGCAGTATTGGCAAGGCTGTGTCCTCAAGGAAGAAAAAGCAAAGTTGGGTTTTCAGTGTCCTGGAATGCCTAACTCACTAGGACTAAATTTGATTAATCCTGCCCTCTAATTGGATGTTTAAATTTTCATTTTCTTGTCAAAGTAGTACATATACATACATTTAAAAGTTGACCAGTACAGTATTAGGCTTGAAGCAGAAAGCAGGTTCCTGAACCATTCTTACCCTTTATCACCAAGCTTCCTCTAAATTTGATTTCTTCTGGTATTTAACTTCAGCTTCAAAAAATGTCCTTACCCCACTATTTCTAATTCTTGATTTATCAGGCTTAGGTACTGTCTTTTTTGGGGGCCGGGGATGGGGAATGGGGGGCAGTAATGAGTTGTGTAAGTGTGGAGTTCTTTGGCATTGAGTACTGGTCACATTGGTCTGTAACCATCACTACCATCCATCTCTAGAACTTTTGCTTCTTCCCAGACTGAAACTCTGTATCCATGTAGCATCAGCTACCTTTCCTCTCATTCCCCTAGCCTTTGGCAACCACTATTCTTTCTGTGTCTCCGAATTTGACTACTCTAGGTACCTTATATAAGTAGAATCATGTAATTGTCATTCGTTACTGGGCTTATTTCACTTAGTATAATGTCCTCAAGGTTAATCCATGTTGTAGCATGTGTCATATGTTACAGCATATGTCAGAGTTTCCTTCCTTTTTAAGACTAATATTCTGCTTATGTATCACATTTTATCTGTTCAGCTGTCAGTGGATATTTGGGTTGCTTCAACCTCTTGACTTTGAGGAATGTTGCCGTGAACGTAGGTATACAAGTATCTTGAGTCCCTGCTTTCAGTTATTTTGGGTATACAGTTGGTACTCAACTTACGATGGTTCAACTTAGAATTTTTTAACTTTGCAATGGTGCAAAAGCCATATGCATTCAGTAGAAGCCATACTAAAAGTACCTATACAACCATTCCGTTTTTCATTTTCAGTACAGTATTTAATAAATTACATGAGAAATTCAATTTATTATAAGCTTTGTGTTAGATGATTTTGTTTAGTTGTATGCTAGTGTGAGTGTTGTGAGCATGTAGGATACATTCGGCTAAGCCATGCTGTTTGATAGGCTAAGTGTATTAAATGCATTTTTTTATTTTTTTGAGGCAGAGTCTTGCTCTGTCACCCAGGCTGGAGTGCAGTGGCGCGATCTTGGCTCACCGCACCCTTTGCCTCCTGGGTTCAGGCAGTTCTGCCTCAGCCTCCCGAGTAGCTGAGATTACAGGCGCCCACCACCATGCCCTGCTAATTTTTGTATATTTTTTGTAGAGACGGGGTTTCACCATGTTGTCCAGGCTGGTCTCAAACTCCTGACCCTAGGTGATCCACCCACCCCAACCTTCCAAAGTGCTGGGATTACAGGCATAAGCCACCGCGCCTAGTCTTACATGCATTTTTGACTTAATGACATTTTCAACTTAAAAGGGTTTATCAAGACATAACCTCATCATAAGGAGCATCTGTATACCCAGAAGTGGAATTGCTGGATCTTACGGTTTCTATATTTGATTTTTGAGAAACTGCTATATTGTTTTCCACAGCGGCTGCAACCATTTTACATTCTTACCAGCAGTGCACAAGGGTTCCAATTTCTCCACATCCTCAACAACACGTTATTTGTTGTTTTGTTTTTTGATAAAAGCCACCCTAATGGATGTAAAGTGATATTTGATTGTGGTTTTGACTTGCATTTCCCTAATGATTAGTGATGTTGAACAGCTTTTCTTTTTTTGTTGTTGTTGTTTACATTAAAAAATTAATTTTACATAAATTTTTTTTTTTTTTTTTTTTTGAGACAGAGTTTTGCTCTTGTTGCCCTGGCTGGAGTATAATGGCAATCTTGGCTCACTGCAACCTCTGCCTCCCGGGTTCAAGTGATTCTCCTGCCTCAGCCTCCTGCCTCAGCCTCCTGGGATTACAGGCATGTGCCACCACACCCGGCTAATTTTTGCAGTTTTAGTAGAGACAGGGTTTCTCCATGTTGGTCAGGCTGGTCTCGAACTCCTGACCTCAGGTGATCTGCCTGCTTTGGCCGTCCAAAGTGCTGGTATTACAGGCATGAGGCACCGTGCCCAGTCATAAATTTCTTGTAATTAAGAAAAAAAGTTATTTTCTCTCTCTTTCTTTCTTTCTTGTTTTGTTTTGTTTTGTTTTGTTTAGACAGTGTCTTATTCTGTCACCCAGGCTGGAGTGCAGTGGTGCCATTTCGGCTCACTGCAACCTCTGCCTCCTGGATTGCAGAGATTCTCATGTCTCAGCCACCTGAATAGCTGTGATTACAGGCGCACACCACCACACCTGGCTAATTTTTGTATTTTTAGTAGAGACAGGGTTTCACCATGACGGCCAGGCTGGTCTCAAACTCCTAACCTCAAGTGATCCACCCGCTTGGGGCTCCCAAAGTGCTGGGATTACAGGCATGAGCCAGTGCACCAGGCTGAGCAGCTTTTCATATGCTAGTTGGCCATTCATATATTTTTGGAGAATGTCTATTCAAGTACTTTCCCACTTTTTAATTGGGTAGTTTGAAGTTTTTTTGTCATTGAGTTGTAGGAATTCTTTATATATTCTGGATATTAAGCCCTTATTAGATTGTATTAGTCCATTCTTGCATTGCTATAAAGAAATACTTGAGGCTGGGTAATTTATAATGAAGAGAGGTTTAATTGGCTCGTAGTTCCACGGGCTGTACAGAGAGCCCGGCAGCATCTGCTTCTGGGGAGGCCTCAGAGAGCTTTACTCGTGGCAGACAAAGCAGGAGCAGGCGTCTTACATGGCAGGGGCAGGACCAAGAGAGAGTAGGGGGAGGTGCTACACACTTGTAAGCAACCAGATCTCATGATAACTCACTCACTATCATGAGAACAGGACCAAGGGGATGGTCTTAAACCATTCATGAAAACTCCATCCCCATGATCCAGTCACCTTCCGTCAGGCCCCACCTCCAGCATTGGGGATTACAATTTGACATGAGATTGGTTGGGGACACAGATCTAAACCATATCACAGATACATGATTTGCAGGTACTTTCTTCCATTCTGTGGGCTGTCTTTCTATTCTCTTGATAGTGTCCTTTGATGTAAAAATTTTAATTTTGATGAAGTTTAATTTATGTTTTTTCTTTTGTTGCTTGTACTTTTAGTGTCATAGTCAAGAAATTATCGCCGGCCGGGCGCGGTGGCTCAAGCCTGTAATCCCAGCACTTTGGGAGGCCGAGACGGGCGGATCACGAGGTCAGGAGATCGAGACCATCCTGGCTAACAAGGTGAAACCCCGTCTCTACTAAAAAAATACAAAAAACTAGCCGGGCGAGGTGGCGGGCGCCTGTAGTCCCAGCTACTCGGGAGACTGAGGCAGGAGAATGGCGTAAACCCGGGAGGGGGAGCTTGCAGTGAGCCGAGATCCGGCCACTGCACTCCAGCCTGGGCGCACAGAGCGAGACTCCGTCTCAAAACAAAAAAACAAAAAACAAACCAACAAGAAAAAAAAAAAAAAAAAAACAAAAAAAAAGAAATTACGCCAAACTCCAATGTCATGAGATTTCCTCTATGTTTTTTTTTTTTTTTTTTTTAGCGAGGTGTCCTTGCTCAGTCACCTCAGTCACCCAGGCAGGAATGTACCGGCACAAACACAGCTTACTCTAGCATAGACTTTCTGGGCTCAAGCTGTCCTCCTCCCTCAGCCTCCTGAGCACTACAGGTGTACACTACCATGCCAGGCTAATTTTGAAAAAAAAAAAAATTTTTTTTTTTAAACAGGGTCTTGCTATGCTGCCCAGTCTGGTCTTGAACTCCTGGGCTCAAGCAGTCTTCCCACCTTGGCCTCCCAAAGTGCCAGGATTACAGGCATGAGCCACTGTGCATGGCTTCTTATAATTTTAGAGTTTTAGCTCTACATTTTGTACTAAATTTTAGAGTAAATTTTATAGAGTTTAGGTCTATGATCCCGTTATATGGTATTGTATAAGGAGTCTGACTTCATTCTTTTGCATGTGGATATCTAGTTGTCTCAGAGCCATTTGTTAAAAAACTATCCTTTCCTCATTGAATGGTCTTGGCATCCTTGTCAGCAGTCATTTGACATATATTCAGGGATTTATTTCTGGCTCTCTATTCTTTGTTTTTTCCTCTAATGGTAAAACCACGTAACATAAAATTTAGTATCTTAACCATTTTTAAGTACAGATGTTCCTTGGTTTACAGTGGGGCTGCATCCAGGTAAGCCCATCACAAGTCTGAAATGCATTTTATACCCTGGTAAACCAATCATAAAGTCAAAAAATTATAAGTCAGATCATCAAGTCAGAGACCGTCTCTGTATACAGTTCAGTAGTTTAAGTATATTCATACTGTCGTACAACAGTTCTTCACAGTTTTTTCGTCTTGCTAAAACTGAAACTCTGTACACATTAAACAGCAGCTCCCCAATACCCCCTTCCCCCACCCGGACAACTGCTCTTCTACTGTCTATGAATTTGACTACTTTTGATAACTACTGTAAGAATTCCACAGAACCTGTCTTTTTGTGACTGGTTTATTTCACTTAGCATAATGTCCTCACGGTTCAGGCTCTCTATTTGTTTATATGTCTCTCTTTATGCCAGTACCACACTGTTTGGATTACTGTAGTTTTGTAGTAAGTTTTAAAATTGGGAAGTACAAGATATCTAACTTTGTTCTTTTTCAAGATTGTTTTGGTTGTTCAGGATCCCTTGAGATTCCATATGAAGGTTATTGGATTTTTCTATTTCTGTAAAATACATCATTGGGGTTTTGATAGGGATTACATTGAGTTTGTAGATGGCTTCGGTTAGTATTGACATCATAACAATATTAAGTCTTTCAATCCATGAACACAGGATGTTTTTCCACTATTTATGTTGTCTTTAATTTGTTTCCATGTTTTATAGTTTTCAGTGTATACTTAGGTTTTTTTGTTGGGTTTTTTTGGGGTGGGGGATGGAGTCTCACTCTCACACCCAGGCTGGAGTGCAGTGGTACACTCTCGGCTCACTGCAACCTCCACTTCCCGGGTTCAAGTAATTCTCCTGCCTCAGCCTCCCAAGTAGCTGGGATTACAGATATGTGCCACCATGCCTGGCTGATTTTTGTATTTTTACAAGAGACAGGGTTTCACCCTGTTGGCCAGGCTGGGCTTAAAATCCTGACCTCAAGTGATCTCCCCACCTTAGCCTCCCAAAGTGCTGGGATTACAGGTGTGAGCCACTGCACCCGACTAGTGTATACTTATGTTTTAAGTGTATACTTAAATGTTTTAAGGATTTTGCTTCCTTGGTTAAATTTAATCCTAAACATTTTATTCTTTTTTATGGTATTGTAAATGGAATTGTTTTCTTAATTTCCCTTTTGAGATGTGCTGTGTTAATGTATAGAAATGTAACTGATTGTTATGTGTAATAACATGCAGTTTTGCTGAATTTGTTTTATTCTGAAAGTTTTTGTTCATCTTTAGAGTTTTACATATAAGGTTCTGTTGTCTGTGAATAAGGGATAATTTTACTTTCTTTCCTCTACGGATGCCTTTTATTTTTCTTGACTAATTGCCCTGGCTAGGACTTCTAGCACAAGTGGCAAAAGTAGCCATTTTTGTCTTGTTCCTTGTCTTAGAAGAAAAGTATTCAGTCTTCCATCAATAAGTGTGGTGTTAGCCAACAGGTGGTTTTCATATATGGCCTTTATTATGTTGAGGTAATTTACTTCTATTCCTATTTTGTTACGTGTTTTAATCATGAAAGGCTACTGAATTTTGTCAAGTGCTTTTTTCCATCAGTTCAGAGGATCATGTGTTTTTTTCCCTTCATTTTCTTAATGAGAGGTACTTTACATTGATCAGTTTTCGTATGTTGAACCACTCTTGCATTTCTTGGACAAACCTCTGTTGGTAATGGTTTGTGTATTTTAACATGCTGCTGAATTCAGTTTGCTAGTATTTTGTTGAGGGTTTTTGCACCAGTGTCCGCAGGAAAGAGAACAGTTTATAGTTTTCTTTTGGTGTCTTTGGCTTTGGTATCAGTGTGATAATACTGGCTTCATGGGAGTTTGGAAATGTTTCCCTCCTCTTCAGTGTTTCTAGAAGAGTTTAAGAAGGATTGATGTTAATTCTTTAAATGCTTGGTAGGATTTAGCAGTGAAGCCATGTGGTTCAGGACTTTTCTTTTTTGGAAAGTTTTTGATTGCTTATTCTATCTTCTTACTGGTTATAGGTCTATTTGGATTTTCTTTTTTTAAATATAATTTTTATTTTATTTTATTTTATTATTTTTTATTTTGAGACAGGGTTTCACCATGTTGCCCAGGCTGATCTTGAACTCCTGGGCTCAGGCAGTCTTCCCACCTCCACCTTCCAAATTGCTGGGATTATAGGCATGAGCCACCACACCCAACCCAGATTTTCTGTTCCTTCATGATGCAGTCCTGGTAGGTTGTGTGTTTCTGAGAATTTGTCCGTTTCATCTAGGTTATCCAATGTGTCAGTGTATAATTGTTCATAGTACTAGTTTATAATCTTTTATTTCTGTAACATTTGTAATAATGCCCCCACTTTTATTCCCATTAGATGAAGAGACTTTAGTGTTCATTCAGTGTCATATACTCCCACATCTCTTCCCTCCCAATAAAATTATATCCTGTTTGTGTAAATCGGTGTTCTGTGTTATATAATTATGATACTATTACAGATACTTTCTAGTGTCTCCAACGTAGCTGTAAAACTCTCCAGATACTATTTTCTATACAAATCAGAAGAATTTTTAGTTTCCTTTTTTCCTGTGAAAACATTCCTTCTAAAAGCCTCTGACCTCCTACTCTAGTCCCTACTGATTGCTCTTTGAACTTACTGTGTGCTGTGCACAGCTGTCATCCTTTACTTCTCTCTTGTTTGTATTCTTTGTTTTCTTGAGTCCGTGTTTTTTCCTTCCTTCCTTCTTTTCCGTTTTTTTTTTTGGGGGGGGCGGGGGACAGCATGCTATATTAGCTTCCTAGGAAAGCATGCATCAGAGGTGATTTTCAAAAATCTATGTGTTTGAACATATTGTTATTTACATGTATGTGGCTAATTGATAGTTTGATGAGGAATAGAAATCTAAGTTGAGAAATTTTACCTCAGAATTTTGAAGGCATCATTTTATTGTCTTCCATTTTCTAGTGTTACTTTTGTGTATAATACTGCCATTGTCATTTCTTATCTACATGGGTGACCTCTCTTCCTCTCCCTCCCACTCTAGTTGTTAAGATCTTTTCCATTCTGTTCATGAAATATATAGTCATGAAATATACAGTCATGTCTCCTGCTGTGTATATTTTTTCATAAAGGATACTGTGCACTCAGAGGGTTCTTTCTGTCAAAGTTCATGTCCTCCTGTTCTGGGAAAATCGTTTATGCTAGTTCTTAGATAATTTCTTCCCTCAGTTTTTTTCTAGTCTCTTTTCAGAACAACTGATTAGTTGGATGTTGGGTCTCTTGAATTAATCCTTTCATCTCCTCTCATTTTCTCTTGTGTTTCCATCTGCCTCCAGCTTCTACTTTTAGTGTGATTTCCTGACTTAGAATCTGTCTTCATCACTGACTAGTGCTTGATTATGTTACTTAATGTCTTTGTGCTAGTTTCTCCAACTGTAGGGTTAATTACTGAACTCATTTTAGAGGATTATTGTGAGAATTAAGTGATTTACTGCATGTCAAGTATAGCACATAGAAAGTAATACATTGTGGCAGCTGGCTGTTACTGCTTCTTCAATTTTATTTTCATTTTTGATATCTTATTTTTAATTTTGGGAACTCTTTCTCTCTATTTTTATAGCAACTTTTTATTCATGGGTACAGTAGCTTGTTGTAATTCTCTGAGAGTGTTAATTGCAGTTTTTTATTCTGTTTAGTTTTTTCTTTCTTACATAGTTACTTTTATCCAAATTCATTTTTGTTTCTTTTAGTTCCTTTCTTTCCTATGAAAGCTTTCCTCAAATGGCTAATGATCCTCATTGTTGGTCCATATTTAAGAGTAATGTAGCCAGGCACAATGGCTTATGCCTATAATCCTAGCACTTTGGGAGGCCGAGGTGGGCGGATTGCCTGAGCTGAGGAGTTCGAAACCAGCCTGGGCAACATGGTGAAACCCCGTTTCTACTAAAATACAAAATACTAGCTGGGCATTATAGTGTGTGCCTGTAGTCCCAGCTACTCAGAAGGCTGAGGCACAAGCATTGCTTGAACCCCGGAGGCAGAGGTTCCAGTCAGCTGAGATTGTAACACTGCACTCCAGCCTGAGTGACAGAGTGAGACTCTGTCTCAAAAAAAAAAAAAAAGAATAACAGACTTCAGCTCAGCTGCTGGGAACTATGATCATGCCACTGCACTCCAGCCTGGGTGACACAAGAAATAAAAAAAAATACATTTAAACAAAAGAATGAAGGACTTAATACTGAAAACAAAAACCCCAAAAAAGTTTTTTTGTACATGTATAAGCCTCATCAGCTAGCTTGATTTTACTGTGGATTGATTAGATAGGCACCCACACCCTCAACTTCAGTACAAATGTTTCTTAACTTGCAGTGGGGTTATGCCCCAAGAAACTGATTATAGCTTGAAAATCTGTTGAATGCACCTAACCTATAGAGAACATCATAGCTTAGTCTAACATCCCTTAAACATGCTCAGAACACTTATATTAGCCTACAGTTGGGCAAAATCATGTAATACAAAGCCTATTTTGTAATAAACTGTTGAATATCTCATGTAACATATTAGTATTAACTACTGTTCTGAAAGCAAAAAACAGAATGGTCATATGGGTATTTAAAGCACGGTTTTCACTGAATGTGTATTGTTTTTGTACCATGATAAAGTAAGCTGAACCATTGTAAGTTGAGGACTATGTGTCCATAGGTTTCCTTTCTGGGGCCATTCAGTTTTTTCCAGCAAAAATTCTTCAGTTTCCTGTCTGCAGGGTACTACATGTCTTGTTGCCAGTCTTTATCTTTGCTTGTTTTAAAACTATGGCATAGGGGATAGCGTTGGCAACATGGGGGTTGGAGGTTCACCTTGCAATACTTTCACTTGTTTTAATTCTGTGAAAACCGAAAAACAGGGCCGCCCTCCTTCATATGAAGATGTGTTTGATATCTCAGGGCTGGGACCTCTTTGGTTCACTCTTTGGTTCAAGTTATCCACAGACTATACCTCCTTTTTTCTGCAGTGGTATGAGAGGTTGTGGTGACGGTGAGTTTACCTGACTGTACCACATTCAGCCAGTCCTCTAGTTTTAGCCTGCTTCTCAACCCAGGTTTCTGTGGGACCAAAGGCTGAGCCTTTTCAAGGTTCTGGGGTGAAAATTAGCTTGCTTCTCATTAATATCCCCCCCATAGTTATTTGGGGCTTTGTCCATTTTCCTAAATTAGTTTCCACTTCATCATCTGTTTTCCACTCTCCAAAAGTATGTCAGCATCTGTGATCCACTGTCATCTCCTTGACTATTCTTTTTGTCCTTGTGGGTTTGTACATTTTTGTTGTTGTTCCTTTACTCATTGTTTAATGTAGCTTGGTAAAGGGATAGAGATAAATGCATGAGTATATTCTATACTTAACTGGAATTCAGAGAAAGTACTACTATTAGTAAACCAAATTGAAATTGTTCATTGATGGACTGCAAGGTATTCCAGAAATATTTCATTAACTTATCCATTCAGCAACCGTTTAAGGAGTGCTTACTGTGTTGTGTGCTAGGCATTGTTACAGTTTTCAAGTAAATAATTCTGTTGACATGAAGCTTTCATTCTATCAGGAAACAGACAGTAAACATCTAAACAAAATGAAATGTCAGGAGAGCAGTAAATGCGATAAAGGAAAGGGAAGGGATCAAAAGTGACAGGAATTACTGTCTAAGCACATTCAGGGAGATTTTTTTCAGAGGGTAACATTTAAACAGAAACCTGAATAAAGTGAGAGCATGATGTATGTAAGTGTCTGGGGTGGGGTTACAGAGGTAGGGAACACTCCAGACAGGGAAAAAGTCGGGGGAGCATGCTTGGTACAATAAAGGAATAAGGAAGAGGCCTGTGTGGCAACAGTGCAGGGAGGGAGGAAGAAGGTGATAGGAGATGAGGTCAGAATGGGAGGTACGGCCAGATCGTCGTGGGTGTTATAGGCTATGGTCAAGAGTTTGTATTTTATTTCACATAAAATACATTTTGAGGAGGTATTGGAGAGTTTTCAGCAAGAGAATGACCTATCTTTGGGGCTTGAATCACAAGCCTACTGATAATGCAAACTGCTGCAGTCAGTTCCTGCCCTGACAGACCAAGCTCTCTTCCTTGATGGTGAGCAAATTTGGGGTTGCTCCCTATTTTTAAACCATTGCTACCCATAGTCCCCACTATAGAATTTCCCTAGGTAGCTGTATTATATACTGCGTAAACCCTGGCTTCCTTGGTTTTTTACCTCATGGGCTGAGTTGTTAAGATTCCTACTCTTTTCCGGCTTTGGGGTTGAGGGTGTTAGGGAACAGGGTCTCACTCTGTCACCTAAGCTGAAGAGCAGAGGCATGATCACAGCTCACTGTAGCCTTGAACTCCTGGGCTCAAGCAGTCCTCCCGCCTCAGCCTTCCAGTGAGCTAGGATTACAGGTGTGTACCACCACACCCAGCTAATTTTAAAAAACTTTTTTTGGGGTAGAGACAGGATCTCACTGTGTTGTTCAGGCTGGTCTTGAACTCCTGGCCTCAAGCCGTTTTCCTGCCTCAGCCTCCCAAAGTGCTAGGATTTTAGGTGTGAGCTGTTGTGTCCAGCCTAAAATTCCTACTCTTAAGAATTGGAAAGCAAGTGCTTCTACTATTATGTGATACTTGCATTTCTGAAAAATCTTGTACTTCTGCCCACTAAAAATCAAAGCCTTATGGAAAATAGGGCTTGGAGTAGACCAGAGAGCTAACAAAATAGTAACAATCCTAATAAAATACTAGTTAAATACCCAGTTAAAAAGACATGTTAAATTCCTAATAAACAGAGTAAATACAGGATTTTGTCTTAAAAATGAAGTGAAAGTAGCTTTATGGCAGGGGTTGTAAAGAAAGGTTAACGATGCTGAGTAATTGCATAAATGCATAAAGCTTTGGGAGAAATGCATAAAGATAGAGGGAAACCATGCAATGAGCATTTTCAAGACAGCACATGGCCAGACTGAGAAAAGAGGAAGAACCTGGTTGAGTAGGCATCATGTGTGACACAGTTCCCTTTAGCTTTCTGGGCAGTATACTTTGCATTCTGTGGCTGTTAGTTGGTGATATAAAGCATTACAGAATTGAGAGCTATCACTTGTCAATCAGACTGATTTTTACTGTTACACTGGCATCATGTCTCTATTGACAATTTTATAGAATCAAATTCACATTACAGAGCTAACTTTGCAACAGCTCATACCATACTAACAATAATAGCTGTTAAACTTTCTGCCTTGGCACTGCTAAGCCCTGTACATATATCATTCTATTTAGTCTTAAGATAAAGCCACAGGGTGCAGTGGCTCACACCTATAATCTCAGCACTTTGGGAGGCTGAGGCAGATGGATATTCTGAGCCCAGAAGTTCAAGCCCAGACCGGACAACATGGTGAAACCTTGTCTCTACGAAAAAATTAAAAAGTTAGCCAGGCCTGGTGGCACGTACCTGTGGTCCCAGCTACTCGAGAGACTGAGGTGAGAGGATCGCTTGAGCCTAGGAAGTCAAGGCTGCAGTGAGCCAAGATAGCACCACTACACTCCTGCTTGGGTGACAGAATGAGACCCCATCTCAAAAAAAAAACAAAAAACACAAAGCCCGTCAAGTTGTACTGTAATTTTTCGTAATTAAGGAAGCTAGGGCACAGGCGTGGGTTAAAAAACTTGTCTACTCATCACATGGTTTAGCAATAGGTGGCACTGGACACTGAAGTTGTAAGATCATACAGGACCAGGGCTTGAGTTGATACCATCTAATTATTAGGGAGCATAGAAGCAAGGAAAGCTTGTCTTTAGAGAAAATCTGGAGAGTAACCAGACTCTCAGAAGAAAGCAAAGAGGAGTTTCTGGGACCATGTGGCCCCAGAAAGAGATGGAGAGAGAAGCTGCTTGACGGTTTCTCTAGTTCCCATATAGCCTGGTTGTACATATTGAGATTGGGTTCTGTGAGTATCCTTTCAACAAATCTCTTCTTTTCACTTGAGCAAGTTTGAGTGTCAGTTGTTTCCAAACAATCACTAACAAAAGCACTCAAACCTTCCCAAGTTGTAATATTTGGTATGTATCTGGCATGTCACATTTCAGGGATGTAAACATCAATTTTCAAGTAAGTAGATAAGTTTAACTGCTTTTTCCTATGAAATTGAATAAATTATCAGTTGGAGTTCAAGCCCATGGCTCTCAGATGTACATATGGATTGGATAGAGGTGGGGAAGGTCCTCTGAAGGTAGGGAAAAAGGAGCAGAGAGAGGGAACTTGAATTAGCTGTAATGTTTGGTTTCTCTTATTCTTTAGTAACAGCGTATCAGCATTGTGCTGAATTTTCTTGAACCTTTTTTTTTTTGCTTTCATCCGTGACTTTCACCACCTGTATGTATATTCCTAAATGATACATGTTTTTTAATTTTAAACTTTAAAAGTAGTTATTTTATATGTATTCTTCTCTGTGGCTTGTATCTTTTGTTCAGCATTGTTTCTGAGATTTATCCATGTTGATATATGAATCTCCAAGTTGATTTATTTTCACTAGGAATAGTTTTCTGTTATATGAATATACCATCAAGTATTGATTCTATTACTTGTGGACATTTGGATTGTTCATCTGTGCTTTTGTGGGGGTGGCAGGATGGGAGTGATATTAGGAGTAGTGCTTCAGGAGACATTCCTGTACATGTCTCCTGGTACATTTGTGCAGAAGCTTCTTTTAGGGTATATAGAGCTAATGGGGGAACACTTAATTGTAGGGGATATACATGTTCAACATTAATAATGCCAAACTGTTTCCAAAGTAATTAATACACTGTTCCCATCAACACTGGATGGATAAGAGTTACTGATGTTTCATATTCTTGCTAACACATGGTGTGATCTCACTCTAGTTTTTTGCCCTTCAGGTGGTTATGAAATTTTTGCTCAGTGTGGTTTTCATTTACATTTCCTCATTTATTAATGACAGTGAGCATACTTTTGTATTTTAGGGACTGTTTATGCCTCTTCACTTAAGAAATTACGTTCTTAAACCTATTTTTGTTTTGGTTTTTTTTTGTCATTAGTAAGAATTTTTATATATTTGTGTTGCTACCTGCTTGTTAGTTGTATGCTTTGCAAATATCTTTTTTTTTTTTTTTTTTTTTTTTTGAGATGGAGTCTCACTCTGTTGCCCAGGCTGGACTACAGTGGCACAATCTCAGCTCACTGCAACCTCCACCTCCCAGGTTCAAGCAGTTCTCCTGCCTCAGCCTCCCGAGTAGCTGGGATTATAGACATGCGCCCCCGCACTTGGCTAGTTTTTTTGTATTTTTAGTAGAGACAGAGTTGCACCATCTTGGCCAGGCTGGTCTTGTACTCCTGACTTCAGACAGTCCGCCTGCCTTGGTCTCCCAAAGTGCTGGGATTACAGATGTGAGCCACCGTGCCCGGCCACAAATGTCTTTTCTCTTACAGCTTATCTCTTCACTCTGTGATATTTTATATTTATTAATCATTTCTTTCACGGTTTGCATTGTCTATATCTTGTTTCAGAAACCTTCATGATGATAATTCCTTTTTTTTTTTTTTGAGACAGGGTCTCACTCTGTTATCCAGGCTGGAGTGCGGTGCAGTGGTGATATATAAGTACTCCATCCGCCCCACTGGGCTCAAGCAGTTCTTCCACCTAAGCCTCCAAAGTGGCTGGTACCACAGGCGCCCACCATGCCCAGCACATTTTTTGAATTTTTACTAGAGATAGGATCTTGTCATGTTGCCCAACTGGTCTCGAACTGCTGAGCTCAAGCAGTCCAGCTGCCTTGGCCTCCCAAAGTGCTGGGATTATAGGCATGAGCCACCACGCCTGTCCTCTCATGGTTGTAATTCTTAAATTGTCTTCCAAAAGTTTTAAAGTTTTGGCTTTAGGACTCCTGGAATCGACATTTGAATATGATATGATGATTTATAATAAGGTCAAGTTTCCCTAACTTTATTCTTCATCTTTAAGAGTGTCTTGAATACTCTTGGTCTAAGGATCTTCAATACAAATTTTTATTTATTTTACTTTTTTTTTTATTTTTTAAGAGACAAAGTCTGTATTAGGGTTCTCTAGAGGGGCAGGACTAATAGGATAGATGTATGTATAGAAGGAAGTTTATTAAGGAGTATTGACTCACATGATCACAAGGTGAAGTCCCACAATAGGCCATCTGCAAGCTGAGGAGCAAGGAAGCCAGTCTGAGTCCCAAAACCTCAAAAGTAGAGAGGCCGACAGTGCAGCCTTCAGTCTGTGGCCAAAGGCCCAAGAGCCCCCGGCAAGCCACTGGTGTAGGTCCAGGAGTCTGAAAGCTGAAAAACTTGGAGTTCGATGTTCAAGTTCAGGAAGCATCCAGCACAGGAGAAAGATGGAGGCCGGAAGACCTAGCCAGTCTAGCCCTTCCATGTTCCTCTGCCTGCTTTTATCCTGGCTGGACTGGCAGCTAACCAGATGGTGCTTACCCAGTTGAGGGTGGGTCTGCCTCTCCTAGTCCAGTGACTCAAATGTTAATCTCTTTTGGCAGCACCCTCACAGACACACCCTGGAATAATACTTTACATCCTTCAGTCCAATCAAGTTGACATTCAATATCAGCATCACGTTGTCGCCCAGGTTATAGTACAACGACAGGGTCGTAGCTCACTACAGCCTCAAACTTTTGGACTCAAGCAGTCCTTCCACTTCAGCCTTCCAAGTAGCTAGGACTACAGGTGTGCGCCACCATACCCAGCCATTTATTTATTTATTTATTTAGTATTGTAGAGATGAGTTCTCGCTATATTGCCCAGACTGGTCTGGAACTCCTGGGCTCAAGCAGTTGTGAGCCACTGTGCCCATTCTAAATTTTTAAATTAACAACTTGTTAGGGTTATACACATACAGAAACAAAAACCTGTTGACTGCTGACTTTTTAAAATTGGAATTGCAAATACTTAAATGAATCAATTTAGAGAGAATTGATGTCATGATATTGAGTCTCCGAATCCATCAGGGAAAATCTTTGAATTTATTTAAATTTTCTTTGATTTTTTCCTGCAAAAATTAAGCACATCTTTGATTTCCCAATGTTTTATGTTCTATGATGCTATTTGTAAATATCTTACTAAAATTTTATTTTCTCTCACTGGTGTATAGAAATGTAAATGATTTTGTTTATAGATTTTTTTAACAATCTTGCTCTTACGAATTCTAATAAATTCATTTAGATTTTTATGTTATCTATGATTTAATGACAGTCTTATCTTTTTCTTTCCAATCCTTGTGTTTTTGTCTTGCCTTATTCTGGCAGAGATCTCCAGTACAGTGTTGAATGGAAGTGTTGATAGCAGACATCCTTGCTTTGTTCCTCATCTTAAAAGGAATGATTTCAACAATTTGCTATGAGCCTTTATTCGATTGTGGACATTGGAGTAAAAGTTGTTATATTCAGCACACACTGAATTTTATCGAATGCTATTTTTAATTTTTTTTTTAATTTTTAATTTTATGAATACATAGTAGGTGTATATATTTGTAGGGGGCATGAGATATTT
Source organism: Rhinopithecus bieti (assembly GCF_001698545.2). Classification (NCBI taxonomy): domain Eukaryota; kingdom Metazoa; phylum Chordata; class Mammalia; order Primates; family Cercopithecidae; genus Rhinopithecus; species Rhinopithecus bieti. The sequence continues at coordinate 258,582 of NW_016819747.1, read as the reverse complement.
TGGTACAAGTATACAATGCATAATAATTACATCAGGGTAAATGGGGTATCCATTACCTCAAGCATTCATCATTTCTTTGTGTTATGAACATTCCAGTTGTACTCCCTCAGTTATACTGAAATGTACAACTTATTGCTGACTAATTACACTGTAGTGCTATCAAATACTAGATCTTATTCATTGTATCTAACTATATTTTTGTACCCGTTAACCATCCCCCCCAGTACCCTTCCTAGCCTCTGATAGCCATCATTCCACTCTCTGTCTCTATGAGTTCAATTGTCAGATGCTTTTTTTTTTATGATCTGAGATGATCATATGATTTATCTTTTTTGACCAGTTAATGTAAATTAGCTCGACTTTGTAATATTAAACCCATCTTATATTCTGCAGTTAATCTCAACTTGATAGGTTAATCTGCATTATGCTCTTACATATATATATATATAAATATATGAGTATATAAAAATATATATAAGAACATAATATATATATAAAAGAGCATAATCCAGAATATATATATACACACACACACATTCTTAGTTTGCTCACATTTTGTTTAGGAATTTTGCATCTGTGTTCATGAGTGAGATTAACTTTTAATTTTTCTTAAATTTATGCTAGCCTCGTAAAATGAGTTGGGAGAAGGTTCCCTTTTTTCCTGCCTCCTATAATAATGTACATAAAATGAGAATTATTTGGTCCTTGAATGCTTATAGAACACACCAGTGAAACTGTTGGTGCTTGGAAAGATTTTTAACCACTGATAGAATTTCTTTAATGGTTAAGACTTTCCGGATTTTCAAGTTGTGATTGACTCAGTTTTAGTAAGTTGTATCTTCTTCAAATTAATTTATTCATTTTGTCTACGTTTTCAAATTTATTGGCATCTAGTTTTTAGAACATCTTTGTTTTGTATTTTTTTTTTATTTTATTTTATTTTTTTATTTTTATTTTTGAGATGGAATTTCACTCCCTTTGCCAAGGCTGGAGTGCAGTGGCACAATCTTGGCTCACCACAACATCCGCCTCCCAGGTTCAAGCAGTTCTCCTGCCTCAGCCTCCCGAGTAGCTGGGATTACAGGCATGCGCCACCGTGCCTGGCTAATTTTGTATTTTTAATAGAGACCAGGTTTTTCCATGTTGGTCAGACTGGTCTCGAACTCCCAACCTCAGGTGATCTGCCTGCTTCGGCCTCCCAAAGTGCTGGGATTACAGACGTGAGCCACCATGCCCGGCCTTGTTTTGTATTTTTAATGTTTGAAGTATCTCCAGTTATAATCTCCTTTGCGATCCTAATATTATTTGTCATCTCTCTTTTTTCCCCTTGGTCATTTTCACCAGAGTTGTTTTATCACTGATTAATTTGTCTTTATTATTTCCTTCCTTCTACTTTCTTTGCACCTATTTTGCTATTCTTTTTGTAAATTCTTAGGATAGATACTCAAATTATTGATATCTCAGCCTTTCTTCTTTTCTAATAAAAGCATTAGACTATATATTGTCTTCTGAGTATAGCTCTAGCCACATCTATCCCCAGGCAACCACTGATCTTCTAATTGTTTTAGATGGATTTGCATTTTCTAGAATTTTCTATTAAATCATTCAATGTGTCCACTTTTTTTGTCTTGATTCTTTCATTTAGCAAAGTTATTTGAGACTCATCCATGTTGTTGCGTATATCAGTATTTTACGTTGTATCCGTTGTGTAAATAAGCTTAATCCATTCAGCTGTTGATGGACATTTGGGTTACTTCCAGTTTTTGACTATTACAACTAAAGTTACTGTGAACATTTGTGTATGTCTTTGTGAGAACATATACTTTTCTTTTTCTTGGGTAGATAGCTAGGAGTGGAATTGCTGGATCATATGGTTCTTTTTTTAAAGAGACTGCCAAATTGTTTTCCAAAGTCGTTGTATGAGTTCATATTCCTGCTAGCAGTGCAGAAGAGTTCTAGTTGCTCTACATCCTTACCAGCACTTAATATGGTCCATCTTTTTACTCTTAAGCATTCTAATAGATGTGTACTAGTTCTTAATTGTAATTTTAATTTGCATTTCTCTAATGACTAATGTCGAACATCTTTTCATGTGATTATTTGCCATCCATATATCATCTTTGATGAAGTGTTTTATCAGACCTTTTGCCTATTATTAAAATTGAGTTATTTCTTTTCTTGAGTTTTGGGAGTTCTTTATATATTCTGGGTAAGATACATGTCCTATATGAGATATATGGTTTGCAGATATTTTTCTCCCAATCTATGGCTTATATTTTCATTATCTTGGCAGTCTCTTGAAGAATAGAATTTTTTTGTTTTGATGTTTATTGATTTTAAAATTTTATGAATCATGCTTTTAATGTCATATTTAAAATCTCTGCCTAATCCAAGGTCACATTTTTCTCCTGTTTTTTCACTAAAAGTTTTATAGCTCTGGGTTTTACATTTGTGATTAATAACGTTTTTGTTATGTTTAACTTCATCACGATGTAATCAGAGGATCTGGTCTTTATGATACTGATTCTTTGAAATTGGCTTAATTTATTTTTAGTTTATGTTTTCTTCCAGAATTTTGTAGGTATTTACATCCGTGTTTATGTAGCTATAGAAATATATAGGTTTTTAAAATTTAAACTAAATGGAATCACACTGGTTATGATGTTCTGAAAGCTGATTTTTTTTAACTGTCTCAGATTTAGAGATATACATAATTCCTTTTTACTCTCATATAATATTTTATAGATTACAGCTATACTTATTTAGCTACCCCTCTAAGACACACATTTAAGTTTGCACATTGAAGTATTTTCCAATTAGATGTATATTTAGTTTTTCCCAGATTTTCTCAAGCATAAATAGTACTGTGACGGACATCTTCATATATGCCTCCTTGGGCTCATATGTGGGAGTGTCTGTCTCTCTAGACTAGAAGTAGAATTTGAAATTAAAAGCTGTCTGGGTCAAAGTGTGTCTTCTAAGGGTTTTTTTTCCCCCCCAACAGTTTTTTAACAGTCACATAACTTCATATGCAAGAAGTAGCACCATTAACTAGATCAGTTATTAATTCAGCAGGTATGCATCGAGTACATACCGTGAGATCCTTCCTCTTAGGGGATTCCAGTTCCTTCAGACTCAGTGCCCCCTTTTTAAACAGTATTTTTAAAAGACCCTTTTACTGTACCAAGGTGATATTCATAAAAAATATAAGCATTCATGTGCAAATAACTTACAAAAATCAATATATAATAATTATATTCAGGAGAAATAAAAGGAAAGCAACTTATTATGAAATAATATGTATTTCGTGTAAATGCTCAGGCATAACTACTAAAGATGATAGAACAGATAAGTCACATACTTCTTAAGTAAGTACGTACTTAAATAAGGGTACTAAGAAGATACAACTGTTTTGTAGATGAAATGTAGAGAGTCAGCTGGAATAAATGTTAAATGGAATTAATGTTAGAATAGGTGAGACTGGACTTACTTATAATATGATGAAAACAGTTGATAGGAGGAATTATTAAGGAGAAAATTGAGGAAGCATGATGCCCTTGCAAAAGATCTATACCTTATGTGGAAGTGTTGTGCCATAATGATTTCTTACGGTATGTCTTGCCACAGAGTAATGACATTATGTCATAGAAAACATCTCCTTTCTTGAAATCTGTATGTGAGGTATACCTTTAGTGTCTGATACTTTTAAAAAGACCTTGGAAAGCATATCCTTTTATTGGTCACAGAAAATAGAGAATTAGAAAATGAAACCATTTTGTCTACCAGAATAAAAAATCAAAAATTAGCATCTGCTGTGGGAGAAGGTAACATCTTACTCAGGGTCACAGGTTGAGCATTGAACTTGATTTCTCCAGGGAAATTGTTAATAGGAGTGCCACCCAAACGTGAACGTAATTCTAAGTGTAGTGTGTTTCCGTGTAATCAGCTGCCCACCAGGATGATTCAGGTTAGCTTTGTAATTGCAGAAGCAGCCTGGTTTTTTTAAATCTTTAGTAGCAATTATTTAATAGGCAAGGAGACTGATAATTATATTTCACAGTAGACTTTTATACCTCGTTTTACCAAGAAAAAAAAGTTTCCGTGTTATTTCTTAGATAGGTAAGAAAAATTTTTATTTATTTTTTATTCACTCTGCCACTCAGGCTGGAATGCAGTGGCAGGAACACAGCTCACTGCAGTTTCAGTCTGCTGGGCTCAAGCAGTCCTCCCACTTCAGCCTCCCAAGTAGCTGGGACTGCAGGCACATGCCACCACACCCAGCTAGTTTTTTTATTTTTTGTAGAGATGAGGCCTCTCTGTGTTACCCAGGGGATCTTGAACTCCGGGGCACAAGCAGTCCTCCTGCCTTGGCCTCCCAGAGTGCTGGGATTAGAGGCATGAGCCACCATGCTGCCAAGTTTTTCTTTTAAAAGTGAAGAAAAATGTGAAGGACACCAGTAATTTCAGATGTGGGGTAGAAAATAAGATCATTCCTAGTGCTAATTTGTAGCAATATTTGCAGGTTTTAAAAGGTAGCCTTGTATTACAAAGTTTTTTTTTAAATTAATTATAAAAGTTGTGAATTGATTACCATACTGCGTAAAAATAATCATTTCCACCTCTACCTCTGTCACTTCTTAATCTCCTTACTCGTACTTGTCTTTCTCCATAATGCTTCTCATTATCTACAAACATATATACTTAATTTGTTTATCACATTAGAATGTAGATTCCAGGAAGACCAGAACTTTGTTTCATTTGCTGTTATGTTCCCAGTGCCTAAAATACAGTGCCTGGAACACAGTGAGCAATCAAGATACGTTTATTGAATGAATAAATGTTTTGCTCTTTTCTCACATGCATATCATCTGGTTGTAATCACAGTGTGCATATAACTTTGTGTCTTGTGTTTTTATAAAATGTTACTACACAGAATAAATACCATCATCTTTTCCCCAGGTTGCCACATAACCTGCTTTGATCATTATTTTTCTGTATCCCGGAAACATAGCATAATTTGCTAAACTGTCTCCTAGTTTGGGACGCTTTTGATCTTTCTGTGTTATAAATTAATAGTATATTCACGTGAGGATGAAAAGATGCACAGATGAACAGACAGATGTATATATAGACAGACAGATAAACTTTACAGTGGGAGGACTGGAGAAGTAGCTCTGCAGCTCGGAACAACACCCCGAATCACGCTGCAGAGCCAGTCTGGTGAAACCATGGCTGTACAGCCAGTACCACAAAGCCTGGAGATGGACCTCCAGCTACCAGTGCCAAGTCTGTGAGACCAGTGAATCTGATTGACCCCATGCTCTCTTCCAGGGGAAGCAGGACTGCAAATATCTGGCATTGTCTGTTTTTACAGGTAGAGAAAGGCACTGCCTCACCCAAACCCCTGGGAGAGGGAATTCTTATATTTCCTAGAAAAAGAATTTAGGACCACACACTGATAAAGCCATTTCTATGTTTAGGATAATTTGTATAAGGTGGATTCCCAGAAGTATAACTATCAGGTCAGAGAACATGAGCAAATTCTGATTATAAAGGACCAGATCTCTTGACCTCAATAGTTTAGTCTTGGAACTTTTTGCTTCCTTGTATTAATCTTTCCTTTTACACATACATTAAGCACATTTATTGGCTGTACTTATTCACTTACTAGTGAATAAAGTGTTGTGTTTCTTAGAACTTTAAATAGTTGTTGAGATGAAGGGATTTCTCATCTACTCAAAGGACAATCATCTCTTTTTTTCCCCCTCTTGATTAATTTTTTTTCTCTTTTGGATAGCAGTGCCTGGGTTTGTGCTAGAATCTGAGAACAAATTACATATTTATTTCACCATAAATTGTTTTATGTTAGTACGCATACAAACTTCTGGAGTGGAAATTTCATCATTTATTGCAGCATGAATTTATTCTCAAATTTTTTCTTTCAACCTCCTTCTCCACCCTATGTAAAAGTAAGTATCTGTAACAGTTCTTTCCTCCTACTCTTCCCCTAGGCTTTTGTTTTGTTTGTTTTTGCTGATTGGTCAGCATTCACTTCATATCCGTTGTTGAGGTATAAAAACCAAGTAGTGAGTCCCCATGTCCATCAAGGGGCTGCAGCCTACCTTAGTGGCAGGTGCTCTTGTCTCAAAACCAGAGAACCTAGGTGTTAGTTTCAGCCTCACCACTAATGCACTGTGACTTCAGGAGTTCCATCCCCTCAGTGGCTTTGGGGAAGGGGTGGGACTTAGACTTGAAATCATTCTATGGACCTATTATAGTGTTCTTCATTTGCTCTGACTACATATGCCCATCTTCCTGCCAGAATGGGAGGCTTCTGAGTCCAGAACTCAATCCTCTATTCATATGCCTGGTGCATGTTGGGTGAATATGGTTAAATGAGCCCAGTTTTGTTCTTGTGGGTCTTTTGTATGTAATACAGTCCGTATATTATTGCCTGCACTTTAAGTGAAAGAGGAACTTGCAAAGACCTCCTATCTTTAAGACTATTAGGGCCAGGCATGGTAGCTCACACCTGTAATTCCAGCACTTTGAGAGGCCCAGGTGGAAAGATCACATGAGTTCGAATATCAGCCTGGGCAACATAGTGAGGCCCTGTGTCTACAAAAACTAAATTAAAGAAAAAATTTGGCCTGGTGCGGTGGTTCACACCTGTAATCCCAACACTTTGGGAGGCTGAGGCAGGCAGATCACCTGAGGTCAGGAGCTTGAGACCAGCCTGGCCAACATGGTGAAACCCCGTCTCTACCAAAAATACAAAATTAGCAGGGTATGGTGGCGGACACCTGTAATCCCAGCTACTCAAGAGGTGGAGGTAGGAGAATCGCTTGAACCCGGGAGGTGGAGGTTACAGTGAGCCGAGATTGCACCATTGCACTCCAGCCTGGGCGACAAGAGCAAGACTCCATCTCAAAACAAAAAAAAAAGAAGAAAATTACGGGGTGTGGTGGCACATACCTGTAGTCCTGGCTACTCTGAGAGGCTGAGTGAGGCAGGAGGATCACTTGAGCCCAGGAGGTCAAGGCTGCAGTGAGCCATGATTGCACCACTGGCACTGCAGCCTGAGTGACAGAGCCAGACCTTGTCTTTATTTAATAAAAAGAAGAAGAATATTAGATTACTGCACTGTTAGGTTGAAGATGCTATATGCAGAACGTGGTGTTTCTGGGCTTTCCAAGTCTTCCCTCCTCTCCTTGGAGGTTTAAAAATGTTTTGAGTTGGTTGGACTCCATGGTAACATTCTTGTGAACTTTCAGTTGAGGAAAGGTGATCTTTAAGGGGAAAGGGGTAGAGGGAGAGAGAGTTTAACAATGTCAACAATCTAGGTGAAGGGAGAACTTTGTAAAGCAGAGTACGTCTTCCCTAGAAGCAATTAGTCATATTATTAGACAAACTGTTTCAGCAGCTGGCAAAACAGCAAGAACACGTCGATTTTGCTTCCTTGGTTACAGGCAGTGATAGTGTACTTGACCTTCCACAGAGCTGGGTCACAGAGAGGGCATCTTTAAACAGCCCTGTCTGGTTTTGGTGAATGGAATCTGCACTAGCAGGGTTTGAAAGCAAATGCCGGTGAGTTCCCTCAACCAACCTTTGGCCTGGGAGGTTGCTGAGAAAAAATATAAATAAAGCTGCAGGGAGCCATTGGCATGGTAAGTGTGAGTGTCCTAAAGAAAACAAGACTGCAGTATCGAAGTCTATTCTCTTTCCCTGTGTTTCTGAGAGAAGCCTCCCTGTAATGCAGTGTATTTCAGTAGGCACTTATTTTTACAGCAGTTAGTATAATAGCAGTGGATTTAGACACCTATTGTATATTTGAAGAAATTCAATTTAATGCCTTGCTATGCGAAGCTCCTAGCAAATTGTTTCTTCATAGGAACTTGTATTTGAATATGCTGGGTAAATTTAGGTGGGGCAAAAGTTGTTTGTTGTTTTTGGCAGGTTAATCGGCCTGTGAACAGTTTATGAACCATATTGCTCTTGAATATCTCATTGTTTTACATAATTGTGGGGAGTGGTTGTTGACTCGGGATTTTTGTTTTTTTGTGACAAGAAATTTAGCACTAAGTTTTATCTTTTTAAAATCTCTGTTACCAACTGTAAAATTCAAAACTGTCTAATCAATTCTGATATAAATGATGCTGGTTTATAATATTTAGATTTCATTCCCTCATTGGCTTTACTGTAAAGAAGAGCTAGATATATATATCATCAAGAGAAGTAGTTCTTTACTTAACACTGTTATTGTAAGGTTCTAGTCCTTTGAGGACTGGAACTGCACGTAAAAGCCAGCAGCCTCCTATGGATTCTTCTTGCTGATGCAAGTTGTTGCACAAAGGGGGTTAATCTCTTTGCCCATTGGCCCTTCAACACACTTACTATTTAATGGTCCTTTGAAATAAACTAGTGAAGGTTATGTGGTACATTTCAGTTCAAGCTGGAGGTATCTCCTGCCTGACACCCTTTACCCTACTTAAGCGTTTACATTGTTCATGATTTCACTGGAGTGTTAAGAAGTACTGAGTTCCTGTTTGAAATTTGTAACACTAGATCTGCACAATCTGTGTTTTCAGAGTGTAACTCTGTTATCCTATTAATAACCCATAAGAATTTTTTGTAGCCAAAATCCAGAATAAATTATAGATTTAGAAACTCTTGGCCGGGCGCGGTGGCTCAAGCCTGTAATCCCAGCACTTTGGGAGGCCGAGACGGGCGGATCACGAGGTCAGGAGATCGAGACCATCCTGGCTAACACGGTGAAACCCCGTCTCTACTAAAAAATACAAAAAAATTGCCGGGCGAGGTGGCGGGCGCCTGTAGTCCCAGCTACTCGGGAGGCTGAGGCAGGAGAATGGCGTAAACCCGGGAGGCGGAGCTTTCAGTGAGCTGAGATCCGCCCTCTTCGATCCAGCCCGGGAGACAGAGCCAGTGTCTCGAAAAAAAAAAAAAAAGAACTCTAATATTGGGGAAACATTATGTCATGATACTGAGCATGCTTTTCTTTTTTATTTTAATCCCCCCCCCTTTTTTTTTTTGATGGTGTCTTGCTCCATTGCCCAGGCTGGAGCACAGTGGTGCCATCATAGCTTACTGCCACTGTAGCCTCAAACTCCTGAGCTCAAGTGCTTCTCCTGCCTCAGCCTCCTAAGCAGCTGGGACTACGGGCATGTGCCACCAGGCCTGGATAATGTTTTTGATTTTTAGTAGGGATGGGGTCTTGCAGTGTTGTCCAGGCTGGTACTCAAACTCCTGGCTTCAAGTGATCTTCCTTCCTCGCCCTCCCAAACTGCTGTGATTATAGACGTGAGCCACTGCACCTGGCCTGTGAGCATCATCTTCAGCCTGGATGTTCATTTTTCAGCAAGTGATTGCATGTAAACCTCAGAAATTTTTCCTGACAATTATTTCTTTATAAAACAAACAACAACAACAAAAACCCTGCTGTCAAAGCAATGTCATGACATTGTGGAATAGAGGACGTTCTCATTCCAGGGTGAAAATGTATGAACTTCTTCAACAGCCTGATAAACCCACCTGTGTCGGTGGAAGCCAATACTCCTTGGTTTATATAATGAACTGCCAAGGCAGGTGTTGTGCTGTACCTCCAGGGTGTCTAATTAGCAGACAGGCACAAGAGTAGAGTAAAGCAAAGCAAAGTCCAGGTGGAGTCCCAGGATCAAAGACTGTAAGACAGTGACTGCTTATTCATCCCCAAAGGTATTCATTCCCTAAGTGTTCATTCACTAAGCATTCATTGTGGGCCTTATATGTGCCTGGCCTTGGGAATAAACAGAGAAATAGGAAATGTCCTGGTGCTCTGTGGACAGTACTAAGGTGCAGGGACTGTGGGAGCCCAGAGGAGGGCATTTGTATTAACCTGAGGGGTATCAGGAAAGGCTGGCCAGAGAAGCATGGCTTTTATTAAACTCTTTAGTGTTCAGTAAAACATTTCTGTGTTCGGCAAGCATGGTTACCTTTAGAAAGGATGTGAAATGGAACAGATGATTTTACCCTTTAAGTATGAGTTGGAGACCATGCCTTGGAAGGCCTGTGTCTAAAGACATTTCACACTGAGCTTGCCCATGGTTTTAATTGAGTCCTTTGAACTGGCAGTTTTCCTGTCAAGGTAAAGTGGCCCTAACCAAGGTGTAACACACACCTGGGTGTTGTCTGGCATTTATACAGTATAAACTAAGTGATCCTATCCTTTGCAACTTGAGCAGCTTAAAGGGGTAGAAAATAGGGTAAGGCAAAGGTCAAGACTGACGTTAGGCACTGAGGTGCTAGGCAGGAAAAAATAGAAAGGAGATACTTCAACTAGTCAGAAATGCATCTAATATTTTTATTTCCTTTTTACCAAACTGACTTTTATTGCTGTGCTGATGAGTCTCAATAAAATATTTCTGGAAAAAAAGGCCAAGCATGGTGGCTCACATCCATAATCCTAGTGCTTTGGGAGGCCAAGACAGGCGGATCACCTGAGGCCAGGAGTTCGACACCAGCCTGGCCAACGTAGTGAAGCCCCGTCTCTACTAAAAATACAAAAATTAGCCGGACATCGTGGTGGGTGCCTGTAATCCCAGCTGCTCGGGAGGCTGAGGCAGGAGAATCGCTTGAACCTGCGAGGCGGAGGTTGCAGTGAGCCGAAGTTGCATCACTACACTCCAGCCTGGGTGACAAGAGCAAAACGCCATCTCAAAAAAAAGAAATGTTTCAGGAAAAAAAGTAAGTTTCCTGCCTTGATGTCTGTTCATAATTATCAGACTCTAAATTCATATACCTGCAATAATTTCTTAGCAGTCCATCATAACATCACTTTGCCTTCATGCAAGACCATGTCTCAACTGCCTCTGGTGCCACTAGAACATACCTTTTTTCTAATGGCTTCAGGAGTAGGGGTTCCCAAACATTTTCTGATTAACCTGTCACTTCCAGAGTTAATCGTCTTTTCACTGAATCTCAGGGCTGTTCACTCAATCTAAATTTATTACTGAGTCTACAGGGAGCCCATTGCCAATATGACCCATGCCCCCTCTCAGGTAAAGGGTCTTTAGGGCTTCTCATATCAATGGAATAAATAAAATTTGCAAGTGTATCGCTGAACAGGTGAGGAAGCCAAAATCCAGGGAGTTTAAACTGTAGCTCAGGGAAGGTAGCAAAGCCAAGGAATAGCAGTCTCAGCACCCAACCTGTGCTCTCCGGTAGCTGTTCGTCCTCCACAGCAGCCTAGAGGCAGGGCCACATCTGGTTGCCCTGTGCACACAACCCCAGCGTGGCACAGAGTGAGTGCTTACCAGGTTCAAGTAAAGCATAGACCACTGTCACTTTGTCTTAATGACATAGAAAAGTTTCTGAGATATGTTACTTTTTGAATAGTGTTTTAAATTTTGGTTTTTTATCCACTCATCTGTGCACTGATTTAAAAAAAAAAAAACACTTTTTATTGTAGTACAACATACCTAAGTTTAAAATTCATCAGTTTATAACACAATGAATTATCACAGAGAAAACATTTCCATGTACTCACCACCCAGGTTAAGAACAGAATAGAAATTTCCTGCAGCCTAGAAGCTCTCCTTATGCCCCTCTCCCAATCATTACCTGCACCCTCTTCCTTAAAGATGACCTCTACCCCAACCCCTTACACCATGGATTGAATTTGTTATTGTTGTTTATTCTTTTTTTTAAGACAGAGTCTCGCTCTCTTGCCAGGCTGGAGTGCAGTGGTGCAATCTCAGCTCACTGCAACCTCCGCCTCCCGGGTTTAAGCGATTCTCCTGCCTCAGCCTCCGGAGCACCTGGGACTACAGGTGCATGCCACCACGCCCAGATAATTTTTGTATTTTTAGTAGAGGCAGAGTTTCACCATGTTGACCAGGATGGTCTCGATCTCTTGACTTCATGTGATCCACCCGCCTCAGCCTCCCAAAGTGCTGTGACTACTGATGTGAGCCACCACACCCAGCCTATTCATTCTTAAAAAAAAAAAAAAAAAAAAAAAGTAGCCAGCTGTGGTGGAGTGTACCTGTAGTCCCAGCTACTCAGGAGACCGAGATGGGAGGATCGCTTGAGCCCAGGAGTTCCAGGCTGCACCGAGCTATGATTGTGCCACTTCAGCCTGGGTGACAGAGCAAGACCCTGTCTCTAAAAAAAAAAAAAAAAAGAATCACAGCTCTATTAAGATATAATTCATATACCTTACAATTCTTTGTTTTTTTGTTTTTTTGAGATAGGTTGTCATTCTGTCACCCAGGCTGGAGTGAAGTTGCACAATCGTAGCTCACTGCAGCTTCGACTCTCCAGGCTCAAGTGAGTCTACCACCTCAGCCTCCTAAGCAGCTGAGACCACAGACACACGCCATCAAACCCAGCTAGTTTTTAAAATTGTTTACTAGAGACCAAATTTCATTATGTTGCCCAGGCTGGCAGTTCACCTATTTAAAGTGTACAATTCTGTGGCTTTTAGTATATTTACAATATTGTGCAGCCATCACTAATACCTAATTCCAGAACATCTTCATTACCCTGTCAAAAAAAACCCCACACTCCTTAGCTGTCACCCCCCAGCCCTAGGCAACTGCTAATTTGCTTTCTATTTTTGTATTTGTTCTGGACATTTCATATAAATTGAATCATATATGGTCTTTTGTGACTGGCTTCTTTTACCTAGCGTAATGTCTTTAAGGCTTATCCATGTTGTAGCATGTACCAGTACTTGATTATTGCCAAATAATATGCCATCGTATGGATACACCACATTTTATCTATTCATCATTTAATGGACTTGGGTGTTTTCACTTTTTGGCTATTAGGAATAATGCTATGAACATTGTGTACCAGTTTTTCTGTGAACACGTTTTCATTGCGCGCGCGCGTGTGTGTGTGTGTGTGTGTGTGTGTGTGTGTGTGTACACACCTAAAAGTGGAATTGCTGGTCAAATAGTAACTATTTTCAAACTTTTGAGGAACTGCCAAAGTGTTTTTCAAAGTGACTGCACCATTTTATGTTCCCACCAGCTGTATGTGAAGGATCTGGTTTCTCCTCAACCTTGCTAACATTTGTTATCCTGCATCTTTTTTATTGTAGCCATCCCTAGTGGGCGTGAAGTGGTATCTCATTGTGGTTTTGATTTGTATTTCCAGTGATGTTGAATATTTTCTCAAGTGCTTATTGGCCGTTTTGTATATCTTCTTTGGAGAAATGTCTGTTCAACCCCTTTGATAATTTGTAATTGGTTTTTGTCTTCTTCTCATTGAGTTATAAGGGTTCTTCATATGTATTCTGAATACAAGTCCCTTATCAAATATATGATTTGAGAATTATTTTCTCCCATTCTATCCATTTTCTTTTTCACTTTCTTAATTGTCTTGAAGCACAAAAGATTTTAATGTTGGTAAAACCCATTTTATGTATTTTGTTGTTGTTGCTTTTGTTTCAAGTGTAATATATTAAGAAACCATTGCCTAATCCACGGTCATGAGGATTTGCACCGGTTTTTTTTTAATTTTTATATATGATATGAGGTTGGATTTAATATTATATTTTAAAATAAAATATAAAGAATTTTCTGTTTGAGAGACACATTAGCACATTGTATTATGTGTACCAGAGACACTTATGTAGTGTTTATAACTTAGGTTTAGAAAAATTTTCAGAAGGTTTATGAAGTATCAGTTACCATTTGCTGAAGGTAACTAATGTTTAACTTATTATTCATTAACTTCCACACCAGTGCCATAAAGTAGTAACAATATGTCCATGTTGAATTTGAGGAAATTTTGAAGTTTCACATATTCGCTGTTAGAAGATTTATTTATATATTTATTTATTTTTTGAGACAGAGTCTCGCTCTGTCCCCCAGGCTGGAGTGCAGTGGGCAGGCCGATCTCCCTTGCTGGCAAGCTCTGCCTCCCAGGCTTCACACCATTCTGCCCTGGCCTCAGCCCTCACCGAGTAGCACTGGGACTAAGCAGGCGCCTGCCCCACGCCAGCTAATTTTTTGTATTTTTAGTAGAGGACGGGGTTAAACACACACCATGTTAGCCAGGATGCGCGTCTCGTATCTCCTGACCTCGTGATCTGCCCTCCTCGGCCTCCCAAAGTGATGGGATTACAGGCGTGAGCCACCGCGCCTGGTTAGGGGTTTAAATGACTTATTTAAGGTGATAGTACAAGTTTCAAAGTCCAGGTCTGTCAGATTCCATAGCCTGTGGGTACTCCAATAATGCTGATGACTTTAAAACTTCTTGCAAGTAAAGTAAGGACGTGAGCCAAAATTTGGCCTATTATTCTGCCAGTGAAGAATTCTCAATATAGTCACAAACCAAATGTGAACCATATAATGACATTTCTGTCAGTGCCAGAGTGCCTATAGGAAGGAAGATAGTCCCATAAGATTATAACTGCATTTTGACTGTACTTTTTCTATGTTTAGATACACAGATACTTAGCATTGTGTTACAGTTGGCTATAGTATTCACCACAGTCACATGCTGTACAAGTTTGTAGCCTAGGGGCAATAGGCCGTACCGCATAGCCTAGATGTGTAGTAGGTTATGCCATCTAGGTTTGTGTAAGTACACGCTATCGTGTTCACACGATGAAATGACCTAATGACACATTTCTCAGAACATATTCCTGTCTTTAAGCAACACGTAAATGTATCTGAAACTGTCAGAATTAACTTGCAAACTAATAGACTCAACCAAAAATTTAAATGTTCATTGTTAAAGGATTCAATGAATATACTCTGATAAAGTGGCCAGCCTTTTCTTTTCAGTTACAAATAAACAGAGCCAGCCATTATATGTACATGATCCTGGGAGACATACCTTGCAGGATCTGAGCCTCACCATACCTCCTATAAAATGGTTGTACTTGTCCTGCCTATTTCTTAGTGAAGAGAGAGCTAATCCATATTTTTTAAGCTAAAAGTCACTGTAAAAATGTGCGATTCTGTTGACTTCATTGTAGTGAATTTGTTGTTGTTAAAATGTATGCTTATGAAAGAAAAAAATTTAATAGCCCAGTAATGAATTAATTGATAATATTTTATCAAATTGAGATAATAATTGACATACCATAAAATTCATTTTTTAAAAATGGACAGCTTAGTGGGTTTTAGTACATTCACAAGCATATACAACCATCACCACTGTCTAAATCCAGAATATTTTCATCATGCCCCCACTAAAAAACCCACATCTGTTAACAATTATTCTTGCTACTCCCGTTCCCCTATCACCTGGGCAACCACTGATCTACTTTCTGTCTCCGTGGATTTGCCCATTCTGGAATTTTAAATAAATACAATCATGCGATATATGGTGGTCTTTTGTGGCTGATTCTTCCATGTTGTAGCATGTATCAGCACTTCATTCCTTTTTATTGCCAAATAATATTCCATTACATGGATATACCATGTTTTATTTATCCATTCGTCATTTGAGAGATATTTGAGTTGTTTCTACTTTTTACCTGTTATCACTAATGCTGCTGTGAACATTTGTATACAAGCTTTTGTGTATACATATGTTTTTCTTTGTCTTGAGTGTATACCTAGAAGTGAAATTATGGGTCCCATGGCAACTCTGTGTTTAACTTTGAGGAACAGCCAGACTGTTTTCCAAAGTAACTATACCATTCTACATTACTACCAGCAGTGTATGAAGGTTCCCATCTCCACATTTTCACCAATACTTGTTATTGTCTATCTTTTACATTGTAGCCATCCTAGTGGATATGAAGTGGTATCTCATCGTGGTCTTGATTTGCATTTCCCTAACAACTAATGACCTTTGAACATCTTTTCCTGTGCTTATTGGCCATTTGTATATCTTCTAGGAGAAATGTCTTAACTCTTTGCCCATTTTTAAATTGGGATTTTTGTCTTTTTGTTATTAAGTTGTAATGATACATGATTTGCACTTTTTTCCCCCCATTTTATAGGTGGTCTTTTCACTTTCTCGATGGTGTCTTTTGAAACACAAAACTCATTAGTTTGGGTTCAGGTATGCTGGCTCACACCTGTAATCCCAACACTTTGGGAGGCCAAGGAGGAAGGATCACTTTAACCAGGAGTTGAGACAAGCCTGGGCAACATAGGGAGACATCATCTCTGCAAAAAAGTTTAAAATTAGGTGGTGCACGCCCATAGTCCAAGCTACTTGGGGGCGTGAGGTGGGTAGATCACTTGAGCCTGGAAGGTTGAGGCTGCAGTGAACCAAGATCATGCCCCTGCATTCTGGCCTGGGCATCCAGGAGTGAGTCCCTGTCTCAAAAAAAAAAAAATTTTTTTTACGGCCAGGCACGGTGGCTCACACCTGTAATCCCAGCACTTTGGGAGGCCGAGGCGGGTGGATCACCAGAAGTCGGGAGTTGGAGACCAGCCTGACCAAAATGAAGAAACTCCGACTCTACTAAGGATACAAAATTATCCGGGCGTGGTGGCTCATGCCTTTAATCTCAGCTACTTGGGAGGCTGAGGCAGGAGAATCACTTGAACCCAGGAGGCAGAGGTTGCAGTGAGCCGAGATTGCACCATTGCACTCCAGCCTGGGCAACAAGAGTGAAACTCTGTCTCAGAAACAAAACAACAAAATAAATTAAATTAGCAGGGCATGGTGGCACACACCTGTCATCCTAGCTACTCAGGAAGCTGAGTTGGGAGGATTGCTTGGGCCCAGGAAGATGAGGCTGCAGTGAGCCATAATTGTGATACTGCACTCCAGCACAGGTGACAGAGTAAGAGATCTTGTCCCAAAAAAAAAAAAAAGTTTCTCGTTTTGATGATTATTTTCTAATTTTTCTTGTGCTACTTTCGCTTTTGGTGTCGTCTAAGAATCACCTAATTCAAGTTCACAAAAATTTACACCTGTGTTTTCTGAGAGTTTTATAGTTTTAACTCTTACATGTAGATCTTTGATCCATTTTGATTTTTTTTTTTTTGTAATAGTGCAAGGTAGGTGTCCAGATTTGTTCCCCTGCGTTTGATTTCCATTTGTCCCATCACCATTTGTCAAAGACTGTTCTTTGCCTATTGAATTATTGTGGCACCTTTCTCAAATTTGAACATACACGTGAGAGTTTATTTCTGCGTTCTCTGTTATATTCCTTTGGTCTGTATGTCTTGTCTTTATACCAGTACTGCAATTTTTAAATAAGTTACAAGGAGTTTATAATTGCATATATTTACAGTACAAAGTGATGTTATGATCTATGAGTACAATGTGTAAAAATTAAATCAAGCTCATTAACATATCCATCACCTTAAATACTTATTTTTGCCATGAGAACATTTGAAATTTACTCTTAGCAATTTTGAAATGTACACTAGCCTTTTATTAACTATATTCGCCATGCTGTGCAATAGATCTAAAAAAAAAATAAAAGTATTCCTCCTGTCTGAGATTTTGTACCTTTTGACCTTTCATCTCCCCATTCCCCCTGCCCCTCAGCCTCTGTAACTACCATTTCACTCTGGTTTTATGAGTTTGATTCTTTTAGATTCTGCATTTAAGTGAGAACATGTGGTATTTGTCTTCTGTGCCTGGCCTATTTCATTACCATAATGTTCTCCAATTCCATCCGTGTTGTCAGAAATGACCGAATTTCCTTCTTTTTAAAGGCTGAATAGTATTCCATTGTGTGTATATACCACATTTTCTTTATTCATTCATCTATTGATGGACATATTGGTTGATTATGTAACTTGGCTATTACAGACAGTGCTGCAAAGAACATGGGAATGCAGACATCTCTTCGACAAACTGATTTCAAATCTTTTGGGTAAATACCCAGAAGTGTGATTGCTGGATTCCACACGGTTTTAACTACTGTAGCTTTGTAAATAAGTTTTGAAATAAGGAAGTGTGAGTCCTCCAACTTCATTCTTTTTCAAGATTGTTTTGAATATTCTAGGTCACATTCATTCCCATATTTTAGGATCATTTTGTCAATTTATGCAAAAAAGCACCTGAAATTTTGATAGGGATTACATTGAATCTGTAGATCAATTTGGGGAATATCACCATCTTAACAATATTAAGTTTTACAATCCATGAACACAAATGTCTCTCTGTTTATTTAGCGTTTTTGTTTTTGTTTCTGTTTTTTACGGATTCTTGCTCTGTCGCCCAGGCTGGAGTGCAGTGGTGCAGTGTCAGCTCCCTGCAAGCTCTGCCTCCCAGGTTCACACCATTCTCCTGCCTCAGCCTCCCTACTAGCTGGGGATATAGGCGCCCACCACCTCGCCCGACTAATTTTTTGTATTTTTGGTAGAGACAGGGTTTCACTGTGTTAGCCAGGATGGTCTCGATCTCTTGACCTCGTGAGCCACCGTGCCCGGCCTATTTAGGTGTTTTAAATTTCTCATAGCAATATTTTGTAGTTTTCAGTATTCAAATCTTGCATTTCTTTTGTGAAATTTATTTTATTTCTAAATATATTATCCTTTTTGATGCGTGGTCAGTGGGATTGCTTCCTTAATTTCATTTTCAGATTGCTCATTGCTAATATATAAAAATACAATTGATTATTGTGGTTTTGTTTTTGGGGGGTTTTTCCTTTTTCTTTTTTTTTCTTTTTTCTTTTTTGTTTTTTTTGGAGACAGAGTTTCACTCTTGTCGCCCAGGCTGGAGTGCAGTGGCGCGATCTTGGCTCACTGCAACCTCTGCCTCCCGGGTTCAAGCAATTCTCCTGTCTCAGCCTTCCTAGTAGCTGGGATTACAGGCATACGTCACCATGCCTGGCTAATTTTGTATTTTTAGTAGAGACAGGGTTTTACCATGTTGGTCAGGCTGGTCTCAAACTCCTGACCTTAAGTGATCCTCTTGCCTCAGCCTCCCAAAGTGCTGGGATTTTAGGTGTGAGCCGCCACAGCCAGCCACAATACACTTTCTATCAAGAAAAAATATATCTGTCCACTTCAAATATCCAGGTGACCACCTAGCACCTGAACCTTGCCTTTGGTATAAGTATTGACTAAATTTCAGACCCTGTGGTCCTGACAGGCTTTTCCCAGCTCCATCCCATTGGGGCTGAGAAATTACCAGAACCCTTTTATAAGTACTAATCCCAGTAGTTTTCAGTGTAATGTCGGTTTTGTTTGTCATCCCCTGCTGTGTTGTGAGAGCCTTTCTTGGGAAACCATCATATTAAAGGAATGTTTTACAGGTGGCTTTGGAGACAGGGATAACATTCAAAGATCATCTTTAAAATGTTATTTTGGTAGGTTTTTACTTTATTAAAGTGTGCAGAGCAGAATTGCAAATTCCTTTGGTTTCTTCTTGCATTTCCAACATTAGGAACAGCTGTTTTAAGATTGTATTTTTCTGGGGGACACCCTGTAGCAACATCTCATTGATTCCTTTGTCATCCTTCTGGGTCCAACCTCAGAACCATACAAGTTTATCACTCCAGGCCACAGTGAAAGCAAGAGGCATGGTCTTCAGGCCACCTCTGAGCATCATTCTGAACCCCCTTATGATCCAGCCCACTTCTCGCCCACAGGTAACACGTACACAGACCTCTCGGCCGGAATCTCCAGGGATGACCAGCCCCTCCCCACGCATCCAGATAATCTCCACCGACTCTGCTGTAGCCTCACCTCAGCGCATTCAGGTACCTGCACCAGTCCCACTTCATTCCACCTATCTGCCAAAGGCAACTCTGCCTTTCCTGAACTCTTTCCAAAAACAAACCTTCCTAAGGGTTTCACTAAGGAGTTGTGCCTTTTAGGCATCAAATACAATACAACTTCATCGATTCTTTAAAAAAAAATAAAAAATGCTTACATTTATTTAACCAACTTACATGTAAAGCAAAAGCCTGAACTGTTGTTTCAAACTATTGAGATGAAGTACCATTTTATTACTTATTTGCTTCCAAATTGAGAGGCCGCATATCTTAGTACTGTGATTGAGAGCAAGGGCCCCTACTTGAAGTCAAATCCAGTGCCCCACTTAGCTTTTTTGACCTTGGTCAATTAACATTTTAATGCCTCACTTTCTTCATTTGGAAAATATACATAATAGTAGTTATTTGCCTCACGAAGTTATTATGAAGAATCAAAGGGATATTGCTTATAAAGTGCTTAGAATGGTGCCTAACACATAATAATGTTCAATATGTACTAATTATATAATAACTATTATTATTAATATTGTTATTAACTAATCGATATTCACTTATGGGAAGTTGTCTTCCCTAGGGCTCTGAACCTGCCTCTGGCCCATTGAGTGTTTTCACCTCTTTGAACAAAGAGAAGGTAGGTGTATCAAGCTTGTAGGCAAAAAGCTGGGAGGAAGGGATAATATATTGATGACAAAGATTTATTGTTATCTCAACAAGCTGAATCAAAAAACCAGTTATAACTGTTGATTTTTCTGTTTTTCTCCTTGCAATTTTATCAGTTTTTTTGCCTCACTTTGATGCTCTATTGTTAGTTGCATATGTGTTTTATATTGTTATGTCTTTTGGAGAATTAACCGCTTTCTTGCTTGCTTTCTTGGTTGCTTGCTTTCTTTTTATTTATTTTTGAGACAGGGTCTTGCTGTATTGCCCAGGCTGGTCTTGAACTCCTGACCTCAAGTGATACTCCTGCCTCAGCTGAGTATTTTGTAATCCCAAAGTGCTGGGATTACAGGCTTGAGTCACCATGCCCAGCCACCCCTTTCTTATTATGTACCACTTCCCTTTATCTTTATTTTCCTTGTTCTGAAGTCTGCTTTGTCTGAAATTACTGTAGTTACTCCAGCTTTCTTTTTATTAGTGTTGGTTGCTAGCATGGTATAACTTTCTCTATGTTTGGACACTTTTTTTTTTTTTTGAGACAGGGTCTTGCTCTGTCACCCAGGCTGGAGTGCAATGGCGTGAACACAGCTCACTGCAGCCTCTACCTCACAGGCTCAAGCCATCCTCTCATCTACGCCTCCCAAGTAGTTGGGGCTGCAGGCGCATACCACCATGCCTGGATACACACACACACACACACACACACACACACACACACACACACACACGATTTGTTTTGTTTTGTTTTTTTTTAATAGAGATGGGATCTCACCATGTTGCCAAGGCAGGTCTCAAACTTCTGAGCTCAAGCAATCCGCCTGCCTCAGCCTCCCAAAGTGCTGGGACTACAGGTGTGAGCCACCATGCCTGGCCAACTTTTTTTTTTTTTTGCGACAGAGTCTGGCTCAGTCTGGCTCTGTCGCCCAGGCTGGAGTGCAGTGGCACGATCTCGGCTCACTACAAGCTCCGCCTCCCGGGTTCACACCATTCTCCCGTCTCAGCCTGCTGAGTAGCTGGGACTACAGGCGCCCGCCACCATGCCCGGCTAATTTTTTGTATTTTTAGTAGAGATGTGGTTTCACCGTGGTCTCGATCTCCTGACCTTGTGATCTGCCCGCCTCAGCCTCCCAAAGTCCTGGGATTACAGGCATGAGCCACCGCACCCGGCCTTTTTTTTTTTTTTTAGGAGAGTCTTGCTCTGTTGCCCAGGCTGGAGTGCATTTACTATTCATAGACAGGATTGTAGGGCACTACAACTTCAAACTCCTGAGCCCAAGCTATCCTTCTGCCTCAGCCTCTCAAGTATTTGGGACTACAGATGTGCACCACTGTCAGCTACTCCATCACTTTATTTTGCATCTGTCTGTGTCTTTATATATAAAATGGGTCTCCTGTAGGCAGTGTGTATTGGGGTCTTGATTTTTTCCCATTTTTTTCCTACTTCCTGTATAATTTCATAAGAGTCTTGTTTTTTTACCCAGCTGACATTCTGTCTTTTCATTGTGAATGTGGATCAATTCATAAAGTGATTGTTGATATATTTGGATTAATATCTTCCGTTTAGGCTGGGTATGGTGGCTCACACTTGTAATCCCAGCACTTATGGAGGCTGAAGAAGGCTTATCTCTTGAGCCCAAGAGTTCGAGACCAGCCTGGGCAACAAAGTGAGACTGTATCTCTACAAAAAAAACTAAAAAATTAGCCAGACGTGGTGATGCATTCCTGTAGTCCCAGCTACTTGGGAAGCTTTGGTGGGAGGGTTGCTTGAGCCCCAGAGGTTGAGGCTGCAGTGAGCTGTGATCATGCCACTGCACTCCAGCCTGGACCACAGAGCAAGACCCTGTCTCAAAAAACTAAAATAATAATTCAGAACTATTCATATGAGCTAAGATTTATACTTAAGTAAAAGATTTGTTTACCTTTTCACACAGGTCAGGATTTATTTACCTTTTTGCAAACCTTTTTTAAAGCAGGTTCCTTCTACCCTTTTTATTTTTAGTTAATAATCTTTGCTATTATCTTTTGGTATGCTCTAATATATGATCTGTCTTATAAACTTTATTCTATATGTAAATTCTATATTTGTTATAGGAAATTGTATATATGTAGGTATGTGAGTGGACGGGTGGTATGTATATATAAATAGTATGGGAAATCTGAAGAGCTGGTTTTGGGTCGGGGGACAAACCCTTGAAGGGATTCTCATTGTACTCAGAAAGAAATCCAGACTTGCAGCAGGGCCATCCCACCTCCCTCTTTAGGTTCCTGGGCCATGCTGGTTGTCCATGGGCCTGAGAGCAGTTCCTAGGAGTTTGTTCCTCTCAGGGCTTTCCATATGCCAGAACATTTCTCTTTGCTGGAACGCTAAACATTTATCTGGCTGCTGTCTCCTCAGCCTTAAATCTTTCTTTTTTTTTTTTTTTATAAAGGCGTTTCGCTCTTGTCACCCAGGCTGGAGTACAGTGGCACAGTGTTGGCTCACTGCAACTTCTGCCTCTCAGGTTCAAGCGATTCTTCTGCCTTAGCCTCCCAAGTAGCTGGGATTACAGACATGCGCCACCACGCCCAGCTAATCTTGTATTTTTAATAGAGACAGAGTTTCACCATGTTGACCAGGCTGGTCTTGAACTCCTGACCTCAGGTGATCCTCCCGCCTTGGCCTCCCAAAGTACTGGGATTACAGGCACTAGCTACTGTGCCACCCAGCCCAAATCTTGTCTTAAATGTCACCTTGTCACAGAGGTTTTCCCTGACCTCTCTCTCTGTTTTGTTTTTTTTTTTTTTTTTTTTTTTTGAGGTGGAATCTCGCTGTGTCACCCAGGCTGGAGTGTAGTGGCGTGATCTTGGCTCACTGCAACCTCCATCTCCCGGGTTCACGCCATTCTCCTGCCTCAGCCTCCCGAGTAGCTGGGACTACAGGTGCTTGCCACCACGCCTGGCTAATTTTTTGTATTTTTAGTAGAGACGGGTTTTCACTGTGTTAGACAGGATGGTCTCGATCTCCTGACTTCGTGATCTGCCCGCCTTGGCCTCCCAGAGTGCTGGGATTACAGGATTGAGCCACCACACCCAGCCCCCTGACCTCTCTTTCTAAAGTTAAGTACTTTTGTTATTCAGGGTTACCCCAACCTGGTCTTTTCTCTCATAACATGTACCATAAATTGAAATTGTTTACTGACTGGTTTGTTTCCTTGTGTATTGCCAGTCTCTTCGACTGAACTAAAAGTTTCATGAGATCAGGAGCCATCTTCATATGCCACTGTCTAACACACTGTCTGACAGAGGAGACCCTCAGTAAATATTTGAGGAATGAATGAAAGAATGAGTAAGCCATGGTAAAAAAAGTCTTGACTTTTTCATCAGGAGCGATTTGATAAGATGAAAGGGGTAAGACAAGACTGAGTGAGGAAAGGAGTATGTGAGAGCTTAGAGGGAAGAAATACTTTACCAAGGTCCTGGCATGTTCTGGGCAGTGTACCAAGCAGTTTCACACACATCATATCGTTTCACTTTCCTAGTCATCCTTTTTCATAGATACATAAATGGAGCTCAAGGGCTTGTGTAACGCTCCAAGTTGACACAGCTGGAAAGTAGTAGAGTAAGCATTCATATTCATGTCTGTAGCTACCAAGCCCTGTCTCCCGTGTTTACAGTGAAAGAGGTGGCAAGGTGAGGATAGGGAGGAACTGGAGAGGCTACCTCATCTAAAGGGGTAGCCAACCCACACACATCTCCAGCCACCTGGCACCATGGGGAGAACTTGAGCCTAGGATGACCTGAGCTTCCAGTTTGTCAAGAGAACTACAAATTTGATTTTGATTATGGGAAATACTCAATTTTTAGATGTTAGCAAAGTTTTTTTAAAAAATATTTAGGGGGCTGAGTGCAGTGGCTCACACCTGTAATCCCAGCACTTTGGAGGCTGATGTAGGTGGATCGCTTGAGCTCAGGAGTTCAAGACCAGCCTGGGCAACATAATGAGACGTCATCTCTACAAAAAATACAAAAATTGCCGGGGCGTGGTGGCTCAAGCCTGTAATCCCAGCACTTGGGAGGCCGAGACGGGCGGATCCGGAGGTCAGAGATCGAGACCATCCTGGCTAATCACAGTGAAACCCCGTCTCTACTAAAAATACAAAAAAAAAAAAAAAAACTAGCCGGGCGAGGTGGCGGGCGCCTGTAGTCCCAGTACTCGGGAGGCTGAGGCGGGAGAATGGCGCAAACCCGGGAGGCGGAGCTTGACAGTGAGCTGAGATCCGGCCACTGCACTCCAGTCCGGGTGACAGAGCGAGACTCTGCCTCAAAAAAAAAAAAAAAAAAAAATACAAAAATTAGCCAAGCGTGGTGGCACGAGTCTGTAGTCCCAGTTACTTGGGAGACTGAGATGGGAGGATCACTTGAGGCTAAGAGGTGGAGGTTGTAAAGAGCCAACATCATGCTACTGCACTCCAGCCTGGGTGACAGAGCAAGACCTGGTCTCAAGAAAAAAATTAAAAAAAAAAAAAATTGGGGTAGTCAAACAAAAGTTATCCAGTGGCTGGTTTTTGCCTGCAGCCCATTCATTGGCAGGCTCTTCTTTGCGACAGAGATGTTGAGCTGGCTGGAAGAGAGTGGGTAACATGGGGGAGAATGGTGGTGTATAAGATCGTTTCAAGGTCCTTTGGGATTAGAACTAGAGAGGACCTTAACTAGAGAGGACCTTAGCTTAGTAAAGTCAGTTGTGCTATAATGTGACATGCATTCCTGAAAATTCCCACACTTTGCCAAATTGTGCAATGAAAACCACAGGACTGATGGGAAAAAAATGAAATTAGTGACACAATACTCAAAAACTTTGTCAGCAACATATTAAAAAACAGATAGTGAATCTAATAAAACCTGCAAGTCGTTAAATACATAGTGACTATAATAAATATGGTACTTGATCAGGCGTGGTGGCTCATGCCTGTAATCCCAGCACTTTGGGAGGCCGAGGTGGACGGATCACCTGAGGTCGGGAGTTTGAGACCAGCCTGACCAACATGGAAAAACCCCATCTCTACTAAAAATACAAAAAAATTAGCTGGGCATGGTACCGTGTGTCTGTAATCCCAGCTTCTCTGGAGGCTGAGGCGGGAGAATCGCTTGAACCTGGGAGGCGGAGGTTACCGTGAGCTGAGATCGATCGTGCCATTGTACTCCAGCCTGGGCAACAAGAGCGAAATTCCATCTCAAAAATAAATAAATACGGCACTTTACCTTGAAAAAGTCCTGTAGTTTCTTTGTGGAGGTAGGTGTAGGGAGGATTGCGTCTCATGAGTTACTTGAGTGGTGGACATGAGATGACCTGAAATCACCAGATGGATTGAATGTGACTCATACCATGTGCACTGAGTATCCCTGCATGGATAACTTCAGCTCAGTGTCGTTTTCTGTTAACCTATTTACCTAGTGTTATTCATGGAAGAAACCACGCATAAACACAAAATTTGCATTATATGCTAATTATTTACTAACATATCAATCATGTTCAAACAACTTCACCTTTTCACAACAAGCATTATAGTAGCTCTGACTAGGTAGGCTATTGAGGGCCCTAAAAATCACAGAAAATAGCCCTTATCTTCTTACATTACTCCCTTCCCCCCAATTTGTTATAGTTTACAGACAGAAAGTTAAGAATTTTTGTTCCAAATAAAGAAATTAAATAAAATTTGCCTCTTGTATTAGTTTCTCAGGGCTGTCAAAATAAATTACCACAAACTTGGTGGCTTAAAACAATAGAAATTTATTTTCCCAACCTTCTGGTGGCCAGAAGTCTGAAATCAAGGTGTCAGCAGGGTAAGCTTCTAGGAGAGTGTCCTTCCTTGTCTCCTCCTACCTTCTGGTGGGTGCCAGCAGTCCTTGGCATTCCTTGCTTGCTTGCAGCTGCATCACTCCAATCTCTGCCTCCATTGCCACGTGGTCTTCTTATAAGGACACACCATTCATTGAATTAGGGCCCACCCTAATGCAGTATTACCTCATCCTAATTACATTTGCAAAGGCCCTACTTCCAAGTAAGGTCACATTAATAGATACTGGGAATTCTGGCTGGAATGTATCTTTTCAGGGAGTAAAGTTCTATGCACAATACCTCTCCTCCACAGCCGACTTAAATTTTAATGAGCTTGGATATATCCTTGCAATTTGATGTTTCCTCTAGGTCATTAAATAGGAATCTATCTGTGTTTGTTAACAAGGTCTTGCTTAGTGGTCACCCTTGTGTTCCAATAGGGTATTTGGAAGATTTTTTTTTTCTGCCTGCATTTTTAGTTTTCTCATGGAGGTGTTCTCTCTAAATGGAGGATACAAATGTCTTAGGAGGGTAAAGATAAACAAAAAAATCCCCAAATTATAAGTAATTCATTGAATTTTTATGAGCACGAGTCTTTGAGAAAAAAAGAAAAGAATAATCTAGCCAGGTACATTGGTTCTCAGCTTTTGGGAGGTGAAGGCACGAGGATCACTTGAGCCCAGATGTTCAAGACCAGCTTGGACAAAATAGTGAGATCCCCATCTCTAGAGAAAAAAAAAAAAAAATTGCCAGGCATGGTGGTGCTTACCTGTAGTCCCAGCTACTCTGGAGGCTGAGATAGGAGGATTGCTTGAGCCCAGGAGGTCGAGGCTGCAGTGAGCCAGGATCATGCCACTGCACTCCAACATGGGTAACAGAGCAAGACCCTGTCTCAAAAAAAAAAAAAAAAAAAATTCTGAGCCTTGAAGTATGTTATATACTGCCACTAAGAGCTGCTGTCCCTGTCTGGAACCAGTAACTTCTACCTCCCAACACCATACCCTGACCTCATACTTGCCATACCTCAACCACAATGACTGGAGAAGAGCATACAAGGAAATGACATGCTGGTTATCTGTGTGTGCTCTGGTACAGAATGTGTCATCTCTGAATATAAAAGGGCAAAGGAATTACTAGTGTTGCCTTGGTTTTAGTTGGTAATTGAAGACCCCTGTCAATCACATAACTATGTCATTTCTTAACAGGGAAAACAGTTTAGGAAGGAAATAAGAATTGATAGACATGCACCAGGCTTGGTGGCTCATGCCTGAATCCTAGCACTTTGGGAGGCCAAGGCAGCAGGATCACTTGAGCCCAAGAATTTGAGGCCAGCCTGGGCAACAAAATGAGACTCCATCTCTACAAAAAAATTTTCTAAAATATTAGCTGGGTGTGGTGACACACGCCTGTGGTCTCAGCTACACAGAAGGCTGAAGCAGAAGGATTGCTTGGGCCTAGGAGGTTGAGACTGCAGTGAGCCATACTCATGCCACTGCACTCCAGCCTGGGTGACAAAGTGAGACTCTTGTCTCAAAAAAAAAAAAAATGTAGACATTTGATTCACAGAGCTCAAGGTTATAAGGGCTTCGAAAGGCCATCTTGTTTATCTAAGGCAAGAAATCCCTTCTGTGGCAGCTGAGAGAAGTGTGTGTCAACCAGCCTGTGTCTGCAGTCTCTCAGTTGAGCCTTGGGCGGGAAGGTTTTTTTAAAGACAATTCTTTTCACAAGGTTTTCTGTCTCATGTTTTATGTTTCTGGGGGACTCTGGGCATGCCACAGATTGTAATGATGAAAGGTTCTTCCTTTCATTCCCTCCAAATCTGTTCTCCTTGAGCCTTAAACATCCTTTGCCCCTTTAATTGGAAATGATGATATACTGGGGTTTGTCATGATCAGCTGAGGATTCATTCTTGGATCTGTCATCCTATTCTACTGTCCTCTCTGGTCTTGCACTTGGCTGTGCCCTGAAGCATACTTTGCCACATTTTTGCAGTTTCCTCTTATGTTTGATTCAAATCTTCGCTCAGTGTCACATACTCAGAGATGTCTCTCCTCCTAAAGTTGCATCCCTGTCTCCTTCCCAATGTCATGCTTTTTCTGTTTATTCTGCTTTTTGTTTTCTCCAGGGCATTTACACTGACTGATATTATTTGTTCAGAGTTCATGGTCTGTTTCCCCCACTAGAAGTTGAGTTCCATGATAGTGGGACCTTTTTTTGTTCACGTCCCTATTCCTAGTACCTAGAACAGTGCTTGACTCATAGTGGGTGCTCAGTAAACATTTAAGTGATTGAATCTTTTCTTGCCTATGTCATTTTATTTTGAGCCAGCCAACATTGTCTTATTTTCCATATTGCAGTTAGCAAAGCTGTTGTGTTAGACTGTGTGAGTTTGTTATCTCAACCTTGGGAGTTCCATTTCTTTTTTTTTTTTGGAGATGGAGTTTCCCTTTGGTCGCTCAGGCTGGAGTGCAGTGGCACGATCTTGGCTCACTGCAAACTCTGCCTCCTGGGTTCAAGCGATTCTCGTGTCTCAGCCTTCCAAATAGCTGGGACTACAGGCGCCCACCACCATGCCCAGCTAATTTTTGTATTTTTAGTAGAGACGGGGCTTCACCATGTTGACCAGGCTGGTCTTGAACTCTTGACTTCAGGTGATCCTCCCACCTCGGCCTCCCAAAGTGTTGGGATTACAGGGATGAGCCACCGCGTCCGGCCAGAGTTCCATTTCAAAAGTCTGTCAAGAGGTGGTAGAGATGCTAGACCTGCCCATAAATGTACTGTGCTGTAGGAAACTGAGTTCCAGCCAGAGACATAGCATGTTTCCCCTCACCCAACACAGCAGCAGCAGCAGCAGCTCCAGAGTCCTCTTTGTAGTAAGGGTCTGCTGGTGCCTGGAGGGAGAGGTGGCAGTGCTGCTAGCCAAGAACATCTGGCCTAGGAGAGAGGCAGGACAGGGGTTAGAACAACTTCAAAGAACTTCACGAGCAAAAAAAGAGAGTCCATTCTTGTCATAGCAACTGTTTTTGTTTTGACTGATGCAGTTAGACAAGGACTGTGTGAAGAAGTGGAGTCTTGACAGTGATGCTCCTGAAGAGTGGGAACTCCCAGAGGAATAAGGGTCAAGATTTCTCCAGAGTCAGTGCCCACTTCCTTCAGTGCATCCTATGATTTTTTATTGTCTTCTCTCTATGTGCCAGGCCTTGTGCTGGCCCTGGGGATATAGCAGTGAATCAGATGTAGTCTCTATCCTTAAAGACCTCAGAGTCCAGAAGTGGGAGTGAAGGAGGTGGGTGGTCAATTAGTGGTGAGTTGAGTGTGTGTCAGCAAGGGTCTCCCTGTATTCTCTCAACCTAAGGCAATAGTATTTACAGGACCTTTTAGAAAGAGGCCATCTTTGAAGCAGTCGTTCCCAAGTTGTTGGACTTCATGGATCAGCAGCATTTCAAGAGTTAGGATTGCCTACATTTCTTAATAGGTGAGGACAAGGACTTTTCAAAAAGTTAAACCTATCATTTATTACTGCCTTCATTTCATAAAAGAAAGGGCATTTTACTTCTAAAAACAGTAGGAAAGATATGGTCCTAGACTAAAATTAGCTTTATGAAAATTTGTTTCTGAAAAACTCATTATTGTGTTTTGTTTTTCTCGATTCACCGTGGACTGGTGAAACCACGTGTTAGACAGCATTAATTCAAGGTGTTTGGCGGTCACCACTTTGAGCACCACCTGCAAATGCATGGGTCTTGTGACACTCCATGAGAGCGGTCTCCATGTTGTGTCTTATAGATTGTCACAGACCAGCAGACAGGACAGAAGATCCAGATAGTCACCGCAGTGGACGCCTCCGGATCCCCTAAACAGCAGTTCATCCTGACCAGCCCAGATGGAGCTGGAACTGGGAAGGTGATCCTGGCTTCCCCAGAGACATCCAGCGCCAAGCAACTCATATTTACCACCTCAGACAACCTTGTTCCTGGCAGGATCCAGGTAAGGCCTTTGGACAGGTATTTGTTTCAGCACTTCTGCTATTGAACTTGTTCCTGACTTGTTCTTACGTCTGCCTTCGAGGCCAAATCCATCCCTGGAAGGTTCTTTGGGGACCTGCAAACATGGCAGGTTGCTGCTTTGGCCAAAGTAATAAACCAGCAAACCAGTGGCAAGGCCCAGAAGACAGCTATAACACTCAGAGAGGATGGAAGTAGAACAAGGAGGTCAGTGGCCACAGGAGACTGGCATGAGCAAGCCGGCCCTGAGGCTACTGGAGAATTGTTCTTACCTAAGGCCATGAAGCATCAGCCGTTGATATTTTAAAGGTACCACCTAGGGCTGACTACAGCCAAGCGAGAACTGACTTGTCCAGATCATCAGGTCTGTGGTCCCAGCTTTTCATTCTGTCTGTACTTGCCACTGGGTACTACTCGCTCTGGGCTCCTCAATTCTTGTCTCTATCTCTGCCTTGGTTCTTCCTACTCTCTCAAGGCAGGATAGGGTTGAGGACAGTCTACAGCAAGGAAAAGAGCAGGCATTGAAGGAAAGCAGGGTTGTTGCTCAGCATGAGGATGGGAAGCATAGAATCTCCAAATCCAACACTTAGAGAACAGAAACTCAAGGTCAGTATCCCATGATGGCTGAGCACAGAGCATGCTTCGTCAGGGTTGTGTTTAATTTTTTTTTTAATTTTTGATAAAATATACATAATATAAAACTTACCATCGTAATCAGCTTTAGGTATACAGTTTAGTGGCATTAAGTAGATTTACATTGTTGTACCACTGTGTAGCTCTGTGTAACTCTTTTCCTCTTCCTAAGCTGAAACTCTATACTCATTAAACAGTAACTCTCCTCTCCCCTTCGCCCAGTCCCTGGTGACCACCATTCTACTTTCCGTCTCCGTGAATTTGACTACTCTAGGTACCTCATATAAGTGAAATCAGCCTTTGTGTGACTGGCTTATTTCCCCCATCCATGTCGTAGCATGTGTCAGAATTCTATTCCTTTTAAAGGCTGAGTAATATTCTACTCTGTATATAGACCACATTTTTCTCTTCACCTGTTGGTGGACATGTAGGTTGCCTCCACCTTTTGACTATTGAATTCATGCTGCTTAGAATCTCTGTTTTGGGTGGGGAGGTTCTACTATGAAGAAACTTAAGGAAGGGAAGAATTTTTTTGTCTTCTGATTGAGCTGGGATCAGAATGCCAACGTGTTCAGCTTTCAGAACTGTTCTTTTAGACACCTTACGCCACACTTACTAAATGCTGTCTCATCCTTCCTTTCCCGGAGTACATTGCGATCATCTGAAATCAGAAAGGAATTCCTCCTCCTTTAGAGTACTCCTTGTCTGTGAAAGAATGGCTGTTGATTTTGTTGCATGTTTCACAAGAGGTGATTCTACTTAATGATTTCTGTATGTGTTCCCACCGTGTATAAATCATTTTAAGGCTTATTGTTGGCTCAAGTTCAAGTACATTTTAAAATAACAGCTATTTTTCACTTTCGCATATTGATATCAGTTATAGTATTCTCCCAGATGAATTGCTGTCGCCTAGAAAATCACCACAAATTAGGGGAAGATAGCAGGTTTCAAAGGTCATTTGTTCTCTTCATCTCACCACCGGCTGCCTCAGTCAGAGTCCTAGTTATTTAATTAATAAAGTTTGGTTATTTCTCTGCCAATACACCTCTTTGCATACATTCAAGTTGTTATGGGAAGAATCTTAAATATCTTCATTTGGAAGCATCTGTGTGTGATTCCCCACGTGGGCCACAATTTTGGGTGGTTGTAGTAGCCAGATAGAGTAGATCAGTGGAAACCAGCACCTGATCCTGGGAAACCACCCAGCTGATGAGCAGTCCAGATGAGTGGCAGAACCATTCTAGGTGTCAGATTAAGTTGTCATTTGGAATTTTCTCAGTTCTGTCCAGAGTTCTCCTGCTTAGAAACCCAGCATTGAGAATTTATAGTTAAACATTACTTTGCTTAGTGATGTGGGTTTTTGTCTGTTTGTTTGTTTGTTTTTGAGATGGGGTCTCACTCTGTCACCCAGGCTGGAGTGCGGTGGCGCGATCTCGGCTCACTACCATGTCTGCCTCCCGGGTTCAAGCAATTCTTCTGCCTCAGCCTCCAGAGTAGCTGGGGATTACAGGCGCCCGCCACCACATTTGACTAATTTTATATTTTTAGTAGAGACGGTGTTTCACCATGTTAGCCAGACTGGTCTCAAACTCCCGACCTCAGGTGATCCACCCGCCTTGGCCTCCCAGAGTGCTGGGATTACAGACGTGAGCCACCGTGCCCAGCAGTGATTTGGTTTTTAATTGGCACCCCTGTTTATTTCCTGGTTTCTCTCAGATTGTCACGGATTCTGCCTCTGTGGAGCGTTTACTGGGGAAGACGGACGTCCAGCGGCCCCAGGTGGTAGAGTACTGTGTGGTCTGTGGCGACAAAGCCTCTGGTATGTAGTTCCAGGTTATGCTGGCACTTATAACGGGCCAACAGCATGAAGTAACTGTTGTGAGGTGGGGTGGTAGTTAATTTAGAAAGACCATTTTATCTACTTTTCTTATTGGGATAATGATGTAAATAAGTAAGGTAGTTTGTCGAATAATTAGACATAAAAAGGAAAAGTCAAGAAACGATTTCTGTGATTTGTAGATCTTGGTTAAGTGTGCATTTGCACAGCACTTGGCTATTTTACAAGATGTATAATTTGTATAATCCCCCTTCATCCTAACTGTTAACTGTCTCTATCATCCCCTTACTATAACCCACTATGAATAACTGCTGTAATGAAGCAGGAGGCGGCATGTGATTCCAGCTAGAATCCCAGGGTCAGGAAAGGCCCCACAGAGGCAGTAACACCTGGGAGCCTTGGTGATTGTGTACATATTCGTTGGAGCAGGAGGAGGGCATTCCAGCAAGTGGAGCCAGGGCCTAGAGTTTAAGGTCTATACTCACGGTGTCCTTGAGAGAGAGCTCATAGGCTTCTGTGATTACGATTGGGTAAAGTGAGACTGAAGAAGATGTCTGGCCCAAAAATTCAAGTGCTGGCCTGCTTGTACTGGGGATCCATAGAAGGTTAGTGAGGCAGACAGGAAGGAATGGAAAAGTATTTTATAAGAACACAGTACCAGGGATGCCAAGGGCACAGGCCTGTGTTCTGTGATGGCTGCCTGGTTCCACTTTCTTCTGTGGTCACAAAATTCACAGGAACTTTGGACACTGTAGTCCTGGTTTTTGTTTGTTTGTTTTGTTTTTTAAAAAGGAGGTTGGACCAAGCCTCTTAGGAAGACAGACCCAGACAAGCATCTACAGAAGATCAGAAGCTCCAGTTTCTCTTCCATGCTGGTGACACCATTTATCTGCCAATGGTGCCTGCCTCTGCTCCCACCCTTTGTCCTGGTAAACCCAATCCATCCTATCCCTTCTCTGAAGCCCTTACCTACCCCAGTAGGCAGATAGACGGTGCTGCCTGTGATTCTGATTGCCCTTTCCTACAGATTTCTCTAATCAGTTGTTGCCTACTCATATAATTCACTCTACAGGCCTATCTTCCCCATCAGAATGTCAGAGCAGAAACCATGTCTTACCATCTATCTTTGTATTCCTGTCTTCTTGCTCAGCAAGGAAAGGCACTCTACAAACTTCTGAACAAATGAATGAAGCATGAACATAACAAAAGGGCCATAGAATCTGCTCGACTTCCCCTTTTGTCAGTCTTCTTCTGAGCTTAAGGAAAGGCCTAGTCACAGGCTCTTGGTGCCATTGTCTCCTGATATTAGTGTCACTCAAAGAGATAGAGAACTCAAGGAAATATATTGCAAAGAAAGGAAAAACAATGTTATAGAAGGCACTTTACCACAACTATTCTTAAAAGAACAAGACCGAGTTGTTCCAAATGCACACTTGGAAAATGGTTTTGCATACTAGAGCTTAGAACAATGGGAAACTCTGTAGCCACCATAAATGGTAATCCTGTGAAATGTATTCTCCTTGGCAATGTAGCTATGAAATTGGATTATACAAACAAGACAGAATCAGAAGAGCATGTCCATGGTCAGTCTCAGCTGGAAACAAGTGAGGCATAATGTATGTGAAAGTACTTTGTGAATAAGAAAGCTAAACTGAAGGAGGGGGCACTTTTTTTTTTTGAGATGGAGTCTTGTTCTGTCGCTCAGGTTGGAGTGCAGTGGTATGATCTCGGCTGACTGCAACCTCTGCCTCCCGGGTTCAAGTGATTCTCCTGCCTCAGCCTCCCGAGTATCTGGGACTATAGGCATCTGCCAGCACGCCTGGCTAAATTTTGTATTTTTAGTAGAGACTGGGTTTCACCATATTGGCCAGGCTGGTCTCAAACTCTTAACCTTGTGATCTGCCTGCCTCGGCCTCCCAAAGTGCTAGGATTACAGGCGTGAGCCACCTTGCCTGGCCAGGGGCACTTTTTGATGTCATTGATAATTAAAAGTTGGCGATACCATGCAAACTGTACACCTGACAAGGGATTACTACCCAGAACGTATAAGGAACTTAACAGCAAAAAAACAAGTAACTCAATTTTAAAATGGGCAAAATACCTTAATAGACATTTCTTAAAAGAAGACATTCAAATGGCCAATGGTTATATGAAAAAATGCTCAACATCACTAATCCGCAAGGAAATGCAAATCAACACTACATGAGGTATCACCTCCAGGTAGGATGTCTGTAATCAGACTGGGTGCGGTGGCACATGCCTATAATCCAGCACTTTGGCAGGCTGAGGTGGGCAGATCACATGAGGCCAGGAGTTCGAGACTAGCCTGGCCGACGTGGCAAAACCTCATCTCTACTAATTTTTGTATTTTTATAAGATACATATTTTTTGACAGGGTGCGGTGGCTCACGTCTGTAATCCCAGCACTTTGGGAAGCCAAGGCAGGCAGATCACCTGAGGTCAGGAGTTCGAGACTAGCCTGGCCAACATGGTGAAACCCCGTCTTTACTAAAAATACAAAAATTAGCTGGGTATGGTGGTGGGTTCCTGTAATCCCAGCTGCTTGGGAGGCTCAGGCAGGAGAACCACTTGAACCTGGGAGGCAGAGATTGCAGTAAGCCAAGATCGCACCACTGCACTCCAGCCTGGGTGACAAAAGCAAGACTCTTGTCTTAAAAA